>NC_059378.1:39222141-39564141 GCF_019703515.2 Myxocyprinus asiaticus
AAGTATGCAGCATATAAAGTATGCAGCATATAGGAAATATGCAGCATATAAAGTATGCAGCATATAGGAAGTATGCAGCATATAGGAAGTATGCAGCATATAAAGTATGCAGCATATAGGAAATATGCAGAATATAAAGTATGCAGCATATAGGAAGTATACAGCATATAGGAAGTATGCAGCATATAAAGTATGCAGCATATAAAGTATGCAGCATATAGGAAGTATACAGCATATAGGAAGTATGCAGCATATAAAGTATGCAGCATATAAAGTATGCAGCATATAGGAAATATGCAGCATATAAAGTATGCAGCATATAGGAAGTATACAGCATATAGGAAGTATGCAGCATATAAAGTATGCAGCATATAAAGTATGCAGCATATAGGAAGTATGCAGCATATAAAGTATGCAGCATATAGGAAGTGTGCAGTAATAAGTACGCTAGTATTCCATTCTGAACATTCTGTAGCCTAAGTGAAAAACTATCTTTTTAATTCTAGGTATCCTTACATTTTCAATAAATGTCTGTCCCTCTTTTTAATGCAAAGGAGAATAATATATTTATTGTTCATTGTTAGTTCATGATACCTAAAGCATTAACAAATTGTATTTTATATTATTGTAAAGCGTTACAATTTTTTACATTTTTGAGACTGAGTTTGTCTTCTTAACTCTTCATTGACATGAGCAAGAACAAGGCTGTTATGGTTTCAGATTTTTAAAATACTGAGTTTTATTGATGTTTAGGCATGCTAATGTGACTGATGTGACTCAGTGTACCAGAGTGTTCCCACACTGAACAAAAGACATGTGCCTATTTAAATGCTAATGAACGTATGATCCTATCATGAAAATTCCCCTGTGAGGCTGTTGAATGCTTGTCACCCAGTAACCAGATAAACACTACTGACTAAAGGTTAATGCATATGTACTAATATACATGTATGGTGAAATAAATGTGGTGGTTGTTTTTCAGGTGACAGCAACTGGAGATTGAACAGAAGTTTAATGTAGAGCATGGAATAGCCTTCATCTCTCAAAAGTCCAATAAACTGTTGAATTTCTAGAGAGATTTGACCAAAAACCCAAATCTGACTTGCAAGTGTAAAGTGACTTGTAAGAAATACAAGTGTACTTCAGCTCAATACTCAATACTTCAGCAACTGTAAAAAGACACTGTACTATGACGTCCATACTTCATTAAGTAGCACAACCGTTTTCATCTATTCTGCTAATAAATAAACGATTCTTGAGAACAAAATTAGCACATTTCTTAGGGATTACATGACATATACACTATATTGCCAAAAGTATTCGCTCATCTGCCTTTAGACGCATATGAACTTAAGTGACATCCCATTCTTAATCCATAGGGTTTAATATGACGTCGGCCCACCCTTTGCAGCTATAACAGCTTCAACTCTTCTGGGAAGGCTTTCCACAAGGTTTAGGAGTGTGTTTATGGGAATTTTTGACCATTCTTCCAGAAGCGCATTTGTGAGGTCAGACACTGATGTTGGACAAGTAGGCCTGGCTCGCAGTCTTCGCTCTAATTCATCCCAAAGGTGCTCTATCGGGTTGAGGTCAGAACTCTGTGCAGGCCAGTCAAGTTCTTCCACACCAAACTCGCTCATCCATGTCTTTATGGACCTTGCTTTGTGCACTGGTGCGCAGTCATGTTGGAACAGGAAGGGGCCATCCCCAAACTGTTCCCACAAAGTTGGGAGCATGGAACTGTCCAAAATCTCTTGGTATGCTGAAGCATTCAGAGTTCCTTTCACTGGAACTAAGGGGCCAAGCCCAGCTCCTGAAAAACAACCCCACACCATAATCCCCCCTCCACCAAACTTCACAGTTGGCACAATGCAGTCAGACAAGTACCGTTCTCCTGGCAACCGCCAAACCCAGACTCGTCCATCAGATTGCCAGATGGAGAAGCGTGATTCGTCACTCCAGAGAACGCGTCTCCACTGCTCTAGAGTCCAGTGGCGGCGTGCTTTACACCACTGCATCCGATGCTTTGCATTGCACTTGGTGATGTATGGCTTGGATGCAGCTGCTCGGCCATGGAAACCCATTCCATGAAGCTCTCTACGCACTGTTCTTGAGCTAATCTGAAGGCCACATGAACTTTGGAGGTCTGTAGCAATTGACTTTGCAGAAAGTTGGCGACCTCTGCGCACTATGCGCCTCAGCATCCGCTGATCCCGCTCTGTCATTTTACGTGGCCTACCACTTTGTGGCTGAGTTGCTGTCATTCCCAATCGCTTCCACTTTGTTATAATACCACTGACAGTTGACTGTGGAATATTTAGTAGTGAGGAAATTTCATGACTGTACTTGTTGCACAGGTGGCATCCTATCACAGTACCACGCTGGAATTCACTGAGCTCCTGAGAGCGGCCCATTCTTTCACAAATGTTTGTAGAAGCAGTCTGCATGCCTAGGTGCTTCATTTTATACACCTGGGGCCATGGAAGTGATTGGAACACCTGAATTCAATTATTTGGATGGGTGAGCGAATACTTTTGGCAATATAGTGTATCTTCTTCGAAGAGTGGAGTAATGAATGCTGAAAATGGGGCTTTAATATCAAAGGTACACTCAAAAAAAAAAAAAAAAGGATTTTTAAGTTACGTTTACTAAATACAAATGAACTGAAGCAACACAATTCTAAAACATTCTGTCACAATTTAATTTCATTGCGTACTATCCAATACATTTGTTAACACTTGCTCACCTGGCTTGAACTAATGAACTAACAATTAATAAAATAAATTAAGTTGGACCAACATAAGAAAATTAATTAAATTAAACATTAGTCTGCCATTTAGTTTGACGAACCTAAAAAGTTGAGTTAAAACTACTATAGTGCATTGATTTGGCCTAATCCAACTAAATTATGTTGGCTGAATGATATTGATTTACAGCAATCTGAATGAAAGAAATTCAACTGCTTGTAAGAATTCAATTTTATACACTAATGGTAATCAGTCCCTCCAGGATTTTGCTGTCTTGCGATCGCAAGAATTCTTGCAAATTTAACCAATCTCCGCTTTATTGGTGGTAGCTTGCAATTTTTGGTAAATCTCGCAAATTTTCCACAAAAAATGTAAATCAGAGGGAATCCCATCACTTTCCTTCATGTTTGACAGCGGCAAAACAAATGCTTGAAAAGCCTGAAGCAGTCGCAACATATCCAATTGCACAGCTGCCACTGGATCATCTCCATAGTAACAGTGTAAGTGTCTCCTCCACATTTTGTGTTCACTATCACAATCCTTCTAAACTTTCGTGGGACCGCAGACAGCACACATACATCACAGCTAGTGTTTAATCATCACCCTGCAAAAAGTCCTGCAAATGAGACACAAAAACACGCATTTATACAAAGTGGTTATACTTAAAAAACTTGTAGTGTAGTAAAATAAGATAAAGTAAAATAAGAGTAGAATTTGTAGCTACAAATCTGAAAATGGCAATTTACGCTGAACACTTATATGCTGACAAAAATGGCAATTTTCAGATATGTTACATATTTTTAAAACACTTGTGGAATTTAAACTTGTACATAAATGCTCAAATATATATAAACTCTAATTGTATTTGTTTGTATATGGCCATATACCAGATTTAAATATCAGACAATGTAACAATGGCAACAGGCCTAATTATTGAATCCTCATTTGTGTTTTTAGTTTACAGATTACAGTTTACGTCTATTTTACGTGCATTGTCTGGGGCAGAAAATTTTAATACAAAAATAATTAAGGGTCTTTCAATACCCACAGCTTTGACCTAAATGTATGCTATTTTGGTGTAATTTCTTATCTATTTTTTGGTTGCTAACTGCATATTCAGTTATTATGCACTAAAATATTTACATGTAATTGCATTGCATACAATGTAATTAACACAATTACAGAGGTATATAATGATTATTTGTTTCCTTTATCTGAGCAATACAAGAATTGGTGACTTTTCCTCCATTTGTCATCTGAACATGCTACTTTTCCTCCATTTGTCATCTGCTACTTGGACTCAAGATGGCGCCGAGTATGGCTGCTGTGTTGCGTGCTCCGACACAACATAGTAATGTTTTGTTTGTTTTGTTCACAATTCTTTTGTTTTTTGTCTTGGATGTTGTCTGCCTTATTGTCTACGACAGACAAACACTTTTGGACATTGGTTCAGCAATCTCACACCGTAAACCGGACTTCACATTCCTCAATGCCGACCCGCTGTTTACAAACACGCAAGCGAAGCCCTTTGTCTGGGCAGCACGGCCGCAGAAACACAGGAGGAAAAGAGGAAACAGAGCCGGCGTTCTCATCAGAGTAAGACGCCGCGCAAATCGACCCCTGCTACCCACTATTCTACTGGCAAATGTTCAGTCTCTGGATAACAAGCTCTGCGAGCTGAAAGCGCGGATCTCTTTCCAACGAGATACAAGGGACTGCTGCATTATCTGCCTAACAGAAACTTGGATGTCTGCGGAGATTCCAGACTCAGCCACTGAACCCGCGGGGTTCTCCGTGCACCGAGCGGACAGAGCGAAAGACCTCTCAGGTAAAAGCAGAGGTGGTGGTGTATGTTTTATGATCAACAAATCCTGGTGTGATCAGAGGAACGTACATTCTATCAAGTCTTTCTGCTCTCCTGATCTGGAATTTCTTATGCTTCTGTGTCGACCATTCTGGCTACCGAGGGAATTCACAGCGGTCATTATCACTGCTGTGTACATCCCCCCACAAGCCGACACAGACCGGGCACTCAAGGAACTGTATGGGAGTATAAGTGAGCAGGAAACCGCGCACCCTGAGGCCGCGTTCATTGTGACCAGGGACTTTAATAAAGCCAGTTTAAAATCAGTCGCACCAAAATACCACCAGCACATTAGTTTCAACACACGAGGGGACCGGGTTTTGGACCATTGCTACTCTCCGTTCCGGGATGGCTACAAATCCCTCCCCCGCTCACCATTCGGCAAATCGGACCACTCTTCCATTCTGCTTCTGCCCGCTTACAGGCAGATATTGAAACAGGAAGCACCCACCCTCAGAACGATCCAGTGCTGGTCGGACCAATCAGATTCTACGCTACAAGACTGTTTTGATCACACGGACTGGGAGATGTTCCGGTCTGCCTCTGATGACGACATCGAGCTTTACGCTGATAGTGTAATGTGTTTCATCAGAACGTGCGTAGAGGACGTCGTTCCGACCAGAACTGTACGAATCTATCCGAATCAGAAACCTTGGATCAATAGCGATGTTCGCGCGGCACTTAATGTGCGGACTTCCACTTTTAATTCTGGGAACGTGGAGGAGCATAAACAAGCCAGTTATGCCCTCCAAAAAACTATCAGAACCGCAAAACGCCAGTACAGGAGTAAGATTGAAGGGCAGTTTAACACCACCAACTCTAGAAGCATGTGGCAGGGAATTAACATCATCACAGACTTTAAAGGGAATAAAAACTCCGCCATGAACACCGCTGCCTTTCTACCGGATGAGCTAAATACTTTTTATGCTCGTGTCGAGGGAAATAACACCGCCCTCGTGGAGAGAACTCTCGCGGCTGAAGCTACAGAGGTTAGTTCACTCCCCGTCTCTGTAGCGGATGTAACCCGATCCTTCCGACGGGTGAATATCCGCAAAGCCGCGGGCCCAGACGGCATTCCGGGCTGCGTCATCAGAGCGTGCGCTAACCAGCTGGCTGGTGTTTTTACGGACATTTTCAACCTTCCCCTCTCTTTGTCTGTAGTCCCCACATGCTTTAAAACATCCACCATTGTCCCTGTTCCAAAACAATCAAAAATAACTTGTTTAAATGACTGGCATCCTGTTGCTCTGACCCCCATCATCAGCAAATGTTTTGAGAGACTAATCAGAGATTACATCTGCTCTGTATTGCCACTCTCTCTTGACCCGCTGCAGTTTGCTTACCGCAACAACTGCTCCACTGATGATGCCATTGCATCTACACTACACACTGCTCTCTCCCACCTGGAAGAAAAGAACACTTATGTGAGAATGCTGTTTGTAGAATACAGCTCAGCATTCAACACCATAGTGCCCTCCAAGCTAGATGAGAAACTCCGGGCTCTGGGCTTAAACAGCTCGCTGTGCAGCTGGATCCTGGACTTCCTGTCAAGCAGATGCCAGGTGGTTAGAATAGGCAGCAACATCTCCTCATCACTGACCCTCAACACTGGAGCCCCGCAGGGCTGTGTTCTCAGCCCACTACTGTATTCCTTGTACACACATGACTGTGTGCCAACACATAGCTCCAATGCCATCATTAAGTTTGCTGATGATACGACGGTGGTAGGTCTGATCACTGACAATGATGAAACAGCCTACAGAGAGGAGGTGCACACTCTGACACACTGGTGTCAGGAGCACAACCTCTCCCTCAACATCAGTAAGACAAAGGAGCTTGTGGTGGACTTCAGAAGAAAAGACAGAGAACACAGTCCCATCACCATCAATGGAGCACCAGTGGAGAGAGTCAGCAGCTTCAAGTTGGGTGTCCACATCACTGAGGAACTCACATGGTCCATCCACACTGAAGTCGTTGTGAAGAAGGCTCATCAGTGCCTCTTCTTCCTGAGACGGCTGAGAAAGTTTGGAATGAATCGCCACATCCTCACACGGTTCTACACCTGCACTGTGGAGAGCATCCTGACTGGCTGTATCTCTGCCTGGTACGGCAATAGCACCGCCCACAACTGCAAAGCACTGCGAATGGTGGTGCGAACTGCCAGACACATCATCGGAGGTGAGCTTCCCTCCCTCCAGGAAATATATACAAGGTGGTGTGTGAAAAAAGCTCGGAGGATCATCAGAGACTCCAGCCACCCGAGCCATGGGCTGTTCTCACTGCTACCATCAGGTAGGCGGTATCGCAGCATCAGGACCCGCACCAGCCGACTCCATGATAGCTTCTTCCCCCAAGCAATCAGACTTCTGAACTCATGATCTCCCACGATCAAAATACATCAGCACTGCACTTTATTACTCTTTTATCTCACACCGGACTGTCATAAATTATATTATTATTATTATATTATGTTCTCTCTTAACAACTGACTATCAACCGACAGCCTGAATGTCAATACAGTACAATACTGTACATTCTATATATATATATATATATATATATATACTTTTTTATATATTTTTATTTTTTATTTTTATTGAATAATGTGTATCTATATAGTGCGTATTGTATACTGTACAGTGTATGTTATTATTTGTATACTGTTGAGTGTAATTATGTGTATAACAGATGTTTAAATTGTGTTGTGTTAATTTGATGTTATTGTAAATTGGTTTATGTCTCATCACTGTCACGACTGCTATATTGATCGGAACTGCACCCAAGAATTTCACACACCATTGCACTTGTGTATATGGCTGTGTGACAATAAAGTGATTTGATTTGATTTGATTTGATTTGAACATAATTTTATTTTATTTTTTTTAAATGGGCTTGATTCGATAAGTCTAAGTGGTGGTAAAAAAAAAAAAAAAAAAAAAAAGACATCTTTGGTATTCACGGTCAAAATTGACCGACCATTGAAAATGAATGGGGAAGACCAAAAAACAGAGCAATTTTATTTTTGATCTGTCAAATGCAATCAATAAATCAGCCACCATGCAGGAAAAAAAAAAAAACAGATCAGAAAGTACAGGGTTAGTCTCAGTGCAAACATCCTCAGTGCAAAACATACACACCCACAGCAATCTGACACAATCAAACACACACAAACACACACGCACACAGACACACACACAGACACACACACACACACACAAACACACACAAACAAACACACACGCACACAGACACACACACACAGACACACACACAGACACACACGCACACACACAGACACACGTTTGCAAAATAATGTTTTACTGTAGAAAGTTTGAAATTGCAAAATGTTTACTCTGATTCTTCTGTTTTATACTCTTACTATACTATTTAATGTTCAGAATTTTGCAGTTCATTTCTGTTTCTTGATGTTAATTTTCATGATTTATTAGGGGATTTATTATATTTTGAGTTATTAAATTTTTATGTTTGAAATCGATTATTGGTAGAAAAATGCTTATTCTGTGTCTTCTCATTGTAACACCATGGTCAGGTTTGATTGCAAGCTATAATGACATAAACTTCAATATTAAAATGCTAAATTTGGACAAAAAACAGTTTTATAGTGTATAAATATATATTCCAATGCATATCTTGTGATAAAATATAAAATTAGGTTACAACAAACCATCAGACTACACAGTAGGTGTCTACAGTCATCTACTGGCTGTTACTGGCATGACATGTTTTTCAAGTCATGTTATTAATATTTTGTTCAACAGATGGCAGCAATCTGCCACCAATTTATGTCATATTCTCATATTTTCTTCATGTTTCAACTTAACACTAAAGGAAGGTGCCATTTTTGAATACCATAGGAGGGTAAATTAATTTGATTAGACACTATTTTGATGATTAAATTGATTAAACCTAAAAACATGGAACATAAAACACAGAATTTGGGGGGAAACAGTAAAAAAAAAAAAAAAAAGAATACTGATTTCATAGGGTCCTAGTAAAAAAAAAAACTGAAGTAATGTACACTTGATCAAGAAACTCTGTGCAATTGTTTTAATTGATTATTTACATTGATACATTTACATTTTTAAATAGTGTGTTCAAAAGCATATTAACTATTCTTTTAATATTATTATTATTATTTTATTTATTTATTGGTATCAAAATATCAAGAATCATGAAAGGTTAGTGGGATTGGTACCGACTACTGAAATTTTGGTTTTATGAAAACCGTACTCTATTCATTGACTTCAGTCAATTAGACAACAATAGACACGTGTCTCTCACCAAGGCTTAAAGTTCAGTACCACCTGTGTATATAAGGACCATGTACTAATTCAAAACTACATCAAAAACTTCATTAAACATTCATCTTCAAATCCAATTCATTTCATTCAAATGTATGAATAAACACTGAAATCATTTTCACATAATGATATTCAATATTTAAGTTATTATAAGAATATATGTATATTATTATTATTATGAATATTATGTGTAGTCTGTTGTTTTGATCTGCATATTCATTAACTATAAAAACTGACAAAGCACAGAGACATTAGGTAGGATCAACCTTTGATTTTATTTTCATGAATATCTGTTTTGTCATTTAGTCATAAAGTGATAATATATCACAACATTTGCTTGAAAAATTCCCAAGACACATTGTACTCTTAATAGAGCAGTTTTAACATCGTTCAACAATCTTCTCAAAATACACATTTACATAATCAACACAGAACTATAGCAGAGTTTATGATTAAACAACCATCTCTCAATATGAGAATAATGATAATTAAGACATACAAATACAATATCAAATTTGATATACAATGGCGTTTTCAAATAATGAAAAAGAAAGGTAAAAACTATAACACTGCTTTCATAAAAGCAAATTCAGATTAAAAAAAATTATGTTAATCATAATGAATTAAAGCTTTAATCATTAAAATCATGTGGCCATGATCTTGATAGAAAGTCTTCATTGAAGACAGAAACAAGTACTTAAAAATACATAAAAGAATGTCGCCTATATGAGATTCTACCAAAACCTCAAGAGAGGCTCTTAACAAATCCATCTCTTTTCAGTCCTGACACAGGACAATAATACAGTAAAGAAAACTGTTAAATGTATCTAATGTAAAAGTCAATGTTGTCTAATATAGACGTCAGTATATTTTCCCATCTGGACCTCTTTACATGAAGTCTTCATAGAAGATAAAATCATCAGAGTACTTATCAGTACAAAAATCTTTTCCATAGTGGAACTGGTTAAACACTCTTCTCAAAACGAGAAACATAATTGTTTTGTGCATTCAAACATGATCAGTTCATGTAGTGTTCTACCAAGGTCTCCAGATGATGCTCTTGTTGACATTCATCTCTTTACTGAAGGTGTTCTGGTCTGAGGAGATCAGCTGAGTCAGGACACTTTCCCTCCTGTTCTGCTCACATGATGTCTGCAGGTTCTGGAAGTGTTTCAGCAGTCTTCTCTGGCTCTGTGTCTTCATCTCATCTTTGGACAGGAAGTGCACAATCTCATGGACACACCTGGAGAAGCCTTGATTGACAGCATGTGAACTGGAGTCTAGAACAGACTGCTGGTGTCTCAGGAAACTGACTGTCATCTCCAGGATATCTGCTTTCTCCAGCTTGGAATCAGACTGCTGGTTGAGAAACTCTGGAGCCAGAAGACACTTGAGCTGCTCAATGCTGCTGTTGATACGTTCTCTGCGCATCTTCTCCACTATTGGCTTTCTCGACTGAAAACAACAACAAAACACGTTGAGTAAACTTGCCTTCAAAAAGCAATACGTTTGAAGATGAGACATGAAAGCTGCTGCAGTAATGTTGCTGTGATGTGAATGTACCTTGTTGTTGAGAGGGAGATGCTCCTTTGAGATGATTGTAGGTGTCATGTCTGTATCTCTGAGTGAATCTGATTTGCACTGGCTGCAGCTCCTCTATTTATACTCCCAAATCTCCATATGAATGTGTGAGGCTTGAGTTTGTTGGAGTTTCTCACAGTTTGTAGCCAATGGAAGAGCTCCAACAGACAATGAGGAATGTGTGGCCGCCACATGCTCAATGATCCTCTATCAGGGGCACAAAGCCAGTGTCTCAGGGGAGCAGGTGATGGAGAGGGAATCACTGTGTGAATCTGGGAAAGTGTTGACTCTGTAGAGAGAACAGATCTGCGGCCTGATGTTCACATTAATGTCACTCAACCAGCACACGCTAGTCAACACTGTACACACGTGTGGAACGGCCGTTCATTTGAGTCTTGCATCAGTCAGACAATAAATAGTTTCAGACATTGTAGAGCATCAACAGCACTTAAAATGAGTCATAAAATGTGTTTTTCAAGGTGTACCAATGAATATATTTATAGCTAAAGCTTTAGAGTTGTGTACTGTAATTCAGATATCATTGTCTCTATTGTTTCAGACTCCAGATGTGTGTTTATTGTTGCTGGTCAGTGTGAGTCGAGATCTTAGATGAGGTTCCCACACTGAGTCTCTGTGTTCACATCAATGGAGCACAAAAGCCATCCAGAGTCCTGAATGAAGCATTAGTGACGGCTGAAGACTCTGTCATCTATCTGACGTCACCAACCATCTGGAGGGAAACATCTGACTTGGTGCAAAAGTCATAAAGTTATTAAACACTTTTTTGATCAATTTCTTTTCATTGTATTTTTTTGTTGGAAATTGTTCTGCCTGTTATTGACCTCAACTATTGAATATGGAAAACACAACACTTTGTAATGCAGTACATATTGTTTAATTTACATTTTTGGCTGATAAAACATGTTTGGGAATTGACTCTCTTAAGTTCCTGATGCAAAAGATTTGTTTCTGTATAATACAGATTTAAAAGTACATGATGCATGGTGATGAATACATTTATATTAGATTTTAATCGTGTAATAGTTTTAAGATTCTGTTCCAGTTGAGGAGGCTTCTACATCAATGTTTACCTATCAACATCAGGTATATCGAAATATCTATAAGTGTGTCAACTCCCTTGTGTGTTTGTCAAATATTGAGGATGTGTTGGGGGTTTAGGATGCTAATGACACTAGAACTGTGACTCTGTTCTCTAGAGTTTTCCCACATTCTGACCAGTCACAGATATACACAACAATAGAAGTGTGTCTATTCACATGATAATGAAGATGAATTCAAGACAGATTCTCACAAGCATGATGATGAACGTTTACTTTTTAGTGTTTAAATTAAATATTTTTAAATACATTTAATAAAAAATGTCTAAATAATTTCTGATTCAGTTATTTTATTTTATTGACTTTAAGTGAATATATATTATAAATCCAGCTCATTCACGTTGACCTCTGACCCCTGGACTTTTAGTTGGGTTTTATTGTCTCTGAGGGTCTGTGAGTGAGTTTTTCTCTGGTTCTCACACTCTGTTCATTCACTGATTTTAATTACACAACAATAGACGCGTGTCTAACTGAAACAAACAGCAGACACATGTCTCCAAATGTACACTGTCCTAAATTGATCAAACTGGACGTCATTTTGTTCCCTAAACAAGCAGTTTGAAACAATTAGACACCTGATGCACCTGCAAAGTGATTTTTTTTTTGAAGTACCTGTTTGTTATCTGCATTTTTTTAAATGATAAAATCAAAATTCACCAAGAATTTAAGTGCAATTTCACATCATGTTGTTTATGATGCCATTTAATAAATAATGTGTTAATATTTCTTTGAGAAATCTCAGAAAAATATATTTTTCTGTCAGTTCTATTATTTTTTAACTACCTATTAAAGGGATTTTGATCAAGATTTAATATTAAACTTACTTTTAGGTATTGCATTGTCATTTTTCAATAGCTCAGGATTTATTTGCCATAATTTCACCAATATGAGCGAATCTAATCATTCTATTTCTAATCTGACTTTATCTATTTTGATAATCTCCTCAAAAAGCAGAAACTTGTGTTGAGGGATAAGAAGGTGGTTAACTTGATATCAAACTTCAATCTGGAATTAAAAATTACTTTTCTCTCCTCCAACTTTTTAATTCCCACTGTACAGCTAATCCACAGTGATAATTCCATAAATAAGGGTGATAATTCCATGAAGAGCTTCTTCCAAATCAAAGTCAATTGTGTGGGTTTAGATAGCTGAATTCTTTCATTTGCTTTTGTCTCAGTTTAGGGGTGATACTAAGAGTAAGTCAAATAAATTTATATTGCGATCATTTCAATACAAAGCACCTTATTGTTAGATTTACTCATTTTCGCATCATATTTAAATCTTAATAATTTTTTTTATTGTTATTCCGCTCTAGAGTTGAAGAAAACTTGAATTCCAAGACCGAACCGAATGCCTCAACAAACAGATGCACAGATAGCTGTAATAACCTGCCAGACATGATTGCCTGCCACACTGCCACCAGTGCCTTTAGCCCAGCTGCGGGGTCATCAGCCGGGAGCCACCCATCTTCAGTGTTTCACCCCATTAAAACATCTCCTGGCGGAGGGCTCGAGGCTCGAGACTTGACCTGAGCTTGAATGCCCCTCCGGACTGGATTAGTATTGATGGAATAGATAGGAGGAGATGGGGAGGTGGTGGGATGCCAGAAACTCTCAATGCTACATAGAAGTAAGCAGCTGTTTATATACTCTTACTCTGGCTGTGTGATTGGTCGGATTAAATGAACTTGCTCCACCTGAACTTTGTTAATAAAACACCATTTCAGTAGTTCGCAAGTTAATGTAATCCTGCAGCGAGGATAGCGTAAACATATGTGGCTTCCTGTCCCTGGTGGAGGGCTCAAGGCTCGAGACTTGACCTGAGCTTGAATGCCCCCCAAAAAAGCCAAGAAACAGAACAGCAATTCGCTGGCGTTGTAGCTACGTGAGACGTGGAAGTGATGTGTTGGAAGGAATAAGAGGAACCTATTGATTTTAACGACAACACCCGCCCCCCCCATCCCAAAAAGGAACCTGAAACGACGTACTGGAAGAGAAGTAGGGTGCTTGCCTAGCCTTGTGTGCAAAATGGGCAGAAGTGCCAAGGAAGGTAGAACGAATGGAGCCGCTTATGGAGGCAGCCTTACACTAGGGTCGGCTTGGGGGATAGGAAACCAATAGGTGTAGGATAGGGAGGAACTGGGGAGTGAAATTTAGGCTGAAACACTGAAAGACAGTGGCGGTATCGGTCGCAGAGAAATGAGCTCGCGGAGAGCTATTGTGCACAGGAGGGATTGTTACGCCCTAATGCGGGGGGCACCTCCGAGAAAGGGCAGGGTCGTCCTGGATGGAGGCGTGAATCCTGGCCCCCCAGGCTGACCTTAAGTCTCCCTCCTGGCATGGTTCGACGGAAGGGCTCGTGTGGCGAATGGTGCAAGTCCCGTGGGAGATGTGTTTTCGAATTCCCCCATGATTGGGTGTTGCAAGACACCTGCAAACACACTTGTTGAGAGAGACGTAGTAAGTGTGGCATCTGCGGACACCTTAAGATTAATTGTATGCTAGATTAAGTGACAGGAACGTATGTGAAGCAATGTCGGGATGCGGGCTTGTGTAACAGGAGCCAGCTGATAGATAGATAGCATTGCAATGTGTATAAACCTCACTCTCCTCACCTCAAGAGGTGCATTAGCGACTGACGCTAGCGGCTACAGCCTTTAGCCTCCTTGTTAGCGCACCCACCTCCCATGCCGGAGACGCCGGTTCAAGTCCCGTACAGAGCGGGTAGAACAGGAGCGTCACACTTGCGTGTGCATTTGTGATATGAACGTGCAGATCCTCGGCAATCCTCTGCATCGAAATTGGTATCGAGAATCATGAAAGGTTAGTGGGATTGGTACCGACTACTGAAATTTTGGTTTTATGAAAACCGTACTCTATTCATTGACTTCAGTCAATTAGACAACAATAGACACGTGTCTCTCACCAAGGCTTAAAGTTCAGTACCACCTGTTTATATAAGGACCATGTACTAATTCAAAACTACATCAAAAACTTCATTAAACGTTCATCTTCAAATCCAATTCATTTCATTCAAATGTATGAACAAACATTGAAATCATTTTCACATAATGATATTCAATATTTAAGTTATTATAAGAATATATGTATATTATTATTATTATGAATATTATGTGTAGTCTGTTGTTTTGATCTGCATATTCATTAACTATAAAAACTGACAAAGCACAGAGACATTAGGTAGGATCAACCTTTGATTTTATTTTCATGAATATCTGTTTTGTCATTTAGTCATAAAGTGATAATATATCACAACATTTGCTTGAAAAATTCCCAAGACACATTGTACTCTTAATAGAGCAGTTTTAACATCGTTCAACAATCTTCTCAAAATACACATTTACATAATCAACACAGAACTATAGCAGAGTTTATGATTAAACAACCATCTCTCAATATGAGAATAATGATAATTAAGACATACAAATACAATATCAAATTTGATATACAATGGCGTTTTCAAATAATGAAAAAGAAAGGTAAAAACTATAACACTGCTTTCATAAAAGCAAATTCAGATTAAAAAAAATTATGTTAATCATAATGAACTAAAGCTTTAATCATTAAAATCATGTGGCCATGATCTTGATAGAAAATCTTCATTGAAGACAGAAACAAGTACTTAAAAATACATAAAAGAATGTCGCCTATATGAGATTCTACCAAAACCTCAAGAGAGGCTCTTAACAAATCCATCTCTTTTCAGTCCTGACACAGGACAATAATACAGTAAAGAAAACTGTTAAATGTATCTAATGTAAAAGTCAATGTTGTCTAATATAGACGTCAGTATATTTTCCCATCTGGACCTCTTTACATGAAGTCTTCATAGAAGATAAAATCATCAGAGTACTTATCAGTACAAAAATCTTTTCCATAGTGGAACTGGTTAAACACTCTTCTCAAAACGAGAAACATAATTGTTTTGTGCATTCAAACATGATCAGTTCATGTAGGGTTCTACCAAGGTCTCCAGATGATGCTCTTGTTGACATTCATCTCTTTACTGAAGGTGTTCTGGTCTGAGGAGATCAGCTGAGTCAGGACACTTTCCCTCCTGTTCTGCTCACATGATGTCTGCAGGTTCTGGAAGTGTTTCAGCAGTCTTCTCTGGCTCTGTGTCTTCATCTCATCTTTGGACAGGAAGTGCACAATCTCATGGACACGCCTGGAGAAGCCTTGATTGACAGCATGTGAACTGGAGTCTAGAACAGACTGCTGGTGTCTCAGGAAACTGACTGTCATCTCCAGGATATCTGCTTTCTCCAGCTTGGAATCAGACTGCTGGTTGAGAAACTCTGGAGCCAGAAGACACTTGAGCTGCTCAATGCTGCTGTTGATACGTTCTCTGCGCATCTTCTCCACTATTGGCTTTCTCGACTGAAAACAACAACAAAACACGTTGAGTAAACTTGCCTTCAAAAAGCAATACGTTTGAAGATGAGACATGAAAGCTGCTGCAGTAATGTTGCTGTAATGTGAATGTACCTTGTTGTTGAGAGGGAGATGCTCCTTTGAGATGATTGTAGGTGTCATGTCTGTATCTCTGAGTGAATCTGATTTGCACTGGCTGCAGCTCCTCTATTTATACTCCCAAATCTCCATATGAATGTGTGAGGCTTGAGTTTGTTGGAGTTTCTCACAGTTTGTAGCCAATGGAAGAGCTCCAACAGACAATGAGGAATGTGTGGCCGCCACATGCTCAATGATCCTCTATCAGGGGCACAAACACACGCAGCTGCTGGAATCACAGGGACACACGCTTTCACACACTTGTGTATTCATCACATTAAATCACTCACACAATAGAAGCGTGTCGGTTCTCACAGGATTAAATCATACTGTACGTGCTGAGTGTGTTTACTCACAAGAGTAGGTGAAACTCTTTGTTAAGGCTGGACTTTTCTGATTCATTATTTCTCTAAAATTGTACAAATATTTTTCATCAAAATGAAGTCCTTGATTTAAGGATGCATATGTTTATAATTAATAGATACATCATTTATTAATCATTTTCTAACTGAAGTATGTTTAAATAAAGTTGGACAAAAATGTATTGCAGAGAAGTTGAGATAAAGATGTTATTGGAAGCATTTCTAAAGAAAAACTCTATTTAAATGTAAAAACCCTTGTGGAATTAACATAATTTATCCAGGTAATTATCATGTGAATAGACACACTTCTATTGTTGTGTATATCTGTGACTGGTCAGAATGTGGGAAAACTCTAGAGAACAGAGTCACAGTTCTAGTGTCATTAGTATCCTAAACCAGTGGCGAATTCTCAGAGCCAGCAAAGCCTTCTCTGCTGTCCTAACATGCCAAACAAATCAATATTTTTCATCCTTTCATTCTCAGTCACCTATTTGCCTATGTATTTTTAATCGCTTTCCACTCTTAATTAATCTACAAACAAATTGAGTAAAATGAAACATTTATCCAGTCAGAATTTATTCCTTGATGCTTACAAGCAAAGTGTGACAACTGTTGCAGTGCGTGAGTCTGAGCTCCACCCCGTCAGGCCTTCAGAGTTTCCACAGAATCCCTCAACAATGCAAATGAATGAGCAACTAAAGTCAGATTGTCAGATTCATCAGCCAATCAGATTGATTGATTTGTTCTTGGTGGGTGTGATCTTTAGGATATGTCCCGGTCGAGGCCTTCTAGCTGGCCTTGAGTGACGCAATCACGCTTTAAGTGATGTACGTAATTTGAAAGCGAAGAGTGCGAGATCTTGCTAACAGTCGGCTGTCATCACTGCCACTATCGCCATTGAGAAAGAAATCCTTATGGATTTAAAAACACGAGGTGTTCTGCATGACCGTGTGATTGATTAATTTATTAAACAGGAAAGGAGGACTGATTTTCACTTCAAGCAAATTGGTAAATGCTTTTTGCATTGTTATAGCAACATCAGGAGTTTTCTAAGTGTAAATTAGGCTGCTTTAGCATTCAGTGTCAGATCAAGTTTTGAAAAGTAGTGCTGCGTTCCATTCAACTCGGAAAGTCGGATTTTACAACTTCCTACTAGGAAAAGTGCAATGGAATGCATCTTTAAGTCAGAATTTTAACTTGAAGGCTCGTGCAGAAATTCTCAACTCTGATTTCGCTGAGATGCAGGGGCATGATGTCACACAAACATGTTGACACTCAGGGAGATATACAAAGTAAGTGATAAACATTCACTTTATTAAGTAATATTGATAAAAGAGTTCATTTCCACATTACATGATATTAAAGCTTGTTTAACAAAAGCCTGCAGAAACAGGTGTATAAAACATTATAATTTCTTTTGATAATCGTACACCTGAAGCACAAATGCTAGCGCTGCAGCATTGTTTATCAGTTGGGTTGCTAGGAGACATCTCTAATGAGAGTCAAACCCCTGCTAAGCTAACAGGAGCGTTGCAGTTCCGAATATTGGGGAATGGAATGCATTTATGGTTGGAGATATTAAGTAGGAATATCCCACATCCAACTTGAATGGAACGCAGCATAACCGTGTACCCTACGAAACAAAATTTATTGCAAGCAACATTTAAATTGCAAATATTATTATAGACCTCCTTGGTAGATTCATATGAAAAATTATGATTTTTGAATGTCTGCTCAGGAGATGTTCATTTCACTAAACAGTCATGCTGCAATTAGACTTGCTTGAGCATTAAGTGTCATTTCAAGTTTTGGCTTTCGTGCGTGGACGTGTTTTTAAATTGTCAATTGGTATTATTAGTTAGCTGCGACATAATGTATGATGCCCAAAGGCATAGGGTGTCTTATTCATTGTGAAACTGTGTTTTCTTAATGGCATGACTCACATTGAAGACCTAGACTTTAAATGCATGGCCCGCCACTGTCCTAAACCCCCAACACATCCTCAGTATTTGACAAACACACAAGGGAGTTGACACACTTATAGATATTTCGATATACCTGATGTTGATAGGTAAACATTGATGTAGAAGCCTCCTCAACTGGAACAGAATCTTAAAACTATCACACGATTAAAATCTAATATAAATGTATTCGTCACCATGCATCATGTACTTTTAAATCTGTATTATACAGAAACAAATCTTTTGCATCAGGAACTTAAGAGAGTCAATTCCCAAACATGTTTTATCAGCCAAAAATGTAAATTAAACAATATGTACTGCATTACATAGTGTTGTGTTTTCCATATTCAATAGTTGAGGTCAATAACAGGCAGATCAATTTCCAACAAAAAAATGAAATGAAAAGAAAATGATCAAAAAAGTGTTTACATTTATGCATTTGGCAGACGCTTTTATCCAATTACAATTTTATCCAACTTACAATGACCTTATTACAGGGACAATCCCCCTGGAGCAAATCTAATAAAAAAATTTTTCATCATGTATCATGTATTTTTAAATCTATATTATATAGTATGTCCATTCTAGACAAAAAAAGTTTTGAGTTCCCAGAACCAGAAACCATCTGCATCAAATTGACCCTCTCTTTTCAAGTTTCACATTGAAAATGTGATTTTGTGTAATTAAAATTTTAGGAAACTTAAAGGCTAGAAAAACAGAAACTGAGCTCAATCATGTGCTAAAACATCCTGGTCTTCTGAAAAGTTGTAATGATAGTACGAGATTGCGAAATTGTAAGAAATCGTATGAGGCTTGTAGAAAAACGAGAGACAGAGAAAAATACTGTCTTAACCAAACCCTAAACATAACCATAAATTTAACAGGAAAATAACT
Source organism: Myxocyprinus asiaticus (assembly GCF_019703515.2). Taxonomy (NCBI): domain Eukaryota; kingdom Metazoa; phylum Chordata; class Actinopteri; order Cypriniformes; family Catostomidae; genus Myxocyprinus; species Myxocyprinus asiaticus. The sequence goes on from NC_059378.1 coordinate 39,241,523, forward strand.
TTATGTACAATGGAAGAAAGAAACATCAGGGGTTAGCAAAGTAAGAGTCTTGATCTTGTGGTCTTGGTCTCAAGATGGCAGTCTTGGTCTTGATCTGGGTCTCGGCTTATGGTCTTACACTGCCTTCACTTGCTATGGGGAATTATCGTTAATATGAGTTTTCCACTCGGAAGTTGCACATGAATGACCTCTCAAGTCGTATTTACGACTGGGAATCTCGGAGATAAATTTGATACCCAAGTTTCCGAGATGGGAGAGGTCCTAAACTTTCAACATGGCAGAGGAGAGTACAGTTTCTGTTTTGCTTGACAGGTCTTGTCCATTTTTCTAAATACAGCTAATTGTTAGTGCTTACCGTTTTGGTCATATTTATTTATTTATAACAGCAACCATTATATGTATGTTGTACATCTTTACACTGTGAAAATAGCTTGTATTTGACCAAAATTCCATTATCATCAGCAAGCTAACTGGTGTCAAAATAAAAGTTCCTCAGAAATATGTATGAATGAACTTGGCGTCGTCCATGTTTCCTGTTGTTTCCGACAACAAAGCACTTGAACACAACGTACTCATAATTACCACTTCAGAAGTGGGAAGTAGGATAATTCTGATACATGAAGGGATCATAATTTCAAGACCGCAGTCAGTGTATTACTAGTGCACTAAATGTGATAATTATTTCAACCACTAGTTGGCGTGGCATCTTCACCATTACTGAGAATTTGCAAGTACTTCTGCCTCTGTGTCTCTCTCATCATATAAATGTAAGTGCAAGAACTATGGTCTAACAACACAAAGCAATCATTAGTGATCTATGGTAAAAACTGCCATGTAGAGGCCATGACTTTACTCACGGTAACCACGGGACCCAATAAGCTTGTTGCGTTGTGGGAGTTGTGAGCAGGAGTGGCAGTTATTTTTTTTTACTATTTTGTTTCAATTTGAAATGCCCGATTCCCAATGCGCTCTAAGTCCTTGTGGTGGCGTAGTGACTCGCCTCAATCTGGGTGGCGAAGGACGAATCTCAGTTGCCTCTGCATCTGAGACCGTCAATCCAAGCATCTTATAACGTGGCTTGTTGAGCACGGAGACATAGCGCGTGTGGAGGCTTCACGCTATTCTCCGCGGCATCCATGCACAACTCACCACGTGCCCCACCATGAGTGAGAACCACATTATAGCGACCACGAGGAGGTTACCCCATGTGTCTCTACCCTCCCTAGCAACCGGGCCAATTTGGTTGCTTAGGAGACCTGGCTGGAGTCACTCAGCACGCCCTGGATTCAAACTCGCGACTCCAGGGGTGATAGTCAGCGTCAGTACTCACTGAGCTACCCAGACCCCCGACAGGTATTCTTAAGAGTTGTTGGCGGGAGTAGGGCTGCACAATTATGACTAAAATAACTGAGGATTATTTCTCTTGATATTGGAATCGCTATTAACAATATTGATTAATATAAATGTATTGCGTGCTGTATTATTTATGTAGCTACACATCCCAAACAAGCTGAGAACTGTGTTCATGAATTTGTTTTATTGCTGTTCTATGCAGAGGCGCATTAACGCTCGGGCTTATAGGCCAGGGGCCTACAACTCCCATAGTACCCAGCGGTAAGAGTGCGTTTAAAAGCCATCAGCGGGAGGCACGGTTGTTGATATGGTAACAGTGTGCAACTGTTAAAGGCGTCCATGTAGGGAGCGTCAGCGGACCAGTGAGAAATGTGAAAATAAAAAAGCGCCCCTGGTTCTATACATAAGTAAATAAAGACAGTGACTAAATGGTCAACTTCACCTTGTTCCTCTTATTAGCATGACAAACAATTGTGATTTAAATTGTGATAAAATTATATACTGAAAGCGAGCAAAGAACACTCCCTTTATAATCGCTGAAGCTGTCAATCACTTCAGTTCAGCGTGAACTCACTGACTGACCCGCCAAAAATCGCATTATAATGAATGAAGCTGTCTACACTGCACAATAAATAAAGAACACTGTTTATGCATAGTTGTTTAAATAGATTAATTTTCCAACAATATTTTTCAATTAAGTTTCCACCTCTCTGTTTAAGTTTGATTAGCAAAGAGGAATATGGCATTTCATGTTTACATGTGAATTTTGAGTGTTCATTTATGATGCTAAAAATCTCATTTTGAACTAATCCTAAAGCAATCAGATACTGCAAGTATCCACTAAGAATACATTAAGATCCTATTGTATAAACTGAAATTGTATTATTTCATTAACAATCTATTGGCATTCCTTTAGGGTTTTTTTCTTTTCATTTTTTAAATGATGCCTGTAATACAGAGCCATATATGACACTTTTTTTTCTTTAATTATGGTAGAAGAACAAACAGCTTTGTGACACCTGGGGCATTTGGGTTACGAAGGCATCTTGTAAAACTGGACTGTTTTCTCTATATAGCTGTCTAGAAAATGTCAGAGCCTGCAGTGGTCAAATTTGCATTTGAAAACTTTAAAGAAGATTCTTCAAATATAATCTAGTCTTGTTCTGGGTCTGGATCTCGAGGGGTCTAGTCTTGTTTTGGATCTGAGTCTTGAATGATCTAGTCTTGTTCTGGGTCTGGGTCTCGAGGGGTCTAGTCTTGGTCTGGATCTCGAGGGATCTAGTCTTGCTCTGGATCTGAGTCTTGAATGGTCTAGTCTTGTTCTGGGTCTGGGTCTCGAGGGGTCAAGTCTTGGTCTGGATCTCGAGGGGTCTAGTCTTGTTCTGGATCTGAGTCTTGAATGGTCTAGTCTTGTTCTTGGTCTGGGTCTTGAGGGGTCTAGTCTTTCTCTGGGTCTCGATGGGTCTTGTCTTGTTCTGGGTCTGGGTCTCGAGGGGTCTAGCCTTTGTCTGGGTCTTGAGGGGTCTAGTTTTAGTCTGGGTCTGGGTCTCGAGGGGTCTATTCTTGGTCTAGGTCTGAGTCTCGAGGGGTCTAGTCTCAGTCTGGGTCTCGAGGGATTTAGTCTTGGTCTGGGTCTCTAGGGGTTTATTCTGGATCTCGAGAGGTCTAGTCTTGTTCTGGGTCTGGGTCTCGAGGGGTTTAGTCTTGGTCTGGGTCTCGAGGGGTCTTGTCTTGGTCTGGGTCTTGGATGGTCTGGTCTTGACTACACCTCTAGTAACAAGACGAAGGAAGCGTAATACATGTTATTAACATAAATTAGTCATTTTTATTGCAAAAATAAATATGGGATGAGTAACCAAATTTGTTCACAGGCATTTCCATCTTAAAATAAAGTTATGAATTGGAGTTATGAATAGTTAAAATTTGAAATTCTGTTTGATGAGTGGTTGGTCTCAATATGAATAAAAGTTGTACGATTTCGCCATCTTGTACAAATTATTACGAGTATTCATAAGGCTATGATGATTTATTATCACTCAGTTCTTGAAATTAAAAATCTTGTGTGACTTGATGATATAACTGTGTGTTGAACATCTTGTGGGAACTTGAAATGTCTTGAGTCCCCACATTCATAAAGATGAATATAAGTGACCTTACTGGCAGATGGCAGTGAAGAGAACGTCCCATCTATTCACTGAACACAGAAAATCATCCACATGCTATTGTTCAAAATTCTGAGTCTTCTGATTGGCCGAGATGAGTGACATGCTCCTCTGTCAGTATAAATGGAAGATGAAGATGAAGATCCATGAGACGAGATCTTTAATTCAACAGAGACAACAGCTCCTGCAGGAACATTTAACACTGAAGACCTTCAAGAACTTCAACAGGAATCAACATCAGTCATGGCAACCTACATGGACATGTCTTTCGAGAACAACATCAAGATTCAGCATGTTCAACATGCAAGGTAGGCCTGAAAACATTATAAGCGGCTCCATTTCTGAATTCATTTCCATTATTTCCATTGTCAATATCACCATTGTATCCAAGTTAAATATATTTGAAATGAACATCAACTAAAAGAGATTCTGTGGTTGTTTTCAGATGTGTTCTTACGAGCTTGGAAAGAAAGTGTGGAAGCAGTTTGGAGAAACTCAAGTGTGCTCTTGGAGAGTATCTTCAGAATGGCACCTCCACCTCAGATATTTTGGAGAGGGCTTTGTCTTTCATCACCTTGAAAAGAGTTTTACTTTCCCATGACGGCTACTCCAAATATTCACGTGACATCCTCCGACTTTTCCCTGATCACACAGAGGATGTAGCTGCATTATGCTCTGAAGAATGAATATCACCTGAAGATGATGTCATGAACAAAAAAAGCTCTTCGTCCAAACAACTCTTTTAAAAAAAAACCTTGAACTATAATGTACTTTTACAAACGATTACACTTTTTTAATGTAAATAATGGTGACTTTTGAAATTATATTTTTCAGTGAAAAATATAGTGAAAAGTAAAACAATAATAATTTTTGTTTTCAAAAATGTTTTTTTTTTTTTCTCCCCTTTTCTCCTCAATTTGGAATGCCCAATTCCCAATGTGCTCTAAGTCCTCATGGTGGCATAGTGACTCGCCTCAATCTGGGTGGCAGAGGACGAATCTCAGTTGCATCCACTTCTGAAACCGTCAATCCATGTATCTTATCACGTGGCTTGTTGAGCGCGTTACCGCGGAGACCTAGCGCGTGTGGAGGCTTCACTCTATTCTCCGCGGCATCCACATACAACTCAACACGCGCCCCATAGCAACCACGAGGAGGTTAACCCAACATGACTCTACCCACCCTAGCAACCGGGCCAATTGGTTGCTTAGGAAGTCTGACTGGAGTCATTCAGCACGCCTTGGATTCGAACTTGCGACTCCAGGAGTGGTAGTCAGTGTCTTTACTTGCTGAGCTACCCAGGCCACAAAATTTTTTTAATCTATATTTACGATCGATTTTATGCATTATATGCATTGTTATTAGCAGTTACACTGCTACATATTTTTAAGAATGTGTAATTTATGTTGTAGTTTGTAAAGGATTGATGTGCACTTGTAAATGACTTTATGCCACTTGTGTTTTAATTTAAAACTTTCACATGGCATAAGATTTTAAACCAAAACTCCTTTTAATGGGAGTAAATGCTGTACAAATATTGTAGTTCAAATCTGTTTATTCTGTAAAGATATGTACAATATATTAAAACATACAAATGGACAATGCTGTCCAAAATGAAGAAAATAAACACATAAACTAAATTTTGTTTTTAATTCCGTCTCTTATTTGTAATGCTATCTATTATAAGAATTTACCGCTCACAGTCATATTCACAGTAAAAACAGATACACATACATTCAGCTTAGAATTTCTAAGGAAAGTCACAAACTCAAATTAGATAAAAGATAAAAATCTAATGTTCAAAATTCTGACATTGAACAATGTTTAAAATATAAACACATTGCAGCACTGTTGAGGCAACTTGATCACATGGAGTCAACATGTTTCTATCGAATGTTCCAGTTGTACTTTGACATCGACTCCATTCTGCCAGTTTTCTGACAAGCGGCAACTCACATCAGACACAAACAGATCAATATTCAAGGCCTTTTATACTATTATTTCTCCTCCTTGTCCAGAAGGTGCAACAAATTCTTAAACAGATTCTTTGAAAAATATCTCCTTTGTGCTCTTTTTTTAATCTAAAGCTGAAACTGTTTTGCACTTGTTTTATCATTGTCCCTACTCTGAATCTTTCTGGACAGAGCTTGCTGTATTATTGTTTTTATGTTTTAACAAATTGGTGCAGATTACAGATACTATGATATTTCTTTCAGATATTCATTCAAACGATTTTAATTTTGATTACACTTCAATATCGCTGTCTTCTGGGTAAATTTCATATTCACAAAAACAGAGTTATACATACTTATCCTAATTAAATCATGTTTTAAATGCTTTACTGATGTAAAGTGCCTTTTGGCCACCTTAGAGAAAATGTCTAGACCTCTGAATACCAAAGCAACCAAAACATTTAATATTCTTAAGACTGTCATGAAGAACATTTTATTCTTATCCCTAATTTGTGATGTATTATTATGATATATTGTTATCTGTTATTGGTTGGTATAATAATAATTAAAAATATAATAATAAAATCATTTTTGGGTGAATAGCTTGGTTTTGGCGCCAATCTGTGAACATTTTACTGGGAAACTAGAGGTCACACGTGCTCATACGTTCAAAACACTTCCCGCTGTGGCCAATTGGGGTCTGTGCTTCGAATTTCAGTATCCTGCTGTCAGGGAATTCACAGTGAGATCAGACTGGATTACAATAGATTTGTTGTATACCGACCTAATTATATTTTCAGGATTAATATACTGAATATTTTGACAAATTAAGGAGTTCATCTTTTTAATTCAAGATCTTCTGAATCACCTATATTTCACCTTTTCATGCAGTGGCATTACATTCAAACATTTGAAAGTTTGTGGCATTGTATTGTATGTTCTCCTCAATGATTCATACTGTATTATATAAATTCAGTTTTTTACGTTTCATTGTATGTAGCTACTAATAACATGCTCATTGATTTGAATAACCAGCTAACTATAAAGAAAACTAGCTTCCAATTTTCCTGAGAATAGTTTGCTTCAGATTAAGGTTAGATTATTGAACTATGGGCACTAATTTACATATTAGAGACTAAAGCTTAGAGTGGAGGTTAAGGTTTACACTATATGCACATATGATATGTGAGACTATATTAATAATACGGTCTTTAATGAGTTCTAGCACACTTCAAAAACTATGAATCCTGTATAATGAGAAAATGATATAATGAAATAATAAGTGTCGGCTAGTAAAATAGAGGGAGAAACACAAACAACATTAATCGTGACAGAGGATTTGAAAGATGTTCATTTGATTGTTTTATTTCGCAGCAGAAATACATTCACTGAACTTGTTTAGACTTTTAAAACATAAAAATCACCTTCACAGAAGGTAACAAATGATCACATGATCAATTTAAATCACACATGTCAATATGACAAATTCACAAACAAAGTTTCTCATGAAAATATAAAATTTCACAGAAGACATAAAGATGACAACTGTATACAGTAAAGAAAAAGATTCAGACAATGTTGATAATCAACACTTACAAACCCTCAAAACAAGATGTATTTAAATAGTTTGTATTATAGACCAAAGAAAAAAAGTTCAAATATGAAACGCAAAGTTTCTATAAGCTGATAATCACAGACATAGTAGAAATTGAGCCCAATTTGAGCCACTTGATATAAACAGCACATAATTTATAATAGAGCAAAATTCATATCAAGAAATGAAAACATTTAATATAAAAACATTCTGTGCAAATTTCCTCTGTATCAGCTTTGAGAAGAAAACTTCATCATGTTATAAACATTGGAAAATCAAGCTTCTTTTAAAGAGTCAATGTTGTCTAATATAGACGTCAGTATATTTTCCCATCTGGACCTCTTTACATGAAGTCTTCATAGAAGATAAAATCATCAGAGTACTTATCAGTACAAAACTCTTTTCCATAGTGGAACTGGTTAAACACTCTTCTCAAAACGAGAAACATAATTGTTTTGTGCATTCAAACATGATCAGTTCATGTAGGGTTCTACCAAGGTCTCCAGATGATGCTCTTGTTGACATTCATCTCTTTACTGAAGGTGTTCTGGTCTGAGGAGATCAGCTGAGTCAGGACACTTTCCCTCCTGTTCTGCTCACATGATGTCTGCAGGTTCTGGAAGTGTTTCAGCAGTCTTCTCTGGCTCTGTGTCTCCATCTCATCTTTGGACAGGAAGTGCACAATCTCATGGACACACCTGGAGAAGCCTTGATTGACAGCATGTGAACTGGAGTCTAGAACAGACCGCAGGTATCTCAGGAAACTGACTGTCATCTCCAGGATATCTGCTTTCTCCAGCTTGGAATCAGACTGCTGGTTGAGAAACTCTGGAGCCAGAAGACACTTGAGCTGCTCAATGCTGCTGTTGATACGTTCTCTGCGCATCTTCTCCACTATTGGCTTTCTCGACTGAAAACAACAACAAAACACGTTGAGTAAACTTGCCTTCAAAAAGCAATACGTTTGAAGATGAGACATGAAAGCTGCTGCAGTAATGTTGCTGTAATGTGAATGTACCTTGTTGTTGAGAGGGAGATGCTCCTTTGAGATGATTGTAGGTGTCATGTCTGTATCTCTGAGTGAATCTGATTTGCACTGGCTGCAGCTCCTCTATTTATACTCCCAAATCTCCATATGAATGTGTGAGGCTTGAGTTTGTTGGAGTTTCTCACAGTTTGTAGCCAATGGAAGAGCTCCAACAGACAATGAGGAATGTGTGGCCGCCACATGCTCAATGATCCTCTATCAGGGGCACAAAGCCAGTGTCTCAGGGGAGCAGGTGATGGAGAGGGAATCACTATGTGAATCTGGGAAAGTGTTGACTCTGTAGAGAGAACAGATCTGCGGCCTGATGTTCACATTAATGTCACTCAACTAGCACACGCTAGTCAACACTGTACACACGTGTGGAACGGCCGTTCATTTGAGTTTTGCATCAGTCAGACAATAAATAGTTTCAGACATTGTAGAGCATCAACAGCACTTAAAATGAGTCATAAAATGTGTTTTTCAAGGTGTGCCAAAGAATATATTTATAGCTAAAGCTTTAGAGTTGTGTACTGTAATTCAGATATCATTGTCTCTATTGTCTCAGACTCCAGATGTGTGTTTATTGTTGCTGGTCAGTGTGAGTCGAGATCTTAGATGAGGTTCCCACACTGAGTCTCTGTGTTCACATCAATGGAGCACAAAAGCCATCCAGAGTCCTGAATGAAGCATTAGTGACGGCTGAAGACTCTGTCATCTATCTGACGTCACCAACCATCTGGAGGGAAACATCTGACTTGGTGCAAAAGTCATAAAGTTATTAAACACTTTTTTGATCAATTTCTTTTCATTGTATTTTTTTGTTGGAAATTGTTCTGCCTGTTATTGACCTCAACTATTGAATATGGAAAACACAACACTTTGTAATGCAGTACATATTGTTTAATTGACATTTTTGGCTGATAAAACATGTTTGGGAATTGACTCTCTTAAGTTCCTGATGCAAAAGATTTGTTTCTGTATAATACAGATTTAAAAGTACATGATGCATGGTGACGAATACATTTATATTAGATTTTAATCGTGTAATAGTTTTAAGATTCTGTTCCAGTTGAGGAGGCTTCTACATCAATGTTTACCTGTCAACATCAGGTATATCGAAATATCTATAAGTGTGTCAACTCCCTTGTGTGTTTGTCAAATATTGAGGATGTGTTGGGGGTTTAGGATGCTAATGACACTAGAACTGTGACTCTGTTCTCTAGAGTTTTCCCACATTCTGACCAGTCACAGATATACACAACAATAGAAGTGTGTCTATTCACATGATAATGAAGATGAATTCAAGACAGATTCTCACAAGCATGATGATAAACGTTTGTGACTCAGTGTTGAAATTAATTTGTTTTTTTCATTAATTTGAATACAATATTTCTATATAAAATCTGAGTCATTGTTTATTTTATTATATTTTTAGTGAATGAACTTGAAATATCATAAAGCTATAATCCAATTCATTCACGTTGACCTCTGACCCCTGGTCTTTTAGTTGGGTTTTATTGTCTCTGAGGGTCTGTGAGTGAGTTTTTCTCTGGTTCTCACACTCTGTTCATTCACTGATTTTAATTACACAACAATAGACTCGTGTCTCTCACCAGGGCTTGAAGTTTAGTCCCACTTGTTTAGAGAAGGATCGTGTTCTTTGAATGACTTTGAATCAAATGTATTTACATTCTGAGCACCTGTGAAAAGGATGCAAGATAACAGGGATTTTGATTCCCCTTATAAAAATGTCCTGTGGTGTGGTTGTGGTATTTCTACACTACTGCAGAAGTACAACAAGATGTTTCCACACAGCATCAGAACACGGCTGATTGTGACAGGATTTCCAAAGCACATTCTGTTGTACAGTATCACATGAATTTATCAACTTCACAGCCAATCAGCTCACAGTATGACACTACGGATGTTACTATAGCAAACGTAGAGGGCTTGTGCACTTTCTGTAGAGCAGCTTTGGACAGTGTGTTGATGAGCAAGTCCTGCCATATTTATTACTTTATTATAGCTTCATATAGTACATTACATAAAACTACTAAAAAGTTAGTGTTTTGTTTAAGAAACGTTCGTAAGAGTATGTTAAAAAAAAAAAAACATCTTGCCGAGTTGAGTCTTTTGAATCCGTTTACCAAACAGATTCATTCAGATTTGTTCACTGATGTGTTCAGAAACCATTTCTGTTGATCACCTTTATGCCAGTAGACTGCGACAAATGTGTGTAATGTGTAATGAGTTATTAAATCATTGATTCAGCTGTGTTGTTAAAATAACACTTGTTTTGGTCGTGAACAGAACAATTGTTCACTTAAAAGATTTGTTTAAAAACTCTGATTTGTTCTTGAATTAAAACACTAGTGTTTGTACTCAAGTGAAGTGATATTGATTTTACTAAATGATGGAAGTATGATGAACAGTACATCAAATATAGATTCATGTGCATCATGTTAAACTGGCACTCAGTAATTTTATACTCATTAAAAAAGTTTTACTCCTAAAGAAATAAATAGTAATTTTGAAACATATGTATATAATCATGAGCACTCACATGAGATGAAGAGTCCAGTCATATCAGTAACCTTATAAAAGCTGTTTTATTCTACATGAAGAGGGTCCACACATGGGGGCGGCCATGTTGAGATCATATGACCAGCCGAATACTACTCACTTAATCTCAGTAACATCCCTTTTATCGGACATGTTTTATTCTTGGATTAAATTAATCATGGCTGAACATGAATAGTGCATTTCTACAATGACTTCTGTAAATGAAAACTATTGGATTCACGTTGATAGGTGTCACTGCAAGTCCAAATGACACAAGCAAAAAAGTTACTACTGAGTGCACCTTTAAATAATGAACAACATCCACAGTGTGTTGTATGTTCTGAGCTGTTTGCAAATGACAGTTTTAAACCTGTGAAACTAATAAGACACTTATAAACCAGATTAGCCAAACCAAAGAGCGAAGTCACGTTTTTATACTCGCATCAGAAATAATTTCCGCTCAGATTTATGGACAGTGGAGTATGATTTATGACTATCTGTGTCTGGTATTGAATCATGGATTGACATGATGTGCTCTCAGAAACAGGCTCAACTATAACACTGAAAAAGGTTAGTGAAGGTTGATATTTTCTACCGGTATGCGAAAAGTGTGCATACATTAAGTAATATTATTTTAATAGTTAAGGGTGTTGCTACTGTAGCATGCATTTCTTTCTCAGTGGATTTTGGCTTGAGATGGGGGTGTAAAATTATGGTGGTTTCACATATTATTGAACTACCCATTGCAAACAATACTTAATGTATTAAAAGAATGTTTTATTATTATTAGGCCTGTTATTATTTTTAAGCTACGTCTGTTGTTTTGGTCTGCATTTGCAGACTGACAAAGCACAGAGACATTTAGTAAGGTCAACTGATTTTATTATCATGAATATTTGTTTTGTTGATGAGGAAATGACCTCATTTTAACATTAAGTGATAATATATCACAACATTTACTCAGAGAATTCAATTCCCCAAGACACATGTTACTCTTAATAGAGCAGAGTTTTCAGTCTTTCCAAAAGACACAATCTCATTCAACACACAGTAGCAGTGTTCATGATTACACAAACATTTCTCAATATGAAGATAATGTTAATTAAGACTTTTTTTGTTACAATAGTCACATTGGAGACTGTAACCTTAATTACAATTTCAAACATGAAATATCACAAAAACAAACAAACAAAAAAACCTTTTCAGATAATAAAACTACATTTTTCCATTTACATTTTCCCTCAAAGAAAAATAGTTTAAAATAGATTTCATAAAAGCAAATTTAGATTAAAATGTCAATCAAAGCAAATGAAAGATTTAATCATTAATATAATGTGTCCATGACATTCTTAGAAAATCTTCACTGAAGACAGAAACAAGTACTTAAAAATACATAAAAGAATGTCGCCTATATGAGATTCTACCAAAACCTCAAGAGAGGCTCTTAACAAATCCATCTCTTTTCAGTCCTGACACAGGACAATAATACAGTAAAGAAAACTGTTAAATGTATCTAATGTAAAAGTCAATGTTGTCTAATATAGACGTCAGTATATTTTCCCATCTGGACCTCTTTACATGAAGTCTTCATAGAAGATAAAATCATCAGAGTACTTATCAGTACAAAAATCTTTTCCATAGTGGAACTGGTTAAACACTCTTCTCAAAACGAGAAACATAATTGTTTTGTGCATTCAAACATGATCAGTTCATGTAGGGTTCTACCAAGGTCTCCAGATGATGCTCTTGTTGACATTCATCTCTTTACTGAAGGTGTTCTGGTCTGAGGAGATCAGCTGAGTCAGGACACTTTCCCTCCTGTTCTGCTCACATGATGTCTGCAGGTTCTGGAAGTGTTTCAGCAGTCTTCTCTGGCTCTGTGTCTTCATCTCATCTTTGGACAGGAAGTGCACAATCTCATGGACACACCTGGAGAAGCCTTGATTGACAGCATGTGAACTGGAGTCTAGAACAGACCGCTGGTGTCTCAGGAAACTGACTGTCATCTCCAGGATATCTGCTTTCTCCAGCTTGGAATCAGACTGCTGGTTGAGAAACTCTGGAGCCAGAAGACACTTGAGCTGCTCAATGCTGCTGTTGATACGTTCTCTGCGCATCTTCTCCACTATTGGCTTTCTCGACTGAAAACAACAACAAAACACGTTGAGTAAACTTGCCTTCAAAAAGCAATACGTTTGAAGATGAGACATGAAAGCTGCTGCAGTAATGTTGCTGTAATGTGAATGTACCTTGTTGTTGAGAGAGAGATGCTCCTTTGAGATGATTGTAGGTGTCATGTCTGTATCTCTGAGTGAATCTGATTTGCACTGGCTGCAGCTCCTCTATTTATACTCCCAAATCTCCATATGAATGTGTGAGGCTTGAGTTTGTTGGAGTTTCTCACAGTTTGTAGCCAATGGAAGAGCTCCAACAGACAATGAGGAATGTGTCATGCTCAATGATCCTCTATCAGGGGCACAAACACACGCAGCTGCTGGAATCACAGGGACACACGCTTTCACACACTTGTGTATTCATCACATTAAATCACTCACACAATAGAAGCGTGTCGGTTCTCACAGGATTAAATCATACTGTACGTGCTGAGTGTGTTTACTCACAAGAGTAGGTGAAACTCTTTGTTAAGGCTGGACTTTTCTGATTCTTTATTTCTCTAAAATTGTACAAATATTTTTCATCAAAATGAAGTCCTTGATTTAAGGATGCATATGTTTATAATTAATAGATACATCATTTATTAATCATTTTCTAACTGAAGTATGTTTAAATAAAGTTGGACAAAAATGTATTGCAGAGAAGTTGAGATAAAGATGTTATTGGAAGCATTTCTAAAGAAAAACTCTATTTAAATGTAAAAACCCTTGTGGAATTAACATAATTTATCCAGGTAATTATCATGTGAATAGACACACTTCTATTGCTGTGTATATCTGTGACTGGTCAGAATGTGGGAAAACTCTAGAGAACAGAGTCACAGTTCTAGTGTCATTAGCATCCTAAACCCCCAACACATCCTCAATATTTGACAAACACACAAGGGAGTTGACACACTTATAGATATTTCGATATACCTGATGTTGATAGGTAAACATTGATGTAGAAGCCTCCTCAACTGGAACAGAATCTTAAAACTATCACACGATTAAAATCTAATATAAATGTATTTGTCACCATGCATCATGTACTTTTAAATCTGTATTATACAGAAACAAATCTTTTGCATCAGGAACTTAAGAGAGTCAATTCCCAAACATGTTTTATCAGCCAAAAATGTAAATTAAACAATATGTACTGCATTACATAGTGTTGTGTTTTCCATATTCAATAGTTGAGGTCAATAACAGGCAGAACAATTTCCAACAAAAAAAAAAAAAGAAAAGAAATTGATCAAAAAAGTGTTTAATAAATTTATGACTTTTGCACCAAGTCAGATGTTTCCCTCCAGATGGTTGGTGACGTCAGATAGATGACAGAGTCTTCAGCCGTCACTAATGCTTCATTCAGGACTCTGGATGGCTTTTGTGCTCCATTGGTGTGAACACAGAGACTCAGTGTGGGAACCTCATCTAAGATCTCGACTCACACTGACCAGCAACAATAAACACACATCTGGAGTCTGAGACAATAGAGACAATGATATCTGAATTACAGTACACAACTCTAAAGCTTTAGCTATAAATATATTCATTGGTACACCTTGAAAAACACATTTTATGACTCATTTTAAGTGCTGTTGATGCTCTACAATGTCTGAAACTATTTATTGTCTGACTGATGCAAGACTCAAATGAACGGCCGTTCCACACGTGTGTACAGTGTTGACTAGCGTGTGCTGGTTGAGTGACATTAATGTGAACATCAGGCCGCAGATCTGTTCTCTCTACAGAGTCAACGCTTTCCCAGATTCACACAGTGATTCCCTCTCCATCACCTGCTCCCCTGAGACACTGGCTTTGTGCCCCTGATAGAGGATCATTGAGCATGTGGCGGCCACACATTCCTCATTGTCTGTTGGAGCTCTTCCATTGGCTACAAACTGTGAGAAACTCCAACAAACTCAAGCCTCACACATTCATATGGAGATTTGGGAGTATAAATAGAGAAGCTGCAGCCAGTGCAAATCAGATTCACTCAGAGATACAGACATGACACCTACAATCATCTCAAAGGAGCATCTCCCTCTCAGCAACAAGGTACATTCACATTACAGCAACATTACTGCAGCAGCTTTCATGTCTCATCTTCAAACGTATTGCTTTTTGAAGGCAAGTTTACTCAACGTGTTTTGTTGTTGTTTTCAGTCGAGAAAGCCAATAGTGGAGAAGATGCGCAGAGAACGTATCAACAGCAGCATTGAGCAGCTCAATTGTCTTCTGGCTCCAGAGTTTCTCAACCAGCAGTCTGATTCCAAGCTGGAGAAAGCAGATATCCTGGAGATGACAGTCAGTTTCCTGAGACACCAGCAGTCTGTTCTAGACTCCAGTTCACATGCTGTCAATCAAGGCTTCTCCAGGTGTGTCCATGAGATTGTGCACTTCCTGTCCAAAGATGAGATGAAGACACAGAGCCAGAGAAGACTGCTGAAACACTTCCAGGACCTGCAGACATCATGTGAGCAGAACAGGAGGGAAAGTGTCCTGACTCAGCTGATCTCCTCAGACCAGAACACCTTCAGTAAAGAGATGAATGTCAACAAGAGCATCATCTGGAGACCTTGGTAGAACCCTACATGAACTGATCATGTTTGAATGCACAAAACAATTATGTTTCTCGTTTTGAGAAGAGTGTTTAACCAGTTCCACTATGGAAAAGAGTTTTGTACTGATAAGTACTCTGATGATTTTATCTTCTATGAAGACTTCATGTAAAGAGGTCCAGATGGGAAAATATACTGACGTCTCTATTAGACAACATTGACTTTTACATTAGATACATTTAACAGTTTTCTTTACTGTATTATTGTCCTGTGTCAGGACTGAAAAGAGATGGATTTGTTAAGAGCCTCTCTTGAGGTTTTGGTAGAATCTCATATAGGCGACATTCTTTTATGTATTTTTAAGTACTTGTTTCTGTCTTCAATGAAGATTTTCTATCAAGATCATGGCCACATGATTTTAATGATTAAAGCTTTAATTCATTATGATTAACATAATTTTTTTAATCTGAATTTGCTTTTATGAAAGCAGTGTTATAGTTTTTACCTTTCTTTTTCATTATTTGAAAACGCCATTGTATATCAAATTTGATATTGTATTTGTATGTCTTAATTATCATTATTCTCATATTGAGAGATGGTTGTTTAATCATAAACTCTGCTATAGTTCTGTGTTGATTATGTAAATGTGTATTTTGAGAAGATTGTTGAACGATGTTAAAACTGCTCTATTAAGAGTACAATGTGTCTTGGGAATTTTTCAAGCAAATGTTGTGATATATTATCACTTTATGACTAAATGACAAAACAGATATTCATGAAAATAAAATCAAAGGTTGATCCTACCTAATGTCTCTGTGCTTTGTCAGTTTTTATAGTTAATGAATATGCAGATCAAAACAACAGACTACACATAATATTCATAATAATAATAATATACATATATTCTTATAATAACTTAAATATTGAATATCATTATGTGAAAATGATTTCAGTGTTTGTTCATACATTTGAATGAAATGAATTGGATTTGAAGATGAACGTTTAATGAAGTTTTTGATGTAGTTTTGAATTAGTACATGGTCCTTATATAAACAGGTGGTACTGAACTTTAAGCCTTGGTGAGAGACACGTGTCTATTGTTGTCTAATTGACTGAAGTCAATGAATAGAGTACGGTTTTCATAAAACCAAAATTTCAGTAGTCGGTACCAATCCCACTAACCTTTCATGATTCTTGATATTTTGATACCAATAAATAAATAAAATAATAATAATAATATTAAAAGAATAGTTAATATGCTTTTGAACACACTATTTAAAAAATGTATCAATTTAAATAATCAATTAAAACAATTGCACAGAGTTTCTTGATCAAGTGTACATCAGTTTTTTTTTATTTTTTTTAATTTTGCAAACGTGTGTGTGTCTGTGTGTGTGTCTGTGTGTGTGTGTGTGTGTGTGCGCGTGCGTGCGTGTGTCTCTGTGTGTGTGTGTGTGTGTGTGTGTGTGTGTCTGTGTGTCTGTGTCTCTGTGTGTGTGTGTGTGTGTGTCTGTGTGTCTGTGTCTCTGTGTGTGTGTGTGTGTGTGTGTGTGTGTGTGTGTGTGTGCGTGTGCGTGTCTCTGTGTGCGTGTCTGTGTGTGTGTGTGTGTGTGTGTGTGTCTGTGTGCGTGTGTGTTTGTGTGTGTTTGATTGTGTCAGATTGCTGTCATCAGCTGGAAAACAACAGATGACTTGCAATGCCAACAATGACCAAAAGATTGCTGTAGAGCTCCACATACTGATGCCCTAGTTCTCTCTCTCTCTCTCTCTCTCTCTCTCTCTCTCTCTCTCTCTCTCTCTCTCTCATTGTGTTAATTACATTTTAAATACAAAATAATAATAATAATAATAATTCACACAAAAATAGCATACATTTAGGTGAAAGCTGTGGGTATTGAAAGAACCTTAATTATTTTTGTATTAAAATTTTCTGCCCCAGACAATGCATGTAAAATAGACGTAAACTGTAATCTGTAAACTAAAAACACAAATGAGGATTCAATAATTAGGCCTGTTGCCATTGTTACATTGTCTGATATTTAAATCTGGTATATGGCCATATACAAACAAATACAATTAGAGTTTATATATATTTGAGCATTTATGTACAAGTTTAAATTCCACAAGTGTTTTAAAAATATGTAACATATATGAAAATTGCCATTTTTGTCATGTTGTCAAATATATTGCATATATCTATATAAGTGACATTTTTATATCAGTAAAAAACATTTATGAACATTTACTTTCAGCATATAAGTGTTCAGCGTAAATTGCAAATTCTACTCTTATTTTACTTTATCTTATTTTACTACACTACAAGTTTTTTAAGTATAACCAATTTGTATAAATGCGTGTTTTTGTGTCTCATTTGCAGGACTTTTTGCAGGGTGATGATTAAACACTAGCTGTGATGTATGTGTGCTGTCTGCGGTCCCACGAAAGTTTAGAAGGATTGTGATAGTGAACACAAAATGTGGAGGAGACACTTACACTGTTACTATGGAGATGATCCAGTGGCAGCTGTGCAATTGGATATGTTGCGACTGCTTCAGGCTTTTCAAGCATTTGTTTTGCCGCTGTCAAACATGAAGGAAAGTGATGGGATTCCCTCTGATTTACATTTTTTGTGGAAAATTTGCGAGATTTACCAAAAATTGCAAGCTACCACCAATAAAGCGGAGATTGGTTAAATTTGCAAGAATTCTTGCGATCGCAAGACAGCAAAATCCTGGAGGGACTGATTACCATTAGTGTATAAAATTGAATTCTTACAAGCAGTTGAATTTCTTTCATTCAGATTGCTGTAAATCAATATCATTCAGCCAACATAATTTAGTTGGATTAGGCCAAATCAATGCACTATAGTAGTTTTAACTCAACTTTTTAGGTTCGTCAAACTAAATGGCAGACTAATGTTTAATTTAATTAATTTTCTTATGTTGGTCCAACTATTTTATTAATTGTTTGTTCATTGGTTCAAGCCAGGTGAGCAAGTGTTAACAAATGTAATTGGATAGAACGCAATGAAATTAAGTTGTGACAGAATGTTTTAGAATTGTGTTGCTTCAGTTCATTTGTATTTAGTAAACTTAACTTAAAAATCCTTTTTTTTTTTTTTTTTTGAGTGTACCTTTGATATTAAAGCCCCATTTTCAGCATTCATTACTCCACTCTTCTAAGAAGATATATGTCATGTAATCCCTAAGAAATGTGCTAATTTTGTTCTCAAGAATCGTTTATTTATTAGCAGAATAGATGAAAACGGTTGTGCTACTTAATGAAGTATGGACGTCATAGTACAGTGTCTTTTTACAGTTGCTGAAGTATTGAGTATTGAGCTGAAGTACACTTGCATTTCTTACAAGTCACTTTACACTTGCAAGTCAGATTTGGGTTTTTGGTCAAATCTCTCTAGAAATTCAACAGTTTATTGGACTTTTGAGAGATGAAGGCTATTCCATGCTCTACATTAAACTTCTGTTCAATCTCCAGTTGCTGTCACCTGAAAAACAACCACCACATTTATTTCACCATACATGTATATTAGTACATATGCATTAACCTTTAGTCAGTAGTGTTTATCTGGTTACTGGGTGACAAGCATTCAACAGCCTCACAGGGGAATTTTCATGATAGGATCAAACGTTCATTAGCATTTAAATAGGCACATGTCTTTTGTTCAGTGTGGGAACGCTCTGGTACACTGAGTCACATCAGTCACATTAGCATGCCTAAACATCAATAAAACTCAGTATTTTAAAAATCTGAAACCATAACAGCCTTGTTCTTGCTCATGTCAATGAAGAGTTAAGAGGACAAACTCAGTCTCAAAAATGTAAAAAATTTAAACAAATTGTAACGCTTTACAATAATATAAAATACAATTTGTTAATGCTTTAGGTATCATGAACTAACAATGAACAATAAATATATTATTCTCCTTTGCATTAAAAAGAGGGACAGACATTTATTGAAAATGTAAGGATACCTAGAATTAAATAGATAGTTTTTCACTTAGGCTACAGAATGTTCAGAATGGAATACTAGCGTACTTATTACTGCACACTTCCTATATGCTGCATACTTTATATGCTGCATACTTCCTATATGCTGTATACTTCCTATATGCTGCATACTTTATATGCTGCATACTTCCTATATGCTGTATACTTCCTATATGCTGCATACTTCCTATATGCTGCATACTTCCTATATGCTGTATACTGTATATGCTGCATACTTTATATGCTGCATACTGTATATACTGCATACTTCCTATATGCTGGATACTGGCTACTATTTTTTATGTGGAACAGTAAGTATTATATTACAATAAACATTTCAAAGTATAGTTTACTATATTGTTGATTGTTGTAAAAGAGCAGTTCACACAGTTCATACACCATGATATACTAGAGTGTTGGATATAATTTGGCCAGTCCACTCACTGTCCATGAAAACAAGAAGGTATGATATGGAGAAATGCAGATCTGGAACATTCCAGCACATAGTACAAAAATGTCCCCAAACAGTGACCCATTATGTCCATTTTTCTTCCTCGTAGTTCAAGAACGACCCTAACTAAAAAAATAAACCAATTTCAGAATTTTTATTATTTGGGATGTCCCGCTTTTGCTTTATTTCTTTCATTTATATTTCTTTTTACAAACCCTCAAACTTAGTTTATTTTCAGGTGTAATTAGGTTTTGAATTGAAAACATTGATATATAATATAATATAATATAATATAATATAATATAATATAATATAATATAATATAATATAATACATTTAAATAGAGGACCATGAAAAAGTCGTAATCAAACTTCCCCCTTCTCCGTCCACTACTCCTCACACAACATTCCCTCTCCCTACCCAAATTACTTGTAAAACCTGGCTTCAAAACTGAAACAGCTGCCAGTAATTGAGAGTGGTAATTACAAAGTCACTCTGGTTGGTAAACAATGCTAAGCATCATCTTTATAACCGCAGCACACACCCATATTTTTCTCAGTTGGAACCAGAGTCGGTTACACAAGATATTCACAATCACTGACGTGCAAAGAACGGGGGCAGCAGGGGCACAAGCCCCTTTCATTCACAGATCTAAAGGTTCCCATTTGCTCGACCAGAAAAAGGGGAGAAATTTTAATAATTAAATAAAAATAGTTAAATAAAACAAAATTAAAATATCGTAATAATCTCACAATAACAGTAATGTGTTATTATGAGATTTCTTTGTAAATCACGACGTATTAAAGAAAATTAAGCGGAGGTGCATTTAAGAGCACGTGCTACAGCAGATCGTGGGACAGTTTCCAATCACAAGTGATCCTCCCTATGCCCTACTCACTCCGAAGCACAGAGCCCTTGAAATGGGTACTCTGAAGTAAACATGGCATTACTGTATGAATGTACCCTCCACTAACAGTCTTGTGGAAGAGCCCTTCAATAAAAGATTCATTTTCTGACTTTCGTTTCGAACGAGCTTTCGAGTGGCGTCCCCTCCCGCAGGAGTGCCCTTCAAGGAAGAAAAAAATGCCGTTTTGAACATCAAAGTGCCGTTACCTCCGTGAAGTGCCATAAAGTCCACTCCAGTTATTGTGCTGTAAATTCATCAAAAGAATAATACTCGATTGCTACCACATTTCTGACATCGCGTACCACTAGTGTAGACAGATTTATTCATTATAATTGGAGCGGTCGCGTTGCATTCAGTGATATAAATTCAATTAGTCTTTTATAGAATATTGACAAACTGAAGGAGCTGTCTGGTTCAGCCAAAGCCAGTTTGGTTTTGTTGAAACTAATAAGCCATTAGACTAATCACTTTCAGAAAAATACCTTTAGGCTACCACAGTACCGCAGCTACCTATACACATATTACACAGTCTGTGTAGGACACCAACTCCCTAGGAGGGCACCATCATACCCTAGGAGGGCACCATCATACCCTAGGAGGGCACCATCATACCCTAGGGGGGCACCATCATACCCTAGGGTGGCATCAGAAACTCCACCGGCTGCCCTTACTCACATGTTATACGTTATTCAAGGACCCTGTTGCATTCGCGGAACGGTCGAACGCCTCACATTCGCACTTTCTCACCGTGCCTTCGCACCGTGCACCACATTACCAGGGTAATGCCATGGTACTGAATTATTGATCATGTTCATATTTCATGGTACTCCAAGGTAATTTAAAAAAATACCATGATTTTACTATGACACATGTCAAAATCATGGGGTTATCACAGTCCATGTCTGAAAATAAATAAATAAACAAGTGTATTATCAAAGTGCTTTTTGTGAGAAATAGCCTGTAACAGAATAGGCTATTATTTGTGATAAAGGAAAAATGTAAAAAAATAAGTACAGTATATATATATATATACACACACACTGGCAGCCAAAAGTTTGGAATAATATACAGATTTTGCTCTTATGGAAAGAAATTGGTACTTTTATTCACCAAAGTGGCATTCAACTGATCACAATGTATAGTCAGGACATTAATAACATGAACTTCTTAAACTACTTCAAAGAGTTCTCATCACAAAATCCTCCATGTGCAGCAATGACAGCTTTGCAGATCCTTGACATTCTAGCTGTCTGTTTGATGTTAACTGACACATAGTCATACCTCATACGTGAATTTTGAAGCCGTATTGAATTCAAAATTCATGTTTGAGGTATGAAAGTGGGTAATTTATGTTGTAGAACAAAATGTCCACGTATCGTCAACTAATGTTTACAATAGACCTTATTTTACTCATAAGTTCAAAATCTCCATTGTAAAAATAGGTTTGGTGGAACCTAGAATAATTTTGTAAGAGTTTTATTTCCTTTTAATACCAATATCTTGGTCAATATCTTTCTATGCAAACTTGAAATTATTGTTTATTCTGCCCACCGTTCGAATCGTCAGTTTCATTTTATATTCAGGTAAATTGCCATAACACTTAAGGTATAAAGAAAGCGATTGTTTGTTCGGTTTTCTTCTTTATGTTTATGATACTAGTGTTTTTTCTTTTCTTAATTTTGCAACCTTGCAGTGTTCCTAATAGAGGACCACTAGTGTGCGTAACTAGGGTTCAAGTCAAAGAAGAGGGAAGGGGGGGTGGGGGTGGGAGGCCTGTGTAGCTCAGCAAGTATTGACGCTGGCTACCACCCCTGGAGTCGTGAGCTCAAATCCAGGAAGTGCTGAGTGACTCCAGCCAGGTTTCCTAAGCAACCAAATTGGCCCGGTTGCTAGGGAGGGTAGAGTCGCATGGGGTAACCTCCTTGTGGTCGCGATTAGGGGTTCTCGCTCTTAATGGGGCATGTGGTAAGTTGTGTGTGGATCGTGGAGAGTAGCATGAACCTCCACATGCTGTGAGTCTCCGCGACGTCATGCAAAACGAGCCACGTGATAAGATGCGCAGATCGACTGTCTCAGAAGCGGAGGCGACTGAGACTAGTGATGGGTCGTTCATGAACGATTCATTCATTTTGAACAAATCTTTTATGTGACTCAGAAGAACGAGTAGTCTCAAAGAGTGAGACTACCATTGTGTTGGCCACACATGTGCATTGTGCAACCTCCGTTCATTTGTTACATGAAAACCTCATAGGCGCTGTACAGGAAACAGAAATGATTAGTTCACCTCTCGAGTCTTTTGGTCCAAGTTGTTCGTTCATATACACTAGCGCATATGGCTGTCACGTGACAAAAGAACGAACTGCTTGGACAAGAAGATTCAATCCAGAGGTGAACTAATAATTTCTGTTTCTCATATTTTGTCCTTGGCTGCATTATCAGTTTTTCCTTATTGGGACTATAATCAAAGTTTGCGTAAGTAGACGTGTTGGGGGGGAATTGGCTATTGAAAATGTAACATTTTAATTTAATTCTGCTCAAATGAACGAAATGAATGAAATGAATTGAATAAAGATTAGTTCATTTTGCTGAACGAGACTCAAAGATCCAAGTCAGTAAAATGATCCGATCTTCCCATCACTAACTGGGACTTGTCCTCCGCCACCCGGATTGAGGTGAGTAACCGCACCACCACGAGGACCTACTAAGTAGTGGGAATTGGGCATTCCAAATTGGGAGAAAAGGGGATAAAATAAAATAAAAAACAAGAAGATGGAAGGGTGTTTGCTGTGCATTTGTCTATTTTAGACACAAGCACAAGCTGGGGATATTTCTTTTTTTTAAAGATGTTTGAGTTCTGGTTCATGTGTGTTTCTTTTTATCATTTCTGTTGTCATATCTATACGTTTTAACTTTTTGGTACATCTCAGTACACGTCTGAATGGCTATAATGGGTGTTTATTATAACAGACTGTTATAATGTTTGAACTGTCAAAAGTACACAAGTTAATCCTTGTTATTGGAAATGTCAACAGATACTAGTCTAATACTGACATCTTGGAATGTTTAGGAGCTCTGTAGTATTGCTAAACTGAAGCAAGTGATGAATAGAGCTAAATATCTTCACTCTAAAATATTATTCATTCTGGAAACACTTTTATTGACCTTCAAAGTAATTAAACTATGTAGAAGATTGCCAAGCCAATTCATAGCAGCATCATATGGTTCACACTCAAGAGGGGTAGCTGTGCTGGTACATAAATCGGTCCCTTTTCTTGTTCTTAAAACTATACGTGGTCCACTGGGTAGATACATTATTGTAAACGGTAAGATGCTTAATGAATATCTGCGAGAAGAATGGCAGAAAATCCCAAATCCAGGCGTGCAAAGCTTGTCGCATCATACCAAAAATACTTGAGGCTGTAATCGCTGCCAAAGGTGCTTCAACTAAGTATTGAGTTAAGGGTCTGAATACTTATGTACATGTGATATTTCAGTTTTTTCTTTTTAATACATTTGCAGAGTTTTTAGAAATCTGGTTTTTGTTTTGTCATTATGGGGTTTGGAGTGTAGATTGTTGTGAAAAAATTATAATTTAAAGCATTTTAGCATAAGGCTGCAACATAATAAAATGTGAAAAAAATGAAGGGTTCTGAATACTTTCTGAATGCACTGTAAATGGCTTTTGAGGTTGACCCTGAAATACATAAAAGCTTATTGCAATCAGGGTACAAAATTAACAAAATTATTTTTTTTACATGTACTGTATAGGCATAAAATGGAAAACTATTAGACTACTATTTTGTTTAACCTTACAAAATTTAACCATGGTTTTACTACAGTAACCATAATTTAACCATGGTTTTTGTTGTAAAAACATAGTAACCAAAAAATTAACCATGGTTAGTATAGTCATGGTTACTATAATATTTCTATAGTAAAACCATGGTTACTATATTGATTCTATAGTATTTCTGTGGTAAAGTTATTGTTAATTGTATCAAAACCATGTTTTCTGCCAAAAAAAAAAAAAAGTTGTGTTTTTGGACCTTCAAAGTTCTGGTCACCATTCACTTGCATTGTATGGACCTACAGAGCTGAGATATTCTTCTAAAAATCTTAATTCATGTTCTGCAGAAGAAAGAAAGTCATACACATCTGGGATGGCATGAGGGTGAGTAAATGATGAGAGAATTTTCATTTTTGGGTGAATTGTTCTTTTAAGGTGAGTGGAAGAACAAAGTTCCTAGCCTACATAACTATTTGCTAATATATACCTCTTTTTTCACTTTTAAGCTTATGATATGCATTAATTTTTACAGTACTAAATAATAAAAAGAAGCAATGTCCAGAGCCGTTCACGCCATCAAGAAGTGGTAAGACTTTCTCAGATTTCGAGTTGATGTAAGTTTAATTACCCACTGCCACACAAGTTCTCCAAAAATGATTGCATTAAAATACCAGAACCAAATGATTTTCATGCAGTCAGTTCTGTCAATGTTTCTCGAACGCCGATTCAGACAGAAACTCATACTATAATAATTTTCTGCACTACCACTCAGCGGCGCCACAACACTGCTACTGAATCTACAGCGTGAAACATAATGTGCAACCAATGTGGTCTTTTGAGCAAATGGCTCTTTTGAGCCGGTTCTTTTAGTGAATCAAAAAGACATATGAATCAGTCGGACAAGTGACTGGAAGAATCAGACTGAATAAATTGACTCACTGGAAATAAAACCAAGAACTGTTACTTCGTTAATGACAGGTTGGTCATATAAAATGTTCAGCTAGTTTAAAATACACATTATGAGTTTTGCTGTAATCTGAAAAAGAACTCTAAAATGGACTTTCAGCCAATTATATTTTTCGTAAATAATACAATAACAAAAAGCATTTCACTTTTAAACTTGCAAACAGTATTGTTTATTTGTCTCTCATGTCTGTCAAATCCACTTGTAAAATAAACTGGATGGCAAAAAACTCTGATTGGCTGATGAATTAGTTCACTAGTGGCTGGTAGACTAAGAAATTAATTTCGGACCCTGACTGCAATACCTACTGTATGCAGTGACGCTGATTAGTTTGTGCATAGTTTCTGAAGTGCTTCTCTTTAACTCAGTGGTTAGTGTGCGTTCACTTAAAAATAAACTTACTTATTATGTAAAAAGTGGAAAATATTGGTACTTCTTATTTAGCTTTTAGTGCATAAAATGTATGAATGGTCTCAGCACCGTACAACTGAGTGCCAAGCTTATAGATACAATAGCAGTACTATGATCTCAGTAATTTTTCAATTTCTTGAGACTGAACCAACAACTTTGTGTTTGCAGCTGAGATCCATAGCTTTTATGCAACCACCAACCCATACATTGTACAAATATACAGTCTAGTCTTATGAAAGTTTCTTCTTGCTGTTGCTGCTTGTGTTCTGTTGTGCGATGATAAAGTCCATGATGAGCTGGGCAGATTTTCTTGGCCGTTCCATCACTACAGAGTGGCCACAGTTGTCTAAGAGATGAACCTGGCAACCAGGAACGGCCTCAGCGAGAACCGAAGCTCCAGACATGTCTAGCACCTGTAGTAAAGATTGTACATTAGTGTTTTACCTTTAAGCTCTGAAGATGTTTTTAAGGTTTCCTTTTCTGTGGCATACCCAAAATTAAAGGCTTACAACTCTACAATAAACCAAAGAGGGTCAATTGTTTATTTTAAAGAAAACTTTTCATATTTTTTTATGATATAGATTATGATAAATTATAAGACTCTCAGCCTAAGAAACTGCTGAAAACAAAAAAACAAAAAAACAAAACAAAAAAAAAAAAAAAAAAAAATCACAAAAAACTTTTTTTTCAAATTTTTCTGATTTGACATTATATATCTCTGGGTATAAATAAGATAGCTCAGAAAAACTGCTTTTGTTTTGTTCCCAATCATATCAACTGTAACTGACTAAAAATGTTGTGTTGAGACAACAAAGCAATCAAAAGTTATAGCATTACAAAAATTATTTATCCTAGTGTCCTAAAACGTCTCCAAACCAATAAAACATAATAACTGAACATAAGAACTAATTACAAATGCAAATACAACAATGGCTAATTGAATGCTCACTCCGCAAAGCATACATGCATGAGCAACAAGACCTCATTCAGTTCCATTCTGTGTCATTTGAGCCATCATTGAGTTTGTGTCATGTACTTGGCGCCATCAAGCAGTGGCCATATGTAATTACAGTGAACGATCCTCTCTGCCCATATATGGATGACTTCCACATCTGGTTGCAGTGATCTGAATCCTAATACGATTGGTTTAGCATTCCATGATGATGGACAACATACTACATCATTTCAGATAAAGTCATCTGATCCAGGAAAGCTAACGTGTTTTTAGTTAGATAGCACATCAAGTGCTGTGTGCACATTGTGCTTTGTGTGGATTATCTAATGAGCTATGCATCTGATTACCTTGTCTGTGGGCTCATTTTAAAGATAATCACCTCCTTCAAGTAATGGTATTTTATGTTCTGTTTATTTTTTGTGAAGTTATAAGCGTAAACACAGCTTATATCAACACTTGTTTACATGTAACATGTAACATGTATGTTACATGTAACATGTAAAGACATATACTTAGCAATTACTCACTATATTTTTGTCTGTGAGTAGAACAAATAGGCTGGTTGAATTCTACTCTTTAAGAGATTTCCAATGACACATGGCTATTAGATAAGTTTGATGTTTTTACCAATTACAATAATATGTGCAGTATAAAAGTATTAATAAATTATCAAAACGGAACACTTCTGATTTATCTGCAAATCTTAAAGCACTTGTTCAGTTTTGGTCATGCATTGTAAAGTACAGCTTCTAAGCTTTAAAATGATACCTATTTTGACTGTAGTTATCTATATTTTGATAATTATTTTTTTCCTCGGTGGGCCCTGACTTTAAATCAATAAAGGGTCTGTTTAAAGTTATTTCGGTGTGGTTTCCACAGAACATTATGGTAAAAAGAAAGAGTTGGCCAGTTAAACGTTTGGCCATACCTGGTCATTTTTTCCCCAAATAACTTGTAGAGGAGCTGAGATGAGATGCATGCTCTCATGTAATGAGTGTCTCGATTTCTCTCCAACAAGCTCCATAAAACCTGCAATAGACAATGAGAGATCTCATCATGGGTTGTGAGTAAACTCTCCAAAAAAACATAAAATGAGGATCTTTCTGTAGTAAATAATCCATTGTACATGCTTCTGGCAAAGCTTATTTATTTCTACATACATGGATTTGTTGCTGTCATCTTTAATCTATGGAATCAACAGTGTATTGAGTTACTAACACTCTTGGTAGAAGTCATTGTTAGGAATGCGAACATCAACCAGTCCTTGAAGAAGCTAGAAAACCAGAAAATACAACTGTTAGCAGTTTATTCAGATTCATATTCCCATCAGCCAATGTTTCTCAACTTTTTGGACTCCAAGGCCCTCCATTGCCCAGTCTCTTCATTCTAGAAGTTTCATGACAAGTATGTTCTTCAACATAGAAACAACAGTTGTTTAAGGGACGAAATAAAGTAGGGCTGTTTCATGTTACCTCAACCAAATTTAATGCCATGTATCAAAATTACTGAGTATTTCATTATTTTGTAAAACGGGGTCAAAATGATCATTTGATTTTGGTGCAAAACTACAGGTAAAAAAATAAATAAAATAAAAAAGACCTACAAAAGATGGAAGCCTCATTATTTAATTTTTACCAGAGATAAATAGGTCTATTACTAAAATCCATTGACTTCAGCAGCCCTTGTTGCATTACATTCCAATGGTGCGAGTTAAAAAATTGGACAAAACACTTTTTTGTGTTGTTTTACGAAAGTTGGAGTGCCTATAACTGCAGAAGTATAAAATCTTAATATCCTTTTCAGACTCTCGTTCAAAACTAACTTCCCTTTTTGTATCTTAATATTTAAAGAGGCCCTATTGTGCTTTTTGGGATTTTACCTTTCCTTTAGTGTGTATCATAGCTCTTTGTGCATGTAAAAGGTCTGCACATTTACAAAGCACAAAGTCCACGCAAAAGGGAGTTATTTTCTCCCACAGACAACACTGCTCAAGAACTACAAGAAACGGCTGGACTGTAGTCAAGCCATTTCTTCCGTAAAGTATCTACGTCACTATGTAACACATTTGCATAATGCCTGCCTAAGGGCTACTTTGGCCCACCCTCAAACAAACGTAGTTATAGCCGAGGCCAGGATGAGTTGGGTTAGTGTTGTTGCCATGTCATGAAGACGCTATTTTCTTCACTGCGAAAGCAAAACTTTTGTTTGGACTTCCGAAGGCAGACTAATTGAAGTATCAGTGGTTAAAATGTATTTTTACCACTATTCCTCAGCAGTACAACCACAACCAATGCCGGATTTTCAAGTCGGTTACCCCTGAAAGATGGTGCAGTTCCCACTTTGTTGGGACAATCTGGCACTTCAAGATCACAACCTGTAAGTATGCTTGATTATTTGTGGATTTATCTGCTTCAAGAGTTCAAATGCAGAGTTTTGTGTTTTAGCTACGGTGTACAAACAGTCCACAGCTGTAGGCCTCTGCTAACCTGATAGCTAATGTTATTGTGTTGAAATAGTTTTGCTAATCAGCTGCGGGCCCACTTTTACCTACAATTATGTAGAATTATGCAGATTGTTTGTCGTTCTTACTATCATGAATAGTGATCAAGTGTGGAGATGGATTTATTTTTACAAACGGTCATTTTACATCTGCAATCCACGGTAGTGCTCGGCTAACTTGCTATGTAATGTTATTGCTTTGGTAAGGGTTTACTATACAGTTGTGGGCCGGCTTTTACCTAAAACCATGTAAAGAAATGATTTACAAGCTGTAACGTTACGGCCGCTATCAACGGTAGTCCCCGGCTAACTTGCTCACTAACTGGGAGTAAGACTCTGTTCTCCGTTCATATCTCGGGTGAAAAAAGTTCAGCTACACCCATTCCAGCAAAAGATGCACTACGTGTCTTTTACTTGAAGTTTTGATAGGTTCACAACAATCAACAGTGTACTTGAAAGAAAGCTACTAAATTAAAACTTACCACTGTGAAACGTCCTGCTTGCGAAGGTGGTTTGGGTCGATCAGCTTGTTCTTCCAAAATTTCATCATCGGACTCGGACTCAAACTGGTACGGCAACCACCCCTGGAGTCATGAGTTCAAATCCATGGTGTGCTGAGTGACTCCAGCAGGTCTCCTAAGCAACCAAATTGGCCCGGTTGCTAGGGAGGGTAGAGTCACATGGAGTAACCTCCTTGTGGTCGCAATTAGTGGTTCTCGCTCTCAATGGGGCACGTGATAAGTTGTGCGTGTATCGTGGAGAGTAGCATGAGCCTCCACATGCTGGGAGTCTCCGCAGTGTCATGCACAATGAGCCACGTGATAAGATGCGCAGATTGGCAGTCTCAGAAGCGGAGGCAACTGAGACTTGTCCTCCGCTACCCGGATTGAGGTGAGTAACCGCGCCACCACGAGGACCTACTAAGTAGCGGGAATTGGGCATTCCAAATAGGTAGAAAAGGGGAAAAATATAAATAAATAAATAAAAACTGGTACAGCAAAAACCGACGCCATTGTTACCATAGTTACAATAGTGTTTACAGAGCTGCTCATGAAGCCTCGGGAGCTGAAACTCAGTTATGGTAAGGGCCGTTATATTTCCGACACACGCTCTACACGGTTGACCAATCACAACAGACTAGGCCAGCTGGCCAATAAGAGCAGACTGGGCTTTTCGGAAAGGGGGGCTTTAAAGAGACAGGACCTAAATCAGAGCGTTTTGGCCAGAGTATGAAGAGCGGGGAAAAGAAATGGACAGTATGAGAAAAATAATGTGTTTTTTGAACATTAAAGCATGTAAACCTATTCTAGTAGACCCCCAAAATAAAATTATGAACTTGTAAATTAGCATAATATTGGCTCTTTAAGGCTCTATATGGTTAATTCCCAGAGATATGGGGCACAATAACTTTAGAAAAACAACACAAACAAAATGTTTTCCCATTTTTGGACTCACACCATTGGCATATAATGCAACAAGGGGTGCTGAAGTCAACTGATTTTAGTAATAGACCTAGTTAATATAGGCTTTCATCTTTCTATGGTTATTTTTTGAACATGGCTGGGAAGCACTTCCATAAGAAGAGTGATTTTGATCTGTATGCAGTATACCTGTTTAGGAATCTTAAAGCGGACATAAAAGCATAATTGCAGCATTTCCTCCATCTCCTCTGGTGTGGAGGGTATGAGTGGAATCCTGTCACTATCCTGAGTCATCTCCAGTTTCCTCAAATGCTGAACAAACTTACTTTCAGTGGGATACTGAAGACCTGGAAGACATAAGGAAATGTTTGATTTTAGCTTATGGAATAAGGTGACTTATTGGGAGACTTTATATGCTGATAAAGCTGAATCTTTACTTTAATTAGTAGTATGATACTCTGGGCTTCTAAAAGTAACAGTAGAACAACAAAGGCCTTTAAACCTGGACAACATATGACTGGACAATACATGCAAAGCTTTAAATCACTTTAGATAAAAGAGTCTGCTAAATGAACAAATGTAAATGTCATTATGAGCTCATTCTCAGAAAAAGGTGCCATTGGAGTCCCTGGGACTTAATACGGATATAATTAACATGAAAAATCACAGATACTGAAGTGACATTATTTGATAGATTTAACTTTGATAGATGGAAAAAATATAGAAGCATTTTATTAGATAATTTATTAGAAAATGTTTGTTTTCTTATATAAATATACACTATAAGTCTATCTGCATGTCCCCATTCTTTGGTTTTATATTTATTTGATTGCTATTAAGGGTTATATACCATTTTTTTTAAATCCAATCCTACATAAATGTTCTTTTTATTCAGCTAACATCACATTTTTCACTGTCTATGCATGTCTTTCTAAACCTTCTAAAAAATCATATTTAATAGTGGAATCCCTAGTAAAGAACTACACTACCCATGATGCTGAGGGAGAAAAACCAATCAGAGAATCTAGGCGAACAAACGTAAACTACTTATATGTATATATCTGAATATTTTGCAATAAATGTAAAACATATTGATTCTATACTTTTGATCAACAGCTTTAAATCAATAGTTTTTCCATCGTTTTTAATTCGATTACATCATTTGCAATGCTTCATGGGATTGTAGTTCTTACTCTTATGAAAGACTTTATAGCTGTGTTCATAATGGCAGAAAAAAAATCTGATCTGACTCAAATCGGTTGAAGATTTTGTAGTCTGAACAGGACAAAAACACATAAAATCAGTTTTTTACAAGCCTGATCCAAACCACATTCGATTTCAAGTGTTTTTTTGTCATTTGTTGTGCGCAATGGGGGTTCACTTAAAGCATCTTGCTGTCCGACCCTTTGAGCCTTTTTTCCACTTCAATACGGGATGTTTTGCAATATCAGCCAAAATACGGGACGTTCTGGCTTAAACAGGACAGTTGTCAACCCTGGAAGCAACAAACACTGCATATGCCACCTCTCCAGCGGACCAAATCCAGCCCGCCAATCATCTTTATCTGGCCCCTCCTTCTGCAGTCTGAAATATCAGAGCGCTCTCTGCGCAAAACTCAATCGTGAGTTTAACAACACTCTGCAGGACGCGAAACACGCGAGGGGAGAAAGGTGCCTCAGGTTGTTCCTGGCAGGGTTCTCTGCCTTACAGGCTCCATATGGTTAGGAGTAGGGATGGGGGCAGGGTTAGGGCATCTGCTGCCTGCCTGGAACAAACCCAGGCACCTTTGTACAATAGGACACAAAACAGCATTCAGCGCATGCAACATTCACCAGAACACGTGTTTTTAAGCTTTTCTTGCCATAGTTCAGTAACACTGCTTTCGAAAACATAAGTCAGAACAGTTTAGTTGAGCATTTGATCTCGTCTGATTCAATCAAGTGTATTTATGCAAATGTATATGCTAGCTGCGGAGTGAAATCACTGGTAGTCAGAAGGTTGCTGGTTCAATCCCCACAGCCTCCACCATTGTGTCCTTGAGCAAGGCACTTAACTCCAGGTTGCTCCAGGGGAATTGTCCCTGTAATAAGTGCACTGTAAGTCGCTTTGGATAAAAGCATCTGCCAAATGCATAAAATAAATTCTATTATCACCGCAGTTGTTACAGAACTGGTGTCAGCTCATATGCACAATCTTATTAAACATAAGATAAATAGATGATGAAAACCAAACGTTTTAAGAAAATACACAGAAAAGTTAGCTTTTATTCTCCATGCTTCACGTGTTAACAGGGGTGTCTCATCTGTTCAATGATAACGTGAACCTGCAAACATGCACATGGGCCTATTTTGACTATGTTTGTTTAGCTCTACAGTACATACAGCTTTGTATCAGCATTCACAATTCCAGACATCATCAAATCACTTTGTTCTTCGTTCACCAATTAATACCTGCACAAATATCTGGCTCTTATGCAAAAAAAATCACAATATTTGCGGGACTAATTTTTCTTCACTGAATGGGAGGATATAATAGAGAAAAAGGAAAAACAGAATTTTCTGTTACTAACGCATTCTCATAAAATGTCATTAATAATACAGACGTAATCAAGGGTGTAGCAGCCAGGGGGGACGTGGGGGACATGTCCCCTGCACTCTTTAAAAAATGTGATTCGGTCCCCCACACTTTTCCAAGCTAAACCCAAACGAGTCCAAATGTTGGATTTGTCTTCAGTATTCTTTGCATTTTGTTACTTGAGCTGACTGAGCGACCATTTTTGAAACTCATAATATAAGACTATTATTGTTGTCTTTTGATAAAAGTCATGCTCAGCAGCTCACAAACTGTAATGAAATGAAAGATTTGCTTTGTTCTTGTAATGCATAAAACCTCTACTAAAGTCTCTTTGTAGGTCTTTAGACAGATTTTAAAGGATTACAATTTTCTTTTGATCATTGATTCAGTGACTAACTAATTTCACACAAGACATCACTAGGTGGCATCACCAGAAATGGTCACTGAATCATTAAATGGATCTGAATGAATTTTGGTGAACGTAGTCAAAACACTCGAGACACTTGGATAAATTTACATCCTACAATGCACAAGCACAGAGTAAAACATTTAATTGTGCACATGCACAAATGGCATTATTGTAATTGATTAAATAATGTATTCAAGGATCAGCTTGTGCTCAGTCTTTTATTGTCATGTGTGAAACAGAAGCAAGTGCTCCACTAGATGCCTTTTGCAGCTAATTTAGCTAAATTTTGCATTTAATTTGCAATATTTGAATCTTTAAAAAAATAATACAAATACTACGTATATAACAATAAGTATATAATGCTTATATACTATTAATATAATACTTTTATCATACTTGTATATTAATATATACTGTAATATATAAGTACTGCGCTGTAAGTGTTTGGTCTGTGCAAGCCACCTACTGATAGCTGAAAAATTTTTGTTTTGTTTTTTACTTATAATGAAGGTGCTAGCTAAGGTAAATATGGAAAAATGTTTGGCCCCCTTCTAATTTTCATCAGGACATTCATGGTCCATTAACAATTAAAAGTCTTTCTCCAAGGGTTCAAAATGGCCCTAATGAACTATTACTGACTGACCCATCAGTATGACCGTGATACTGAAGAGTGTTGGGCCTCATGTGTTCAGATAGAAGACAAAGGCGGGCCTAACAGTCATAAAAACATAACTCAAGCCCCCACCTTCTAAGTCGTAAATTTTACTGATAAAAATCGCGCCAAAATCAAACAAAGGGAGTCCAAACACAGACTACAGATCCATGAAGCCTTGCCCTCTAAAGGATCGAGCTCTCAACTCCTATTGGATGAGGCACACCACAGAACGTCCCTCAAACATGACATCATCAGGACTTCAAATAATTCTGAAACGCTTCCAAAGTAGCTTCCAGCGACTTCGTTCACCGAATACGGACGTAGCTTTTTGCTGCTCTCCGGTGCAACCTCGTGGCTTAAGGAAGTAATGTCCGACTTGAAACTGTGGCCATACAATCTCCATCTCACTGGACGAGTTGAGATTACTCTGTGTTCAACCGAACACTCTAACGGATCCGAAGGAGACCGCCGAGCAATTCGCATCTTCATCCGTTGGCCTACAGAAGTGAAGAGATTAAAGATTTCTCTTCCATCTTCAATCAAGTTGACATTTCTGAGTTCTCCGCCAGCCCGCCGAGAATCAACAGCCGTACCGCCCGCCGACAGCGCGAGGAAACGGCCTCCCATCATCACACGAGCCTCAAGGAACTGGGTCAAAGGACGGAGGAAAACACATTCTACCTGTGTCCTCATGCGATTCAAGTAAGAGGTTACGTCTGGGCAGAGATAGAATATTATAGCGTGTTATTCTTGTGTTTCAAGGTTTTTGCTTGTACAGTTTACAGACCGCCATGTCCGCTAATTATTAATACCCAGGGTATTAATTATCACGAATTTGTTTTGCTATATTGTGGTCCAACCAAATTGGATTGTTGTGCATTTTCGCCATCGCGGGTGAGACAGCAACTGAGTTCATCCATTAAAGAGTCAAATAACAAGGGACTTTTATGAGCCCCGCTCGTAAAACCGCGTCTCTGAGTGATGAACACGGCTGCTTTATCTCCAGCTATCGCGAAATCAGCTTTTGGGCTGTCACTAAATAATCTCTCTCTCTCTCTCTCTCACTAACCACACTGACACACACACACACATTGTCACACACACACACCTTATGTGTTATAGAATTATTTATGTTTCCATATCTAATCATATCACTGTTTAGTTTGTAGTTGTAAGTCGGAAGTTTATTGACTGCATTGTATTAATTATTAATTGATATTACTGCATAAATAAACTTTGTTTATATTACAAAGAGAAGTGTTTTGGTTTGTTTTGCATACGCCTGTGTCATGCTGACGGGATGTCAGTGCTCGGATTCAAACCTTCATTCATTGTTTTTTTTCCCGAAAATCGATATTCTTCGGATGTCGATTTTCCTAAGAAAACAATCTAATATTGAGACTGTTTTAATATTCGGTTATTAGTCCCTTATTCCAGGGTGGTGCCCCCTCAATGTTAATCCTTATTAATATTCTATTGATTTTTGATAATTGATAATTATCTTTGATTGAATTTGAATGATCAATAAGCTAGTGTTAATTTTAATGTTTCATCGATGTTAACAATTAACGATTATCTTTGATAAGTGTTGATTTTAAAGGATTAAAAAAAAGCTAACATTGATTCTCATCAATGTTCTATTGATTTTTATAATTAATAATTATCTTTGATAATTATTAATTATTTCTAATAACCAAATTTGCTCCTAAACGTAGCACACTACATTTACTGGAGTCCCATATGAGGTTTTAATGAGTTAGATCCAATTAATTAATTTAAATATTGATTAATAACTACAGAAATAATTATTAATTATTTCTGATAGTAACACTGATCTAAACAACCAGTAAAGCCCTACATAATAATTGGTGCCCCGTGTGAGGAATCCTACGTGCCAGTTCTGTCACAGTGTGTATGCATAAGAATCCAAAGTAATAACTTGAAATCCTTACTTCAAAGTTTGGTTCTGTGTGAAAATTTACTTCTCAAAACTTGCCAAACATAAGCCAGTGTGGTGTGAAAGTGCTCTTAAGAGTGAATTAGGGGTTGGTAAATTTACTATAGTCTGCTTAAAACCTGCTGTTGTTGTTATTTAACTCCTAACGCTTTCATCTAAATGTTACAGAGAGGTGCCAAGTCACTTCATTGACATCCACCAAAGAGAGAACACAGTGAAATTTGCACATTACATAACAGTAGACCGTAAGCCACAGGTCGAAGCCTCTCAACTGTGCTTTTGTGTTAGCATTATATCAACTGTAAAACAACAAGCTGTCAGAGCCACTATCACAAGAATTTTTACAGCCCCAGTAAAATGAGTCACCAATCGCCCTGCGTGACTGGAGCTAAAGCTCCACAGAGGTTAGTCGACCCAGCACTGCAAGATGTAGTTGCTGCTGTCCTCCGTCTCTCCATAGAGGAGAGAAATAACCTTAACGGCTACAATATTAGTCGTTGTGATGAAGCATTGCAGGAACTAGTTGATTATGTCAACAACCCGTCGGGAAGCCAATGCGCACAATCCTGGACCTAGTGGGCCAAATGTTCCTTCTTCATCACCGCAAAACCCAACTGCAAACCGCAGAGCACCAGGCCCAGCTCACCCAGCTGCAGAGCAGCTACCAAGCGGTGCAGAGGGAAAATCTCAGCCTGCACCAAGAAATTAGGTGCACTCAAGCTGAGAAAGTCCAGGCACAGGAAGATAATGCCCGGATGCAGGAGGAAAACAAAGCCCTGCGCAGGCAGCTTCAAGCTGCCCAGCTAAGAGTAGAGTCAGATCAGGTAAGTGCAGCTGAAACGCACCGCACGACATCTGACATTGAAGAGGGCTCCCTTTTTAGCGATACGCGTAGAAATGTGCCCCTGAGAAACCCAGGAACACACGCTAGGAGCCGAGCTGCCCCTAGTGGTACAGTCTCTGACTTCGTCCTCCAAGACACCTTTCAAAATCCTCTAGCGGTCCGCTGGTTGGATGCAGGTGCCCCTCCTTATAGTTGCCCTCCTCAGTCATTTTTCAGTCACGACACTGTGCGTTTCAAACCGACTGATTCCACACCACGAAGGGGGGAGAATTATTTTCAAGCCCAGAGTGGTGTAAGCGTCTCAAAGATCCCATTAGCCAGGGAGCTGTACGCAACCCGGGGTCCACCCCCACGCATCGACTGGACTCCTTCCCCACCACGAAGGGGAGGAAGTCGTCCTCATCGCTATAGCGATCAGAGTGACTATGATGTTTCGGATGACTCGGACGACCCGTGGTCATACCGACACCAACGCTTGCGCATCCGACAACTCGAGTCCCTCGCAGGGGACATAGAACGCTTTGACCCAAATAATCGAGATTCAAACATCGACAATTATCTTAGGGAAATTGAGCACTGCCTGATTGATTGATTTGCCTTACGCTTCCTCGCGCGAAAAACTCAAGCTCATATGGAAGACCACGGTAAGGAGTGTCCATGCGTTCATGGAAACGCTACCGACTGGTATACGAAACCGCTACTCAGCTCTGTGTAAAGCCCTACGCGAGGAGTATTCGCTGTATATCGACGAAGCCTCCGCCACCATAGCTGCTTTCGCCATCACCCAGAAGAGGCACAAGCCTCCACGTGAGTATTATAGACGCCTGAGAACCACGTACTTTCAAGGAAGTAACACACCAGGTCTGGAGGAGGAACGAGCTTTCAAGTCTCTTTTCCTTCACAACCTCCACGAGTGCGTGCGATATGACGTCACAATGCACTGCAGAATGGGCAACCCCACCATGCAGGAAATCAGAAAGTACGCGCAACTGGCATGGGAGACACGCGTGCGCCCTGCCCGAGGGCATGAAGGCGATGCCAGAGCCCTGGGGATCCAAGCCTCATATGCAGACCTAGCGTTTGAAGGCAACAAAACGCCTCACGTTAAGGTGAATGCTAGAACAGGACACCAGAGGCACCGATCACCCTGCCAGCAGGGTAGGCAACAGAACCAGGGGGGTGGTGACCAGACACACCCCCAGGGTCACGGCAGGCCTAAACAACAAAACGTTCGCCGGCCGAAAAGAAATGCGCGTTTCAAACGAAAACCCAAACAAGAAGGTGAGTGGGTAGGCAAGGTTTCAAATCCCCTCAGAGAACAAGATTTGAGAGAGGAAATGGAGGATATTAGGAGACGCTTGACTGAGTTAGTAACTAAGCTTGATGTGCTCCGTTGTTCACCAGGTCCGTCGACCTCCTCAAAGGAACACGGCGCTGAAACCTCGTCAGTATGACTAGACGATGTACCCCCTCCCGTTAACGCCAAAGTTTACTTTGTAGGTCGGGAAAAGGGGAAAGTGTCCAAGTTGCTCCCCAAAACAGTCACTCCTAACATGCCACACCCTCCTTTTCTGACCTTCTTGGACGATCTGTACCGTAAGGGCAACGCCTGACACGTGGGTCATTCAACTCCCATACACTACTCAACACCGGTTCCGAAATAGTCTAATGGGTTCCAACACCTTCGCAGAGGTGGCTAGAGCAAAGCTCTCCCTTGGCAAACCGTTATAGACAGAGACCTGCAACGTAAGCGTCACAAGCTACACACAAGATAGGTCGTCTATCACAAAACGGGCCTGGATTGACACCTTTCAAGGGATGATGCTAACATACCCTGCTTACATATGTCCCATTAATACGGAACCACCATTAGTTGGCCAGGACCTACTGAACCGATTGGCTCCGCTCATTGACTGCCGTCGTGGACACATGTGGGCTCAGGTTGACATACCGAGACCACTTGGTCCAGAAAACAGTTCGCCAGCTTCAGATACACACGTCGCCATCGTCCAAAAATCCAGCAGAGACGACGACTCCAATAAGAACAATTACAGGGCCTGAATAAAACCCTTCAGGGTACTATAGTCACTGTAAATTCGCAATCCGTTAACACTTATCAATAACACTTTGCACTCTTTAGGGATTTTGTCAGAGAAAACAACTTATGCGTGTATCGTTAGAGATCTAATGCAGGACCTCAGGGAAATTAGCTCCTCAGTCAACAGTCTGAGTGATGGAAGGATTCCAGCTTACCTGGTCTCCTTAAACCTTGTCAAACAAATCCTTAGATCTGCAACTATCTCCATTGTGCAACCTTCACAGATACACATGGCATATAGTTTTGGCATTGAAATTCCAATCCATGTAAATCCTCAGAACCTCAAAATAGAATTTATCCTCAATCTACCATCATAGGCAGAATATATATAGACTAAAATCTGTATTTAATGTTGGTTTTCAGAGAGGTAATGCACACATTCACCTCAAAACACCACCAACACTCGCCTACCATGATGAGGACACACTACATTTACTGGAGTCCTATATGAGGTTTTAATGAGTTAGATCCAATTAATTAACTTAAATATTGATTAATAACTACAGAAATAATTATTAATTATTTCTGATAGTAACACTGATCTACACAACCAGTAAAGCCCTACAAGAGGCACTGAGAGGGTCAGAAACACAAGACAAAGCACTACACACACACATTCACGACTAACCTGCCGGACAGATGAGCGTTAGACTGCAGAGATCGGACGGGTGACGTGCAGCATAAACTCCGGCGACGTTTCCGCCCATCGACGTGCCGATCAGGTGGAAAGGCTTTTTGTTCAGCTGGATACTCTTCACAAACTAAACAAAGAAGAAAACATTTTAAAAAATGAGAGAATGAAAGTGTACTTTGTCTTAAAGGGACAGAAAATGCACCTTCTTGGGTAAACAAACTGGCCATGCCTCTTTCAGAGAGATGATTGGCTTTTTTAAGTGAAAGGCATGACTTGCATTCTCTGTCTCGCCCTTATTCTAATATTTATTCTATTCTGCCACAACTGTGACCGGCACTGAGTGACAGGATGTTTTCTCATCAAATCAAATATGTTCTGATTTGCTGTGATTGTGTTGCGTCACATCGAGGATGAAAAAAAACTACTTGTGGTATTGCACCTTTTTAGGACACAGTGTTAAAAATTAACTGTAACTTGTGGCATCACATCATCTTTGAATACTAAAGACTAAGTTAATAAAGGACTAGACAGTGATCTCATACTTTTCTCATAGCATACTCAAAATGCATAGAATAATATTTGCAAAGAATAATCAAGTCTGTTCATTTTTCATTTTTAGAAATAGCTTTTGATGATAGAAAACCTCAAATGAGACGAAATCACCTGACATCTAAGGGTCAGATTTCAGGCTGGAAAAAGTGCTCTAGCCTTGAAGAAGGGCATCTATTTAAGGAACAAGCATGTTTTTGTTCAAGTAATGCTGATTAGCTCTGGGCCAAGAATTGAGAAAATCAAGACTCACGGGTTTTTCACTGATCTCAAAATAATTCAGTGGAGTCTTAGTGTGTAAAGCCCAATAAATCCACTGTGACATCAACAAAAACATATTAGTCTACATATCGTGCATATCGTTCTATATATATATATATATATATATATATATTTGATAAATGATAAATATATATTTGATAAACTAAAAAATTATGAGCAAAATTTACTTAGATATATTATTATTTTTATTTATTTTGTGCATGTTTTTGCACAGTTTTTCTAAGTAAATTTTGATGGAATAAAATTAAGTAGAATCTACTTAATATTATGACATAATATTGATTGAAGTGAGTAAATTTTATTAAATAATTTCAGTAACTTTTACTTACAAATCTGATGTACATGGTATTTAAATTTAAATTTTACATTTTACTAGAACATTCCACATTCTGAACTTTCATTATTAACACATTAATG
Organism: Myxocyprinus asiaticus; assembly: GCF_019703515.2. Lineage (NCBI taxonomy): Eukaryota > Metazoa > Chordata > Actinopteri > Cypriniformes > Catostomidae > Myxocyprinus > Myxocyprinus asiaticus. The sequence continues at coordinate 39,282,714 of NC_059378.1, forward strand.
TACCAAATGACCATGCAAGCTCATTGATTATTCAAGCACGGTGCATGCTGGGAACAACAGCTTCGAAAAGTTAAGTAAAATGTACACAAATTAGTGAATAAATATGAAAAGGTTTTCTACTTTAGGATTGATGCATCAATCAGTGTAAAAATAACAGATAATAATAAGTAGTATTTACTTATAAACTAAAGCATTAATTTTTACATGTTTGAATTAAAAACAAACGTAGAATTTACTTAATATTTTCAAGTTTCAATGTAGAAAGTACTTAATCTTTTCTGCTGTATTTACAGTACTTCATAAAATTATTTTTTGTGTGGTTTTTTATATATTTTTTATTTTGTTATATATATATGTGAAAAAAATCTTAATGATACACATTCATTATTTTTATATTGTACATTTCTTTTTATTTGTTATATATATATTTTTATTATATATTACACATATAATTATATATTATATATATATATATATATATATAACACTCAGCAAAAAAAAAGAAACATCCTCTCACTTTCAACTGCTTTTATTTTCGGCAAACTTAACATGTGTAAATATTTGTATGAACATAAAAAGATTCAACAACTAAGACATAAACTGTACAAGTTTCACAGACATGTGACTAACAGAAATGGAATAATGTGTCCATGAACAAAGGGGGGGGGGGGGTCAAAAGTAACAGTCAGTGTCTGGTGTGGCCACCAGCTGCATTAAGTACTGCAGTGCATCTCCTCCTCATGGACTGCACCAGATTTGCCAGTTCTTGCTGTGAGATGTTACCCCACTCTTCCACCAAGGCACTTGCAAGTTCCCGGACATTTCTGGGGGGGAATGGCCCTCACCCTCCGATCCAACAGGTCCCAGACGTGCTCAATGGGATTGAGATACGGGCTCTTCGCTGGCCATGGCAGAACACTGACATTCCTGTCTTGCAGGAAATCACGCACAGAACGAGCAGTATGGCTGGTGGCATTGTCATGCTGAAGGGTCATGTCAGGATGAGCCTGCAGGAAGGGTACCACATGAGGGAGGAGGATGTCTTCCCTGAAACGCACAGCATTGAGATTGCCTGCAATGACAACAAGCTCAGTCCGATGATGCTGTGACACACCGCCCCAGATAATGACGGACCCTCCACCTCCAAATCGATCCCACTCCAGAGGACAGGCCTCAGTGTAATGCTCATTCCTTCGACAATAAATGTGAGTCCAACCATCGCCCCTAGTGAGACAAAACTGCAAATCGTCAGTGAAGAGCACTTTTTGCCAGTCCTGTCTGGTCCAGCGAAGGTGGGTTTGTGCCCAAAGACGACGTTGTTGCTGGTGATGTCTGGTAAGGACCTGCCTTACAACAGGCCTACAAGCCCTCAGTCCAGCCTCTCTCAGCCTATTGCAGACAGTCTGAGCACTGATGGAGGGATTGTGCATTCCTGTTGTAACTCAGGCAGTTGTTGTTGCCATCCTGTACCTGTCCCGTAGGTGTGATATTCGGATGTTCCGATCCTGTGCAGGTGTTGTTACACGTGGTCTGCCAGTGCGAGGACGATCAGCTGTCCTTCCTGTCTCCCTGTAGCGCTGTCTTAGGCGTCTCACAGTACGGACATTGCAATTTATTGCCCTGGCCACATCTGCAGTCCTCATGCCTCCATGCAGCATGCCTAAGGCACGTTCATGCGGATGAGCAGGGACCCTGGGCATCTTTCTTTTGATGTTTTTCAGAGTCAGTAGAAAGGTCTCTTTAGTGTCCTAAGTGTTTATAACTGTCACCTTAATTGCCTACCGTCTGTAAGCTGTTAGTGACTTAACGACCGTTCCACAGGCGCATGTTCATTAATTGTTTATGGTTCATTGAACAAGCATGGAAAACATTGTTTAAACTCTTTACAATAAAGATCTGTAAAGTTATTTGGATTATAAAATTGAATCAGACAACTGTCAAGTCATTTTTTAATAAAACATACTTCCTTGCAGCTTATGAGGACATTGTGATCATGGAGAATTTGTTAACATGCAGGCTTCCAGAACATTCTCACCTGATGTATGCGTCTAACTTGGCCCTCTATGGAATAATCCGTGGCACTGGTTCGTGTGGTACCTTCGTGTCCGGGCATGTCAACACACACCAAGTGCACATTTTTAGGGAGAAACTGCAACAGCAAAAATAAAAGCAATACAGTTTTGGCTGCCACATGATTTGTTGGCTATTTTATGGAATGGTTCATTATTCTTGACCATTTAACATAAATCTTTGACATTTAAAATCAACAGAAATAAAATGTTTGAATTGTGATTTGAACTGTGAAGCAACAGTTGGTTTCTTGCCTTGACTATAGCGAGCCACATGTCCTTGTGTGCAGAGAAGCCGTGTAACATGAGAAAGGATTGCTGTGTGTCTGGAGTCCCTCTGTGAGAATAACAGAAGCGATATCCTTCATGTTCTGAATAGTCCACCTGCATCCCTAGCCTTCTTCGCCAGTACCTGTTGAAACACGGTCAGTACATTTTACCAAACCAAACTAGCATTCAATATTTTGTTCCCTCTATGGAATATAAGTCTGTAGGATTGCTTTCACCCTTTAAAAGTTTGATGACGAGTTACACGTCAGCGGTTTGCTTGTTCAGTCTGAGCAATAGTAATAGTGATGCTCGCCTTAGTGAACACAGTAATGAGTCTGAAAACACTTCCATGGGTTTGTAAATAATCCAGGAGCAGACTGATATTGCAGGAAAAAGTCAGTCTGTCTGGCCCAGAGGTAGAGCCGCTCTGATGGCCGCTTCATCATGTGGAGCAAAGTTTGCCTCAAAGATTTAACAAGAACCAAAGACTACTGGGTAGCTTGTGTAAGATTCTACTGACATCAGCGACAAACTCAAAACCGTATGTACTCGGCAAGTGCATGTACACAGATTTAGCTTTCTGAACGCATACAAAGAGCATGTATTATTCAAAGCTAATGTTTTGCAATGACCAAATGAAATATTTGAAACATTGGCATGCTGTACACATGTATTATGACATCGAACATGTGTCCTGTGAGCCGAGTAACCCTTCACCTAGTTTAGTGGTGAAAGAAGATCCCAGTTAAACCAACTGTCTTCATCACTGTCATCAGATAACAGACATGTTAAATAATACAAACTTGGCCAATGGAAGGCAGGGGTAGTGTTTAAAACTTGCTTTAATGTTGATGAACCTATTTTTCATGTTACTAAACCTATTTTTACGTCGCTTGTTGTACATATCGCGGCAGTTTCCTGGTGAAATGAACACAAGATGCACTACAACAACAATTACTTTTATTCCTTTTCACACAAATCACGAGTAAAACATCAGATTATCATTTTATAAACACTTTTCACCCTGTTCCTCCCACATTGCTATCTTATGACATCTAAACACTTTTACTATAGCACATGAACTGGTTTAACGTTTGCATTACATAACCAACTACATTTACAAGCTTGTTCGAGTGTGATCAAAATGAGCGGTAGCTCAACTGATGGAGTGTTGCACTCGGGGTATGAGTCTTGAAGAGCACGCGAGTCGACGCGTGAGCCGAAAGTGTCATAGAAACACCACAAAATGACGTGGTTGCTTCAGCAATTGTGTTTTTCATCTCACATGTTCTTTTTCTGACACTATCGGTTAAGTTTAGGTTTAAGGTTTAGGGTAGGGAGGTCGGTTTTGTTTATCTAAAACTCAATAGAGCATTAACCTTAAAATACCTCATCTGTTTGGGAAAACATTTAACTCACTTTTAGCGCCACACAGTGGACATTTCACCTCAGAACTGCCGCGATACATGTAAGGAAAGAAACCATATCATTTAGCAAAGATTTTTGCTAATGTTTGTGCTACAGACATGAACTACAAAAATAAAGTTTGTCACAATAAACTTTTATGCTGGCTTGTCAAATACTTGTTTGAAAGTTGAAAATACATTTAGAAAAGCTTGAATTTTGACGAACAGAAAAGGTCAGAAAGATAGACAAACAGACGTACAGACACATCAATGTAAGTCTATGGGACTTTTGGCCAATTTGAAGGTCAGATAAAGGAAAACCGAAGGTCTCATCATTAAGAAAAGTCAAAGCATATTAAGTCAGAACATTCTGAAGGTCTGTACCAAATTTGGTGGATGTAGCATGGAAGCTCTAGGAGGAGGTATAGTTGGAAATTTTGGTTTTGGTTCAGGGATTTCGGAAAACCAAAACCAAGTCTGTAGAATAACAGTATGTTGGCAATATCAAGCCAACATAATACCTCAAATCATGCAGCTTGTTGAGAAGGGGAGTGCTATTACTTATGATTTGTCCTGGTGGATGATAAAATGGACAAAAAAAAATTACTAATAATGTGTTGAAAGAAGGGGGGCCTAGGTAGCTCAGTAAGTAAAGACACTGACTACCACACCCAGAGTCACAAGTTCAAATCCAGGGTGTGCTGACTGACTCCAGTCAGGCTTCCTAAGCAACCAATTGGCCCAGTTGCTAGGGTGGGTAGAGTCACATTGGGTTAACTTCCTCATGGTCGTCATAATGTGGCTCTCACTCTCATTGGGCCGTGTGGTGAGTTGTGCATGGATGCCATGGAGAATAGCGTGAAGCCTCCACACATGCTAGGTCTCCACTGGTAGTGCCACAGACACTGTGGCTTGTGTAACTGTGACTGATTGTATGGATACAGCTTTTAAAATAGTTACAGTGTGAATGACTGTGTGAAAGATTTTCTTGTGTAAAGGCAGAACTGTAAGAAGAAAAAAATGCCCCGGAGTGTCTGTAAACAGTAAATCAAGTCATCAGCACATGTTTTCTCTGGATGATCTGTACAAATGAGCTCTAATGAACTCAGAACATCGTGAAATTAAATTGAAGCATCTAGGGAGAAGGTCTCACCAGTGGTAGACTTTAATAAGTGCTGCAGGCCAGAGCATGAAGGAGGCTACAAATGCCAGAATGGGTATCGCCAACGTCCCACCGGCAATGACGAACATATTCACCATGTCCAAATCCATCCTGTTAAACAACACTGAATTGAAAATCACGTTAGACAGTGTCTAATATAGTGGGGTACAAAAGTCAGAGTCCGCATTGATAATATGGCATTTAACATCTATCTTAAACATGTAAATAAACAGAAAAATTCAAAATAAAGGAACGGTATGACATATGAAATACTTGCGATTCTGCACTATTTCTAGGTCAATAACCAAATAAGCAAATTCATGACATAGATCATGTCGACTACTTTGTACAAAAGGTCATACAGGTGCATCTCAATAAATTAGAATGTCGTGGAAAAGTTCATTTATTTCAGTAATTCAACTCAAATTGTGAAACTTGTGTATTAAATAAATTCAGTGCACACAGACTGAAGTAGTTTAAGTCTTTGGTTCTTTTAATTGTGATGATTTTGGCTCACATTTAACAAAAACCCACCAATTCACTATCTCAAAAAATTAGAATACATCATAAGACCAATAAAAAAAACATTTTTAGTGAATTGTTGGCCTTCTGGAAAGTATGTTCATTTACTGTATATGTACTCAATACTTGGTAGGGGCTCCTTTTGCTTTAATTACTGCCTCAATTCGGCATGGCATGGAGGTGATCAGTTTGTGGCACTGCTGAGGTGGTATGGAAGCCCAGGTTTCTTTGACAGTGGCCTTCAGCTCATCTGCATTTTTTGGTCTCTTGTTTCTCATTTTCCTCTTGACAATACCCCATAGATTCTCTATGGGGTTCAGGTCTGGTGAGTTTGCTGGCCAGTCAAGCACACCAACACCATGGTCATTTAACCAACTTTTGGTGCTTTTGGCAGTGTGGGCAGGTGCCAAATCCTGCTGGAAAATGAAATCAGCATCTTTAAAAAGCTGGTCAGCAGAAGGAAGCATGAAGTGCTCCAGAATTTCTTGGTAAACGGGTGCAGTGACTTTGGTTTTCAAAAAACACAATGGACCAACACCAGCAGATGACATTGCACCCCAAATCATCACAGACTGTGGAAACTTAACACTGGACTTCAAGCAACTTGGGCTATGAGCTTCTCCACCCTTCCTCCAGACTCTAGGACCTTGGTTTCCAAATGAAATACAAAACTTGCTCTCATCTGAAAAGAGGACTTTGGAACACTGGGCAACAGTCCAGTTCTTCTTCTCCTTAGCCCAGGTAAGACGCCTCTGACGTTGTCTGTGGTTCAGGAGTGGCTTAACAAGAGGAATACGACAACTGTAGCCAAATTCCTTGACACGTCTGTGTGTGGTGGCTCTTGATGCCTTGACCCCAGCCTCAGTCCATTCCTTGTGAAGTTCACCCAAATTCTTGAATCGATTTTGCTTGACAATCATAAGGCTGCGGTTCTCTCGGTTGGTTGTGCATCTTTTTCTTCCACACTTTTTCTTTCCACTCAACTGTCTGTTAACATGCTTGGATACAGCACTCTGTGAACAGCCAGCTTCTTTGGCAATGAATGTTTGTGGCTTACCCTCCTTGTGAAGGGTGTCAATGATTGTCTTCTGGACAACTGTCAGATCAGCAGTCTTCCCCATGATTGTGTAGCCTAGTGAACCAAACTGAGAGACCATTTTGAAGGCTCAGGAAACCTTTGCAGGTGTTTTGAGTTGATTAGCTGATTGGCATGTCACTATATTCTAATTTTTTGAGATAGTGAATTGGTGGGTTTTTGTTAAATGTGAGCCAAATTCATCACAATTAAAAGAACTAAAGACTTAAACTACTTCAGTCTGTGTGCATTGAATTTATTTAATACACGAGTTTCACAATTTGAGTTGAATTACTGAAATAAATGAACTTTTCCACGACATTCTAATTTATTGAGATGCACCTGTATTTCTTTTTACTCAAATTGTTATGTTGATATTAATAGAAGCATTTCCACAAGTGGACTGGAGACTTTTGAACCCCACTGTATGTACATTGAGCACACCCAGTAAACCAATTATAAAATTGTGTTTGAATACATAACTAACCATATCTGCAAGATACTGGTTTTTGAATGTCTTGGAACAAGAAAAAAAAAAAAAAAAAAAAAAAAAAAAAAAGAGGAACGTGGCAAGAAAAAAGCAGAAACTGGTGCATGCTCAGTATGTGCTGATGACATCACTAACCGTATATGAGAACAGAACTGGTGGAATCCACACACACCACATCAACAAAATATTGCATGCAAACACAAATCAAGAAATCCTGTTCAGGCTGCTGAAAAAAAATACATTCCACACATTTCCAAAGTAAAATGAGGCTTTTTGGATTGTCCACTAATTTTGATGGTTAAAGGGATAGTTCACCCAAAAATGAAAATTCTCTCATTATTTACTCACCCTCATGCCATCCCAGATGTGTATGCCTTTCTTTCTTCTGTTGAACACAAATTAAGATTTTTAGAAGAATATTTCAGCTCTGTGGGTCCATACAATGCAAGTGAATGGTGACCAAAACTTTGAAGCTCTAAAAATCACATAAAGACATCATAAAAGTAATCCATAAGACTCCAGTGGTTAAATCCATATCTTCAAAAGCGATATGATAGGTGTGGGTGGGAAACAGATCAATATTTAAGTGCTTTTTTACTATAAATTCACCTGCCCATTAGGTGGCTACATGCTCAAAGAATATAAATCAACAAATACAAAAGAAGAACAATGTGAAAGTGAAAGTTGAGATTTATTGTAAAAAAAATGCCTTAATTGTTGATCTGTTTCTCACCCACACTTATCATATCACTTCTGAAGACATGGATTAAACCACTGGAGTCATATGGATTACTTTTATGGGCTTTTTAGAGCTTCAAAGTTCTGGCCACCATTCACTTGCATTGTAAGGACCAACAAAGCTGAGATATTCTTCTAAAAATCTTCATTTGTGTTCTTCAGAAGAAAGTAAGTTATACACATCTGGGATGACATGAGAGTGAGTAAATAATGAGCGTTAAATACGTTTCATATGCCTTCTAGGGTTAGAATAGTATATTAATACATATAAATCCAGACCATTAAAAACTAAGGGAGGGTATACAAAACAGTCAATATTTAGAGCATTGCGTTGTAAATTATGAGACGTATTTCTACCACAAGGAATCATGAATTCTAGTTCACTTGCTATTGATTCATTGCTACTCTGGCAATGTCAGATTATACTGAAAGAGATCAGAATCAGTGTTGATCATCTGAAAATAGATCTTGAAAACAAATCAATGACAGTGAAGAGCATTTGATTTAGCTGCTAAATTAAATGAACAAGAGCTGTATCTGTAATTAATAAGCATACCTTTAAATGTCCGCAGCTTGTTAAATGAATGTGTTGTAACTAGAATGAATTTAAAGGCCGATCAACACAGAGTCATTTCGCTCTTTTATCTGTGAGGATCCGAAGCGCGTTCACGAACAGGGAAGTGCGCTCGATTTAAAGGGGAATACATACAGTGGAGAACGTTGTGCCGATTAAACTTATTAGTGAACAGCTGTCAGGTGCATATGGAGTTACATTTGTGCCACAATTCTGTGTGCCCAAGATGATATTTTGAGCACGCAAAAGTGGGTGGGAGGAGAAAGCTAAATCTAAGAATTCTGAGCAAATTCACATTCTAATAAACTTTATATAAGCTCAAAATTGATTTTCGTTTGCTCAAAATGAATTTATCTTTGCAAGAAGATACATTGGTTTACAAAACTGAGTTCAAGTGCATGCAAAATACATTTTTGTGTGCTCAAAATATCATCTTGCACGTGCAGAAAATGTTTTGTGTGCTCAAAATATCATATTGGGTGCAGAACATTTGTTTTTTGTTTTTTTCGGTCAAAATATCATCTTGCGTGTGGAAAATAACTTTTTGTGCACTCAAAATATCATCTTGTGTGTGAAAAATAACTTTTTGTGCACTCACAATATCATCTTGTGCTTGCAGAAATTGTTTTGTGCGCTCAAAATATCATCTTTTGCGTGCAGAACATTTTTTTGTGCGCTCAAAATATCTTTCGTGTGCAGAAAACTTTTTGTGCACTCAAAATTCCATCTTGCGAGTGCAGAATTGTGGCACATATATAACTCCATAGGTGCACAACTGACCGCAGAATGACACAACTGGATGGCAAATATTGCTGGCTATTGACTTGTTCCTGAGACCTAGACTTATTTTCCTCCAGAGGGCGCCTGGCAGCTCATAAAGCCGAATCATCCATTGAGCCTCCTTCAAATCTCAGGGCGAATTTCGTCTCATTGGTGACATTTGTACTATGAATCTATGAATTCAAAAGATTCACATCTGATATGTGAATTGAAATCAGCCCAAGCACATATCTCCTTAAACTGATTTTAAACTCAGTTTAAACTCATCATCATCATCCAGAAATCACAAAACGTGATTGGTCCACCCTGACCAGCGTTGAGAAAAGTAACAGTTCTGGTAACAGCTCATCACTTCATGAATTGGCCGCTAATCTACTACATTTTTACACTAAACAATCCATTTGGAGTGTGGACATTACTACGATAAAATTGTTGCGTTATAAGAGAAGTCACGGACAATTTTGCGACAACTAGGTATCAGTTTACGACTCTCCTACATTCGTTTGTATGGTATCCGCAAACGGTGACTTACTGTCGTAACACGTTTGTTGACAATAGAGCCGCTCTACCTACTTCTCTTTCTATGGGACTACACTCGATTTAAAGGGGAACGTACAGTAGAAAATAAGATAAATCTGGCCTGAATGGGAAGGATAGAAAGGAAGATGAGAATAAACTGAGAACATGATTATTGAGACCAGAATTATGGGTTACATGAACTTAAGGCACTCACAGCTGCGATGGCCGAGTGGTTAAGGCGTTGGACTTGAAATCCAATGGGGTCTCCCCGCGCAGGTTCGAACCCTGCTCGCAGCGAGGATTGACATATTGTATCAGGACAGGAGCTTTAGAAAAATCATGAAAAAGAAAGATCCTAATATCTTCATCTCACTGCTAAATCCAAGAAGAGCGTCATACACCGATTGTACATAATAACCAATGTGATACCACAATACTGACTGCAGTGTAGTGTACTTACTGTAACCATTTTAAGAGTCATTATCAAGATAGGGTGACAAACATGTCCCTTAACTTTCAGTCATAAAAAAAGATTCCAAATAGTCAATAAACCCCATTTAAAGGCATCATTCTATAACCTAACCTTTTATTAAATCATATGAAATGTTGTTTTGGGGGGTTTTTTTTGCACATTTTTTAGAAAATATATTTGAATTTGTCAATTGAAAAGAACTCTTGTCCCCTTCATCTGGCACACCACTTCTGTGATATTTACAGTTATTTATGTGTTTATTTTTACTCATTTTGTTTTCTCAGGTCAAGCATTTGTGCAAGTGTGCAAAAAACTCAAAATAAGTTATTCATAATTTAAAAATAATGTTTGTCCCTTGATTTCATGCGATAGGTGCTATCAACTTTATTGAAAAAAGCTTGAATGATTAGATTGACTGATTTACGTAAGTCTGATCATTAGTGTATGTTTTGTGATGTTATTAACACCGTCTTAGAAAATATATCTTTTAAAGGGGTCACAATGACTTTTTTTATTATTTTAATATGTTCCTTAAGGTTAACTTAGTAAAGTTTTTTTTTTGTTGTTGTTGCACAAATCACAGTCATTTATTTGTAAAACATGATAATTGTCTACCCTCAGAAACTGTCAGTTTTGGTGCTGCTTCTCCTTTAAGACTCACTGTTCAGATTGGCTCTCTCTACTTGCCATGTCACCGCTACTGGACGAGGCTACGGAAGTGATTAAAGGTAAAGTAGGCATTGATGTGTTGTTGTGGAGGCAGTCAGATGCAAATTACTACCACAGTGTGACATCACAATGTGGAGGACGTAGAAAATGAGTCGTTTTGGCAGCTTGGTTTCAACAAATGCTGTTTTTGCAGCAAGGAGAAGTTTTGAGTTCTGAAACTTACAGTATGTTTTATAGTACAATAACCTCTTATATGTCAAAAGATCAAGGACATTTTTATTCCTCATGTCTTGACCTCTTTAAGAGAACTTGTCACTGGTGTTACAACCTTTGCTTCATTCGTTAAAAAAAAAAAAAATTCAACAAGAAAAGAACAACAGTCAAGTTTTTTTATCCTCAGCTAAAACTGAACAGAACTGAACTGAACATTTTCAAATATATTTATATTATATTTCAATAATATTTTGTAAATCGGAATGTCAATTTTGTTTTGTTTTGAAAATGACCCTTAAACAGCGTTTTCCTATTTTAATTTTTTTTTTTAATAATTCATATTCTTTTTATGACATCATTGATCTCATTACACGAGAGACTAGAATATTTGTACTTAAAATGTAAAGAACATTTTAAAATGTACAAATTCATTTGTCTATTTAAGTGACCTGTAGAAACTCTAAAAAGTTATGAAAATAGTGAAGATAAAAATACAGTGAGTTTTCCTCATCTCTACATTATTAATTTAGATCAACATCAATAACGATAAAAAACATGGATAAATGAGCATTGTTGAAAGCAACTTTTTAGAAATGAACGGAGGAGCGTTGATTAGACTGTCTGACTGATGACCTATGATGTAAAGGATGTTTCGGCTCATGAAACTCACCTGTGATTGGCTGGATGGTCGCTCAGTCAGCCCAAAGTAACAAAACGCAAAGAATACTGTAGACAAATCCAACATTTGGAATTGGTACGGGTTTAGCTTGGAAAAGTGTAGGGGACCGAATAACCTTTTTAAAGAGTGCGGGGGACGTGTCCCCCATGTCCCCCCGGCTGCTACGCCCTTGATAACGTCTATATTATTAATGACATTTTATGAGAATGCATTAGTGGGTGTTCTCCACTGATAAATACTGAAAGTGTTCAGTTACAGATATTTGAGGGAAGTTCACGGTTTTGACTCTCATTCAAGCCAACTTCACTCAGAATGACGCTGACCAGAGCTCTATTCCTGCTGTTGAACCTCGGAGGAGGCCTGACCCTAAAGATCTGCTCCTTTAACATAAAGTCCTTTGGAGAGAGCAAAATCTCCAAACCAGATGTGCTGGACATTATCCTGGAGGTGAGTTTTTTTGTTTAATATTTTATTTGCATGCTTTTTATTTAATAATTAATGCCATATGAAAAAAATGTATGGCTGTTATAGGGCTTTTAAAGGTACTATATATTTAATAAGTCACTTAATTGTGCTTTATTTATGTTTGAAAGCATTATGAGTGGAAGTAGACTTGCCATTACCAAGACTGACCCATAAACATTACATGTGACGTACTGGCCCTTGATGTGCTTCTATTTAAATAAAGATGACATTAATGCATTAAAAACCAGATAAACTTGTATGTCACAGCTGTTATGTACAGTTGTTTCTCTATGTTTTGCAAATGAGAAAATGAATAACATGAGTGCATAACCATTGTAATGAGTTTTCCAGAAGATGCACAGTTTTTTTTACATTCATTATGTGAAAACAGGAGAACAAATGGGAACAGGATATACAGCCTTTCCCATTGTTGTTGTTGTTGTTGTTTTGGGGGGAGCGCTCAGGTCTCTGAAGGACAAAGATTTCTTTCTGGATCTCCTCCCAGTGCATCAAAGTTTAGCTCTTGTTGACTCCCCAACATATTTTGACAAAAGTGATTCTCATGGCATGAACGAATGTTGTAATATAGTTTATTTTCCCTATCACACTGAAGAGTATCAGTCGCTGTGACCTCATGCTTGTTCTGGAGATCAAAGATGTGAAAGGAAACGCATTCGGTCAACTCATGACTCAACTGAACAGGTACCTGTGCTGTAATATAAATCTACTGGCATTATAATTTACGTCAACAGCCAATGTATCGAAATATAAGAGCAGCTAATTGTCATAATGACAAAGTAAAGTGTTACAAAAAACAGTTAATGCATTTTCCTGATGGTAAACTCGTTGTCTTTTACAGCAGGTACAGAACTCGAGCAGATGAATTTGGTTACGTTATTAGTGAGAGACTGGGGAGAAAATCATATAAGGAGCAGTATGCTTTCATATACAGGTATGTATGATTCTTTAACAAAGATGATTAATGATTATATAAAGTGTTAGTATGCATGCAAAAACAGATTTGTATGTGTTTTGTTTAGCAGTGTGCATTGATGTACTTGGTTTCTGTACATTTACACAAGATGGATACCAAATTGAAACTAATATGCATATGCCATAAATGCTGAGTTGCAATAAGCCCACAAATATTGAAATATAATCAGGCCGTAAAAATGCTCCTCATGATCATATTAGGCAGAAGATGGTGTCTGTGAATGCAGTCTATCAGTATCCAGACAAACAAACTGGAGATGAAGACGCTTTCGCTCGAGAACCGTTTGTCGTTTGGTTTTCGTCTCCAAAAACTGGTGAGACAAATAACACCTGCAAGGTGAAAGATTGTACATTGGCTATTGAAATGAGGGCAAACATATTTTTGTCTGTCTTACAACAGAAATCAAGGATTTTGTCATCATTCCTATTCACACAGTCCCAGAGGCAGCCGTGAAAGAAATTGATGAATTGTACGATGTTTATCAAAACGTCTCAGAACTGTGGCAATCAGAGGTGAGAAGTTCTCAGTTTGAATTTATATCTATCATGTGGTGTTTTACAAAATACACTGATAACAAAAATGTCATATGTTACAGGGTAATAATATATGAATATAAGCATTTCAACCATAAACAAACAGTGTAGAATTGAACACAAACAGGACTATTCTGTAAAGAAAGTATGAACACACTTGACTTAATTTTTGAATCTCATGATCTTAAAAACCTTCAACGCTTTAAAATTAGTTTTGCAGATAAATATAAACTGGGCCTACATACTGGATGAATATATTTAAAAAATAAAAGCAGTCAACAAGTCTCCAGCATACATAAGAGTTTTTGATTTGGTCGCTTCATAATTATCATACTTCCCATACTTGTATTTCATAGCAATGATGACTTTACTATAGTATACTAAAGTATAGGAGTTGTTTTTCTGCGTTACTGAAAGTGATCCACACACCTGGTCTTCTGTGCACCTGGTTTCACCCACAAAGCGTGTTTGGTTTCTTCTGAGTTCCTGTTTCCTAACTCAGTGTTCACCTGGTCTAATTGTGTCAGAACTTCATCATCATGGGTGATTTCAACGCCGCCTGCAGTTACGTGCCGAAGAGACAGTGGGTGAACATCCGTCTGCGATCTGATAGTCAATTTGTGTGGTTGACCGGGGACAAGCTGGACACGTCTGTAAAGGTGTCGACCAAATGTGCTTATGACAGGTCAGCAGCTCTTTAGGAGAACAGATAATTGAACACTTCAAGTTAATAAAGCACTGATTTGTTGATGTACTGGACACGTTTTTTAAGTGTCTAAAGTGGATGTGCTAAAACTTAACATGAACTTGAACTGTCTTTACTACTTTTACCTGTTGTTATGAAGGACACATGGTCCCAAATGCAATCATGGCTAAGTTAATGTCATCCAGTGACTTAATATTCTAATTTTCCGGGCTGTAGGGTCGTTCTCCGTGGAGAGAAACTGGTTGAAGCTGTGAACCCTGAATCAGTAGAGGTGTTCAACTTCAAAGATGAATTTGGACTCACTGAGCAACAGGTAAATAATATCTAATGAGATTCAAATCTTTGAGTTTTTGGAAAATTAATTAATCAAACATTTCTAAGCCACTAAAGCACTGACACTGCCTAGATAAATACATCTTATAATATTGAGTGTGGGAGTGGTGCTTTTTTCGATAACATAATTTCTATTTTTTCCTGCTTGTAATTAACTGAATGAATCTTAAAATATTTGTAATTTTTAAAAAATTTTTTCCATGATTTGAGTTTCATGCACTAACGTAAGAAGGAAAGTCTCGAACCAACATTTAAATTATTATAGTTTTGCAATGAAGTCGAAACAGGCCTCTCACTAAAGTCCACCACCTGTTTCTTTCAATTTCTGCTTCGTGTTGAAACAGTCCATAACTACTGAACTAGGATCAGTTTCACATTGCCAAATCTAAACCTTAAATGGATAGTTCACCCAAAAATGAAAATTCAGTCATTGTTTACTCACCCCTGTGTTGTTATAACCCCAGATTACTTTCTTTCTTTTTCTTAACACAAAGGGAGAAATTGTGAAAGAATTTTGTGTTCAGTGGTGTCATACAATGGCAGTTTATGGTGACCACCTCTTCAAGCTTCAAAAGGACACAAAAGTATAATTCAGAAGTCTAATAAATTATTCCATGAGACACATGATTGTTATGAAAGCATACGATAAGATTTGGTGAGAAACAAACTGAAATCTAATGTATTATTTAGTTTAAACATTCACTTTTAATCTCCTGTGTGCGTTCATGATAGGACACGAGAGCAACAGTTCACGCAGCCCCCTCGCGACATTGGGGCGTTCACACGAAAACTTGTTATCTAATAACAGGTCCTCCACAGCAATAGTGACAACAGAACACAACACAGCCGCACACAAAACAGAGAACAGAACTTACTAAGCATGTCTGAAGAGTTTGTAGTTGAGGAACTGATGCATTTCTATGCCCAGCCTTATTTTTTTGAATGGAGTACTCGGAAATCAATCAGAAAAATAGAGGAGGCTACAGGCAGCCACAGTCACACCGTGTCCTAACCTGAAGGCAAATGACATGCGATAAAAGGTGTATTTTCTATGGTAATCAGAGTTTTTGTCCTAACCAGCAGTGACGAGCGACGGTACATTATATCAATCGCTTGTTTTCTATTTTCAGAATCGCGTGTTTCAGTCCGCTGTGAACTGGCACCGGTCCAAAAACACAAAAAAATAATCAATCAATTCTTTGACTACAAACTCTTCAGACATGTTTAATAAGTTGGTTCTCTGTTTTGTGTGCAGTTGTGTTGTGTTCTGTTGTCACTATCGCTGTGGAGGATCTGTTTTTAGATAAACAAAAAGTTTTCGCTTGAACGAACCGTCGTGAGGGCGTGAACTGTTGCTCTCGTGCCCTATCATGAACACACAGGAGATGAATGGTCAGTGAACATTTTCACTAAATAATATATTAGATTTCAGTTTGTTTCTCATCAAACCTTATCATATGCTTTCATAACAATCATGAGTCTCATGGAATCATTTATTAGACTTCTGAATTATACTTTTGTGTAGAGGTCGACCGATATATCGGTTTTGCCGATTAATCGGCACTGTTAACCGATTTCTGGAATTATCAGTTATCGGCAAAAATCCACACCGATAGGTTTTCCCCATCGCGTCCAGTGCTGGAGCGGCTGGGAAGGGTCCGCTGTCGTTACATAGTATGAGAGCGGCCTCTAGAGGCAAAATAAAAACTATCACTTCACTGATGCCTTGTGATGTTTGTTCTGGTATGTGAGACTACACTCTGCATGGAGCAGAAAACTTCAGATGTGGATTTAAAACATCAACAACGAAAAGGTATGTATACAGTACACGTTGTCCTATCATTATAAAGTAATTAATTTGTTGACTAGATGCTGCATTAGTAGAAAACAGCAATATGTTTGCCGACAAGGCTGAGAGGACGCTAACATTAAAGTTAACCTCAAGCGTTTAGAACAATGTGACAAGAATACACGCAAGTCCTACCCAAATGTTTAAATATCATGATTGTTACCATCTTTTACCATCTATTTGCATTAGTTTATATCCAGCTGGTCACGTTTATGCATTCGTTATCCAGCTAAGTTGCATATTTAAAGCTAGTGATGTGAGAAAGCAATTAATATCTTCATGCTGCCGAGAGAAACATATAAACAAATCAGAAACGCATCTGATTTCAATTCAATTTTTTTTATCCTCACTGTAATACGATGACTTCAGATCAATCACATTCTTGTGCTAAAAAGGCTTTTGTAATTAGGCACATCATAAAAATCTCCTGCACGAGACGCTGAATAAACAAAAATAAAAGGAAACAAAGACGTTCGTCTAGCACGCGTTTACATAGAAAAACAAATGGATGGTTGCAAAAGCGTTCAGTGTAAACAGCCCCTTACAGTTGGTGGTGGTCTTTGGCCGTTGCGTCTTGCTCTCTTATAAGTGTTTTTCAGATTAAGCAATGAGTTTGTTTAAATGCTTTGGCAGGAAAGATGTTCAACTTGGAAATGTACTGCCCTACTACTTTTGTGTCCTTTTGAAGCTTGAAGATGTGGTCACCATAAACTGCCATTGTATGACATCACTGAGCACAAATCTTATTCACAATTTCTCCCTTTGTGTTAAGAAAAAGAAAGAAAGTCATATAGGGTTATAACAACACAGGGGTGAGTAAACAATGACTGAATTTCCATTTTTGGATGAACTAAATCTTTAACTATAAATGAAATGAAAAAACTGACTCTAGATCAGTGGTTGCGGATAATATCTTCCGATATTGCTTGCAAGATATAAGGCACATATAATGCGATGTATTTTTTTGACATGTTCATTATAATGTGTTAAATCCCATACACTGTGATCTTTACTTCTACATTTAATTAAACACTGTACTGCACTAACATCAGTCATTGTTGTCAGTCAACCTCTCTGCAACGTTTATGGAAAAATAATCTAATATTGAAAAATGATGAAAAATGTGAATGAAAAATAAAACCTAAAAATAACCATTAGAAAACGTTTTGTACAAGTTCTTTTTAGGATATTATTCTAAAATCTCCCTGCAACGTTCTGGGAACATTAGGTTATGGTTATAAAAACAGAACTTAAAGAGATCGGTCCTAGAACGTTAGGAATTGGTTCCCAAAATAACCAAATGGGAACCCTATGAATGCAGTTTAATGTTTTTTTTATTTTTTATTATTGGTTTAATGGTTTTTGGTAGCATTAACATGATATATCTATTGTTTTTTTAACTACCATACATTATGTCTCCACTTTATACAAAGCACCCCCACTATTTTCAGAGGAACCCTCAGCAATTTTGATCTGGAACCGGGCCTGAGTAGAAACATGGTAATATCATTAGAAAGCGGAAACTTTCCTTTTTACTTTAGTGCATAAAACTCAATGTGTTTCTGGGTCAGCGTGACTCAAAAAGATGCAGCAGGTCCCATTTGTTTTCTGCTGTCTTTGACATTATTTTTGTTTTATTTTTTCACCATTTTTTGGCACTTTTTGGATAAAAAAATAAGTGTCTTTTACACTACAATCTCATTCAGTGTATTTCATCGGACTCCAAAACTATACTAAACCATAAGAAACTGAAAAACCACTCTTATCTTTGTCTATTCTCCAGGCTTTGGCAGTGAGCGACCATTTTCCACTCTGCATTACTGTAAATCAAGCACGGAGGAGAGGATAACAATATTCTCCTTGTACACTTTTACTTGCCTACTACAGTTAAGACTGAAATACAGCTTATATAAGAAAATTCATCAGTTATAACATACTGCCAATTAATCAGAGATGCAGAAATTGAGTGATCAGTGGTATTTTTGTAGAAATAAGAGCAGAATGTTTATTTGAAAGGTGATGAAAAGCTTCCAGTGCTTGTTAATTATGAACCAGCAGTTTGAAGTGTTGGTTTACTGGTTGCTATGAGACTGTAAGGATTAGTTTGCAAGTTTGTTCCTACTCTTACCCCTCTACATCTCTACATTATTAATTAACTCCATACATGACAACATATCAATATGCTGTGAAATAAAATAAAGTCTTAATGTTCTATCAAATCATTTCCATCAAACAGCTTGTTGCCATTGTCATGAGATTAATTGCTTAATTTTAGACTTAGAAGGTAAATACTGTCAGTTAAAGTTTGTGGGAAGGAAAAGACATTTTCTGTTCAGTGTAAACAGTTCTGAAGGCGAGAAAGATGGTGACATTTCATCCAAACTGATCTGTTGCCGTGGGAATATTAAAAATGCCATTCCTGGCGTAGAATGTGCTCCTCACAATCCCAGATCTCCCATGGGCTGGCGTCTTGCAGTCCATCTCATAGTCACCTGGGGAACCATTAAGTCAGTTCAGTGGAATATTTACCCTATAAATTAAAGCATTGACCATTACACAAATCTTAATACAGCAGCTTCAGCAGTAACTATTGTATTAGTCATCTTCACTGTCTGTAGTTTGCTAAAGCAAGCATCACTATTACTTTCACTCACCACTCTAGTTTTCAAATCAAGCATTTTATCCCTGAATTTCCTATATTCCTACTTTCCTTACCTAACCTCCAACCATAGTCCCAGGACGACAGAATTGGATAGTCAAATTTATTCTCCGGGTCTTTTTGGGCACGTTTTCGCAGATACAGATGTCGTCCTTTGCCTTCTTTGGAGAAGCCATGGTAGAGAGACTCTTTGGTGTGTGGGCTCACAGGCCTCATCAGAGGGGCCTCACTCAGGGACCGCTGCACCAACACAGGGGCTCCTCGTTTCTTCTCCTGCGTTTGGACCACAGGAGGCAGTACGAGTTTACTGGCAGACGGGGGGTTAAACGGCTCAATTGACTTGGACCTGCGAGTTGTGAATCTAGTCGGATATTCCTTGCTGTATTTCATCTTCCATGCCAGTCGTGTGTAGGCCTCCTTAAGAATCAGCTCACGGTAGAAGTTCTGGTCCTGAGTGGTGAGCAGGTTCCTCATGTCTGGGTTGCAAGAATGCAGTCGTTGTTTGAGTCTCTCTTACTGATTAATGGGAGAGTGCAGCCACAGAAACCCAAGAGGAGTCTGTTTACTGTACCCTGCCCACAGCTGACCAATCAGAGGACAGATCACTCATCGGGGAGACAGAGGAGAGGGTATATAGACACTTTCACTCCCTCACACACACACACACAAATGTGTTGATAGAATAACAAAGGTTTCTGCAGAAAGCATCCAAAATACCCAAGAAATTAGGAGAAAAAAACTCAACATGGACCTGTACTGTACCCCCAATTGGTAGAGCACGATGTTATAATACAGAAAAATCATATCGCCTAGGTCAAGCCCAGCTGATATATGCATATTTAACTAAATAAATAAAAATATCTTACAAACAAGCCAAGTCTTCACTTGTGATACTCTTGATGGAAATTAAATAAAAAAGCAAGGACTTACTCTGTTAAGGTGAAACAGCAATCTCTTAACCTTGTGCGACCCTGCGCCCACATGCGCGGACATTGTATTTTGGCTTTGCTCTACGCAACACATACTTTAAATGAATTTAAACCAACTGAATAGTGTTCACAAAACTCTAGACTGTCATTTAAGGGTTAAACTTCTGTCGCACCGAGCCACGTGACACAACAACAGGATATCAATTTCCGTGAAGCACTTCTACGGGTGTTGAGCCAACAAAAGTGCCTCTGGTAAGAAATATCTTTCATTTTTTTTATTGAAATATGTTTGGGTGTAAAGAGCAGCGTCTCTAGTTTCGTTTGATATTCCACTTTAAAAAATGCATTAATTTTTTGTGTGTCAGCGTGCTGATAAACATGATGTCCACATATGTGGATTTTGGGACATTGTTCCCACAAAAGTTGAAAAAAATATGTTAGTTATTTTAAATAACTTTCAACATTAAAACATGTGGGGGTTATTTCGCTTAATTGTAATATAATTTTTATCACTGTACAATACGTTTCTATTCATTAACATTAGTAAATGCATTCATATATTTACTGTGTATTTTCACATTGATAAGCAATGAGTTCAAACAAAAGCTGGAAAATGTTGCTTTCAGAGGCTTTATATGGAGTTAGGATGAAATTAAGGTACATTTTGAACTTTTCTGAGACCAGTGCAGACAAACAGCACACTGGAGGTTAAGTCATTCACTAAACAGGGAGCAAGGGAGCATCCTATAGCTCTCTACACAGTTAAGTGCATTCAATCCAAACTTCCTATTTAAAGTTCAGTTTCAGGCTGCAGATGATGTTTGGATCACTCAACATGTTTGACAGACATGGGACAATTATAATCAGTACATAGATTCAGAATTTATAATGTGTCATTTTATTTTAACATGGTTGGCAGTGATTGTAAGCTTTTCTGATGACCCAGAATTTTTAAACTTTACATCTATATCAGTTGAGTGACACATTCAAAGTCATAGTGTGAATATATAACCTAATATTTGTAAATAGCAGGATTTTTTAAAAATACAGCCATGTCATAATTATTCAACCCCTATTGCATGTAGCTGTTTCTTAAATATGTAAGGCTACACAGTAATTGATTTAAAACAAAATTAAGTCATCAATCTGCAATGGCACTTATTTAAGTTTTAAAATTTAAGTTTAGTGTTGTAAGCATAAAATGTATTTCTATGCAAAAAATGCAATTAAAAATACGCTGTCTCAAAAGCTAATAGAGGAGATTATTTCATTACACAAGAAAGGTCATGGCTAAAAGTACATTTCCAAGGCACTTCAGTTTCCAATAGACAAAGTTGGCAGCACCATTCATACATTTTTGAAATATGGTACAACTGCAACCTTCTTGGGGTGTGGAAGAAAGCAAAACTTCACCATGGGAAATGTTGACTTGAATATACAAGAATTAATTAGAAAAGACCTGTGGAGTCCTGGAAGAAAGTTTTATAGACGTATGACACTAAACTGAAAATGAGTTTTAGACCCATGGGTCAGCAGTACGTCTGGAGTAAGATGACAAGGTGATGACAAGAACAACACCATCCCCACAGTCAAGCATGGAGGTGGGTCAGTCCTGTTATGGGGGTGTTTTGCGGCTGCAGGAAACGGCTATCCTGACTATGTGACTGACACCATGGATTCTTTCGGGTATCAGGCCATTTTGGCATGAAAAATGTGATGCCTTCAGTGTGTAAATTGAAGCTCGGGTGATCACTGGACTTTCCAGCAAGACAATAACACCAAGGATACATCCAAGTTGTCCAAAATCTGGTTCAGGGATAGGTCGTGGAATGTCCTTAAATGGCCCTTTCAGTCCATCATTAAAATCCCACTGCAAACCTTTGTTGGCACAGAAACCAAAGAATGTCAATGAGCTGGAAGCTTTTGCTCATGAGAAATGTGTAAAAATTCTAATAGAGAGGTGTCCGAAGCCTGAGAACACACATGAATCATTTATTTGCTATTATTAAGGATAAATGATGCTCCTTTGGGGGTTGAATATTTTTGACATGACATTTGTGGAGAGAATTAGTTATTTTTTATTTTAAAATTTGGGTAAACTGAACTCTTTGTTCTCAAAATCACTCAAATGTGTATTCAAAACTCACTTTGACTGTTTACTGAGGTTTTAGTTGATGTGTTTGATCTGTTGTTTTTCACACACACACACACACACACACACACAAATTTCTCAATACACAAATACAAAATACACTCTGACATCCATACCAACACACACACACAATTTTAGTTGCATCATTTATTCATTTGGCCTGCAGTGCTCTATAATACAGCAAACAGAAAATAGGAGAAAAGCATGTATTTGCTCCATAGGCTAAACATTAGAAAAATGGCGCCATCTGGTGGAAAATATTAAAAATGTAAATTTTGAAGCCAGGGCTCCGGAATGAAAGCATAATATCATAGAATTCATGATTTTATGCTTTAATGGCACTGGGATCAATTACTGCAGTTTTAATGGGTTTCAATGGGGACATTTTTGTCCTGAAGGTCCTGAGTGTAACTATTGTGTATAAACGGTGAATTATAGATGTATTATAGGAACTGAGGTTGAAATATCAAAATACCCTCAAAAATACACACCTTTGGCAAAATGTATGCTGTTGGCATTAACACAGCCAGAATGATCAAAAAAACAAAAATGAAAAAGACAAAAATGTCCCAAAAGGTCACACAAGGGTTAAAATAGAACAAAACACAGGACGAATACTTATATAATTACCACCACACCCAAGGTCTTGGCAAGTAATCAAAATGTCTTTCCTCCAGTATGTTTTGCTTGAAACATGTTCATGCGAAACTCTATTTGATGTCGTTTCTATGGTGACAGCGGAACATTCTGATCAAAGTGGCCTTTGTAAGGAACAATATTTGTAAAACTACCTTGAGCTAAATATTCTTTAAGGTGTACTCATTAATTTTTAGCAACTAGCGGCTTGGATGCAGCATTATTCAAACGCAATAGTTTTCAGTTGTCGATGCCATTGTAGAAATTTGCGATTCACAGTCAGCCAAGATTAATTTTATTCCCGATTGAGAGTGTCTAATAACAGGACGGTTACTGAGATTGAAGGTGTTGTAGGTGATTTGTTCATGGAAAAGTATGCAAAAAATGTTCCTACTCCCTTAAAGATATTAATGAAATAAGTGTCCTGAGATATCTCACCGGTCTTTGTGACAGCTCTAGACTCTGTAAACAGCAAACAAAAATGTGACGTTTTCAACTGACAATCATTTTGCTCGTTCTCATAGAGTTGTATTTGAAGCGGATCATTGAGGCTGTGCTTCATAATGTTTGTCAATTGAGAGTGCTATTGTGCCACTGTTGAATTTGACAGCCACAGGAAAAAACAAAGCTCCTCTTTACTCGGTTTTGGTCTCAAAATTATCTTTGGAGTGCTGGGTTTTGGAATGAGGGGGCGTGGCTAATTCAACAACTCAGTCATGTGAAAGCTTCAGAACGATAGAATCGCTTACAGCACCTTTAAGCCAGTAGGAAAGTCTTTCTAGCAAGTCAGTCCATTGTCAGTCATCTTTGGAATGCTCTTGGGAGGCGATATCCAGTCATGATAGTGCAGCTCCTATCTACTTGATTGAAGAAAGACCAAAATCTCAAAAACGGCTGGTCAAGATTACGATCAAAGAACATATTTCAAATCATCAGTAAACTCTTGATCACACTGGTGTCATAAATTGTGCTTCTTTACCTAAGATTACGCTAAAAAACGAAATTTTCTCAGCTTGTATAGCTAATGCGCATGTGTGTTGTTGAGTTGATCGACAGGCGATGTCTGTATCTAAAAGGTGATTCGCCCTTACCTGTAAGGTGGAACTTCCTTTCTACATCCACTGACCGTTGGCTGCCATTGGGCGTTCCAGTTTCTCCCATTCATTTTAACAGAAGTGGCCCGTCTCTGCTAAAAAGTCTCTGGTTGTAATCAGCTGGTCATGTGATTCTAACATGGCCGCCCCATATGTGGACCCTCTCCATGTAGAATAAAACAGCTTTTATAAGGTTACTGATATGACTGGAGTCTTCATTTTAATGTGAGTGCTCATGATTTTACACATACATTTCAAAATGACGAAATTATTTTATTTTTCTCTAACACGTACCAGGTCTTCTTTGAAGTACTTTAATACCATGGTTTGTGAATGTATGTATATGGTGATAATTCAGTAACATGGTATAACAGTAGCCCCAAAAAGTATTTAGACACTTATAACAAAAACAAATAAAATAAATGGCATTATATAGCAAAATATTAAACCAATGGCACGTATTTTAAAGAAATATGGCACTTTAAACAAAAATAGTTTTTTTAGGTTGTCAAGTATAAAACAAGAGATCTATTGTTCAAAATTAACATTTTTATCCAATGCAATACGAGTGTTTGAAGTTTACAAGGTGTTCAAATTAATTTTAGGGCCACTGATATCATCACCACATGGTGCATTTTTACAAATAACAAGACATCATAACTTTTGAAATCTTTATTCCAGTTTTAACAAGCAAATGTACATCAAACCTATTTGTGTGTTTCACAATAAGGCACCAATGGCCAAATACAAAATACAATTACATTTCCCCCCTTGCCTTTAAAACACCTACAAAATTCTTCACCACTGGAATATCAAAACTATCATTAAGACAATTTAAGACAAAGGTCGGAAAAATGCAAAATATCTGCATAAATCTTTCACTGTGACGAGATATTGGGGTACGCGTCTTCGAAAAAGCCTGAAAATCAGCTAGCATCTGCGAATACTGGATCTTTTGGTCATAAGGGCACTCATATACAGTAATGTAAATCTTGTACAGCACATTTGATTTACTTTCTCCTTTATCTGTAAACTATTAAACGTGTAGAGGTGAAGCCAGTTAAGACAAGTACAGCAATACGTTTTAAATTTGAAGTGTTGCGAGGAATGAGTGACAGTCCTGTTTTGATGTAAGAGCAAATAAAAGTCACAGTTCAGTTTATGCAGTGAGAATCAAACACATAGATATGGAAACATTGTAATATGTGT
This sequence comes from Myxocyprinus asiaticus, assembly GCF_019703515.2. NCBI lineage: Eukaryota > Metazoa > Chordata > Actinopteri > Cypriniformes > Catostomidae > Myxocyprinus > Myxocyprinus asiaticus. The sequence goes on from NC_059378.1 coordinate 39,307,911, forward strand.
GTAAAGACAAACGATTTAAGACAGTGTCAGTAGTAAATAAATGTTTGGGTGTGAAAACCCCAATCAGTTTGTTCATACATGGTCGATTCTGATTTGTGACCAGCACTGAAACTAAAGAAGAACCTTAAAATTAGCAATGCTGAACCAAAACCGACAAATCAAAATTGTACAATTCATGCATCATAACATGCCAACATCAACGTCATAATGCTTCAACATTCCAGTCAAAAACATGATAGAGTGCAAAGTTCAACAGAATTAAGGAGTTCTGAATGATTTGTCCACTGTTGCCTTCCATAATTTGTTTTACAGTGTCTAAAGAGGGTTTTGGGTTTACTGCAGGGAATTACGGGACAGTGACGTGGAACGGGGACCCTGGGATGTGCTCATCTCCCCATTTCACAGCCAGTACATAGCTGCCCTGTTCCTTTAAGATGTAGCTGACGTTGTACTGCATGTTTCCCATGTGTTTCACCATGATCTCCTCACAGGGCGTCTGAGGACCAAGAACACCGACCAGGAGCATGTTCTTCCCTGGTAAACGATGAAACAAACACAAGGATGAAGTATTTTGGAATTAACATGCACGTTTCTTGTAGCACTTTATAACTGAGTGCAGTTGAGTGTGGTGCGGTTCGAAATCAAACAAAATGATCTAGTCGTTAAATACAGTTATACCCTATAGTTATTACTATGGTGCAGTGATGGTATGAAATGGTAATATGATACTTTTATAGATTCCATGCTACTGAATGATTGCCATATTTATATATCATGGTATTTGCATGCTACTACAGGGTGCTTCAAAGAATACCATGGTAGTACCATGATACCATGCAAAAAACACAGTAATACCATGGAACATGTAAAAAATAGTAATACCATGAGACATGTAAAAAACATTGTATTACTACGGTACCATGTCAAAAAACAATGTAATACCATGGTACATATCAAAGTATTATGTCCAAAAAACATGATAATATCATGGTAAATGAAAAAAAACAACAAAAAAAAAACAAAAAACACATATGACTAAAAAACTTAGTATTAATAAAAAACATTGTATTGCCATGGTACAATTTTTTAAGTGCAATTCAATACTTTAGGCAATATCTAATTAAAGTGCTTTTGGTTGAAATGATTTCTCACCTGCTTTACTGCAGTCTACAGTGAAAGATGCTTTCTGCCCGACGAAGGCTTTACTGAGACCAGGACCTCGACTGAGAACTTTACTGGCGTCAGATGAAGCTCTGGGAGATGCTCTGTAAGAGTTTGTGCTGCTTGATCTGGTCACGGACTCCACCATCAGAGTGGACGTCTCGCTGGCATTAGTCACGTTCACCAGCCGCTGACCTGCAGAGAGTTTGATACTTTTACTAGCAGTTTAAAATGGATCCAACTTGGTAAGGATGATCAGAGAGTGAAGTCGATGAGCACACACCTGTGACTTTGGCCTTAAATGGACTTCCTGTGATGTGGTTGGGTCCGCCGTATTTAATCGTGATGATGTAGTTCCCGGGGGCCATTGGTGTGTAGTGAACTTTGAACCCTTCAGGAACCTCCTGACACTCCATCTTCACCTTTGAAGGGCCCTCGATAGTGACGGCCAGAGAGGCGGGGCCAGCTTTAGTGTTATTGATGGTAAACTCGGCCTGGTTACCTGTCAGAGGAAATGATAATTGGCACGTTCAGCAGATTTTCATGATTTTTCCATGATCTGTCCAATCATCTGTTAAGGATCAGCATTTTCAAATCTTTGTTCAGAGTGATAATCACTAAATCGCAAATGAATCGTTAGAAAAACCAGCTTATTCAAAACAAACAAATAAACAAGAACAGATTCTTCTCCTTATTATTATTAATAGATTGTTCTCTGCACAACACTTCACACAATGCATAAGCCAGTAAGAAAGCTGTAAAACAAATTTACATGCAATGTGAAATCAGGGTAAAATATGCAACACACTGAGGTCACGTGACAATGTAGCTTGCTTTTGTTTGATACGTTTATTGGAAAAATATTTTTTGAAATAGTATGCACTATACTGTAAACCGAATTAAATAGGCAGCATGTCAGATCCAATTCCTATAAACCTGCTAAGAGACGATAAACAGCGAGCAGACGTCTTTCCTCTAAACATAAATCCAAAAATGACACTATCAGACCGACCCAGCTGGAAGAATGGAGTGGAATTTGACACTTACTAGCAACAGGACATTGTAAAACTAAATTTATTCTTTCCTCCAAGTAAACCGCATGTCTTTTATCCCCACTTGCGCTGTTATGCAGCTAACCGCATATACATTTCTCCCAGACTATTTCCATCCGTCTACACAACATCTGAATGTCAACACAAAAGCAAACGGACACGACCGCCTTTTGTTGCCGATCGATGTCTCTCGGTCTGTTGGAAACTTGAATTTGTTCTGGAAGGGATCCATGAGAAACAGGTTAGGTAGTCTTTTAAAATCATTTTATTGAAACAATGAGGTGCGTTCATACATTAGTTTAACAGTCTGACTTCCCCTCTGTATGCCAAGTTTAAAAAATACACAGCAAGCAATATGCAAAGAGTTAAAGGGAAAAAATTAAAATTCAAACATTAGAATTTCCCTCATTATAAAAACCCTCATGTCATTTGATTTATTTTATTAAGCACAAAAGATGACATTTTGTAAAATGTGCTGGTTGCTCTTTTCCATGCATTTAAAATGAATGGGGACTGGAGCTGTAATGATGGAAAAACACCTTGAAAAGTTTCATAAGAGGTTTAAAAAAAAATTCTTTAAGTCTACAAGAAAGTTATATGGGTTTGGAACATGTTGCTGGTTGGGATGCTCAAACAATCAGAGCAATGTTTTTGGTAGCACCACAGAGTCACAGTGATACAATGTTTAGGGTCATCATCCTACACAAACGGCTTACCTATATTTGTCTCTGCATATTAAGCTGGGATAGGATGTATTTAAACTAGGGGTGTGAATTGATTAAAACAAGCTCATTAAGCAAGTTAAGCAAATTTTGACTCGTCCCTCCTTTTCTTTATATATTAAAAAAAAAAAAAAAAAAAAAAAAAAAAAGCAGCAAAAATCTGGGTTGCAGTGAGGCACTTACAATGCAAGTGAATGGGGCCAAACCTTAAATTTTAAAACTCTCACCGTTTCAAAAGTATAGCCACAAAGACATAAACAGTATGTGTGTTAACATGATTTTAATGTAATAAAATCTCTTGCTTACCTTATCCGTGTAAAGTTATATCCAATTTTACAACTTCAAATGACAGTTTAACAACTTTACAGCTCAAATAATACACAGAAGAATGCATGCAAGTGCTTTTATAAAATTATTAGCTTCTCATTTCTGCCTTTAAACCCTCAAAAAATTGTCCCCGTTCATTTCCAATCTAAGTGTTTCACTGTAACATCGATTTTTTTTTTTTTTTTTTTTTTTTGAGGGATGAGTCAATACATTTTTGTGGTTATTATTATGCCACAAATGCTGTCAATTGAGTTTAACTTGTATTGAACCCAGAATATTCCTTTAATCCATTCCTATATCAATATTTGCAGTAAAAGGACATGATTAATTGTTTAAATTTTTTTAACATGCTATTTATATATATATATATATATATATATATATATATATATATATATATATATATATATATATATATATATTATTTTTTTAATCATGCTTGACATTAAATCGACAGTCTTGATTCAAACATTGAAAAAAAATTACAAAAAGAACCTTTAAAAGTGGAAAGCACATTGATGGCATTAGCGTTAAGTGTGTGCAAGCTTTAATTTTTGCATAAGTGTTTGTATGCAACAACAAACGCAACGTGATTAATGTTTTCAGATGCAAAGACGTTACCTGTGGTTCCTCTTTCCAGACCGGGTCCATAAGCAGTGACGAGTCCGGCGTCTCCGCTCTGTCCCGGCTCACCTACGCGCACCTGGAACGGACTGCCGGGAATGTGTGTTCCGTTGAACTTCACGTCGATGATGTGGACACCGTTCTCTCGTGGGATAAAGCGAATGGCGTATTTGTCTGGAAAATTTGAAGTTTATTAACAAAGAGAGGCAAAACAAACATGACAAAATTAACGGCAATCAGTGATTTGGTTCTTAAACACAAATTTAACAGGAAAACAGAACAGTTTTGTGAAACCAAAAGGATGCGGTTCCCATACGATGCATCAATTTGTCAATATTACAGAATCACACCTTGCTCTAGTTCAGACACAACACACTCTTCTAGAGCTCCAGATGGGCTGTGAACTTTGGCATCGATGTTGCCCTTTGCCCCGTTCAAACGCACTGCAAATGAGGTGGGCTGGTTCACCTTCAGACCAGACTCCTAGATAAGTGAATAACAAGCAGTTTAGCAGTTTCTCTCACACAACCAGTTTATGGAGCCAGAGTATTCTGGGTCAAGTTGTTGAGCATAAAAATATAAATGTATACATTACATCATCCGTCAACCTTGTGTACTTTACAGTACATACTGATTTGTCAAATTGGTAAATCTCATGAAAACATGTTTACGTCATATTTCACCCCCAGGTCACAAGAACACACACACACACACACACACACACACACACACACACACACACACACACACACACCAGTACAGTACAGTATATAAGTGCTGTGAATTGATGAATTAAAATGTATGAATTAAAAATGGGGTTAAGGTCAGGACTCTGTGGTGGCCAATTCATGTGTGAAAACGAATCCTCATGCTCCCTGAACCACTCTTTCACAATTTGAGTCCTGGAATATGCCCGTGCTGTCAAGTAAGAAAAAAATCTACTGATGGGATAACCTGGTCATTCAATATATTCAGGTAGTCAGCTGACTTCATTTTATTACCACATAACTAGAGTAGGGAACCGAGAACTGGTTCTTGTTCAGAACCGGTTCCATTCTTTACAAAATATCGGAATCAGATGATCTTCGTGACCTTCGGTTCCGTTAACGGTTCACCTGCATGAATTTTCCACTGATGCGGCTGGAACACCGTCCTGAAATACTCTGACAGTGTTTCCAGTAGCGCATTTCTGCAGCAGCGCTGCCCTCTACTGGGTCAAAAGCATAAAACACACAAACAAATGACTCTTATGAGCCGGTTCTGTTGAATCTACGGCACAAAACAGACAGTGCTTACGGTATGGTCTGATTCCTGGAAAAACTATTTAGATGAGCCGGTTGTTTTGAATCTAAAGTGCGAAACATACAGCACTTCCGGTCTAGTCTTTCTTCCAGAAGTTGACAGTTCAACACTATCCTTCCAGGTTTTAATGCGTTGGACAGTTCTTAACCCAATTCCAATGATTTCAACAATCTCCTTAGTTGTTTTCTTTGCTTGATGCAGGACAATAATGTTCCCCTTCTGAAACACAGTTACATCTTTTCCACAACCACGGGATACGTCTTCCGACATGTTTAAGAAATGAGAAGCTGCACACTGCATCAGTTAGGGTTAAAAGAATTGTGGCCAGCTGAAACATATTAATCACTGTAATAATGATCCAATCATAGACTCTTAAGTATCTGCTTATTTAAATCCAAACGGCAACCTTTTTGTTTTTTTGGCCAGGCAGTGTATGTACTTGCTAAAATATTCTGCCATAAAATCAGTGGATATGCTGGAATTAAAAGTTTGGCAAAATCTGTTGCCGTTTTCCAGTAGGACTTTTTTAATAATGGGATCAAATGGGCAGATTCAATTCATATAAAGCTTGGCAAGACAAACTTTAGTGTCCATTACCAATGCATTATTAGATACTATACATAATACAGATATAAAACAAATTGAATGCTGAAGCTTAAAACTCAAAACTATTACTTTCTCTTGCTGCTTAGTCTATCGCGAGGTTTCATTTTTGTAAACACAGGTTTAGATGATAGTGAGCGAGCGTTTTTGGGTGATACGAAGAGATACGCCAGCTTGCCCATATCTCTCCCACACCTGGCTCACCACTTGCGGGTGAAGTCTCCATTGTCCATACAGTAAATCTGCTCCCGTGTTTATTATCCCCAGGACATGCATCACGCATAATGAATAAGCTGCACTGCTCCACACAATTAGTTTCTGTGCTAGAATGTGCAGTCGAGTAGAGCATGTACCTCCTGGAAAATATATATATTTGCCAATTTTAGCCACAGGAAGTGGGGAAAAGCATTAGTGAAGTTACAGGAAGTGCAAAAAAAAAAGGATACTGCATTGCGTAATTTTTTTTGAATGCATTAAACAATCAACTATTAATCGCACAAATTAACGTTACATTTTCCAGCCCTAATATATGAATACAAATTTATTAATTTTTATTAAATATTTATATATATATATATATATATATATATATATATATATATATATATATATATATATATATATATTTTTTTTTGGGATGAAATATGACATGTTCTCGACAAGCTCCATGAGTTTCACTCAAAATTGATTTAATTGAACAGATCTGTCTTGTCGATTATGGGCAAAGTATGACATCAAATTTTGCATTAAACATGATTTTGAAAGTTTTTCGCTTGTAAAATTCAGAGCACCAAACGGCATGATCATTTCATATTTATCCTACCACATAATACAGTTCTTAAATTACATGTTTAGATGTTCACAATCTTACCTGAACTCGCACAAGATCAGCTAAAACAGAGAGACGGCACACATTTGACAACTTTTGGAAAATGGGAACTACGAGGTTTGCTAAACTACAGAGAAGTTCAGAGTGGAATAATAAGGTTTCTGTGCCGTCCACCTCTCTCTGCTTTAACTGATGTTTCTGTGAGCTTAAACAGAGTTGATTCTGTTAAAAGCCTTTAAATGAAACACAAGAGAAACATCAGAAGATCCACACAAACATTACTGATGTCCACAGCTACTCAAAGCCACATGAGATCACTAGCTGAACACAGAAGTTGTGAGTTTTCTCACATTATAAGTGCATTCTTGACATGATAGCGTAGTTTTTATTTAGTATCTTTGTGTGGTAACTGTAGCTATTTAAGGACCAATTATTGGGGAGTGGGGATTTGGTTGTCCTTCTTGGGAAGTTCTAAAGAAATAATTTATGGAATCGTTAAGGAACCAGAATCATTAAATTCCCATCCTTACTCTTTCCAAATGAATGATCTTTCTAGTCTGAGAGTCTAGTTACAGAATTTGTCAGTGTTACGAGTTCTGCTTTGACAGCTGTGGACAAGCACCCCATGTGGAGATGTTTCCATGTGTCTCACCTGAAGACTGGTAACAGTAAGCCGGCGGGCATCGTCTACAGGAGCACACACGGGCACCAGGTACGGGCTGTCAGGAATGTGCTCATCGTTGAACTTTATAGACACTTCATAGTCGCCTACAAACACAGATTGTAAATGAAGTTATGGATTCATGTAGAAATGTTCATGAAGAATACAGGATGGAGGCAATGGTGTAGTAAGAAAGCATACTGGATATGTTTAGATGTATCTAAATTTACCAGGTTCTTGAGCTATATAGGAGACGCCACACGATCCATCCTTTCTGTCCTCAAATGAGATTTCTGCTCGACTGGGACCCTCGACAGCGATGGACAGACCCCCGGCGCCTGCCTCTCGCGTCCAGACATTAAACTCCGCTACAATGAGAAAACACAGAGTTGAGTTGAACAGTATGTGGACACTGAAGTTGTGCTTAATAATGTAAATGTAGTTGCATTAGATAACAAAATGTGTGTGTGTGGCTATCGCAAGCTCTTTTGACATTTAACATATGATATCTAAAACTCAATTTTCGCTAGATAAAATGATCATTCTTCTCGAGAGGGATGCAGTAAAATTTTGGCGTGGAAAAATGTGACTGTTTCTGTTCAAATTTTCCAAAAACAGAAAAAGTAACAAACAAACAGTTCCTTTAAAATCCGGTAACAGAAACACTGCCACAGAGAAAAATGTATATAGCGTTTATATGACAAGATCTTGGTTTTATTACATTTAATGTAAACGGCGCATGCGCGCAAATTTGCGCTTTTCATCTGAAAATGTATTTATGAGTGACCCAGTTCATCTCTCCTCAATCATGGCAATAATGACAGCATGCATGAAGGACAGATCTAAGGAAAACTATCAAAATATAAAAATATGCATTTGTCGTGTGCATTCTTAAGCACTTTATTAGCACTTTGTAGGGTAAAGATGTGCTTACATTTGGCAAAAGTCTGTTTTTACATCTATAGAATCCCATAATATATTAAAAATATTATCCAATATTTCAAAAAAGTTGTTCGACCCTTAATGTTATGGTAGTAATGTGTGTTTTGTAAGTGTAATCACTTATATTAATAATTATTCTAAAATAAAGTCTAATTTATATATATATATATATATATATATATATAGGTTTTTGGCCCAGTGTGTTCAGAATTTACGATTTCAACCAAGAATGTATTTTGGTGCATCGCTAATTCTTAAAGAGCACCTATTATGGTTTTTCAAATATGACCTTTCATGTAGTGTGTTATATAGCTGTTTGTGAATGTAAAAAAGTCTGCAAAGTTTCAAAAATCAAAGTGCACGACAAATGGAGTTATTGACTCCCAAAAGAAAGAACCGATTCTGAACACTTGAAACGAGTCGTTAGTAATTCCAGACTTACTTCCTGTACTAACCTACATAATTTGGTAACAAAAAAAACCGCCTCTGGTCTTCATTGGCTGCTCGTGAACAGATTTGACCCGCCCTCAAACACTACACTAAGCGGTAGACCAATCACAACAGACTGGGACATCTGACCAATCAGAGCAGAGTATGCGCTCTGAAAGGAGTTTAGAATGAATCCTTTAGAACGGATCATTGAACGAGTCGTTTTTGACACTGGGGAAAAAAAGTAATGCTGCCATTTAAATTATGAGCAAATGAAAGTGTTTTTTGACCTTGGATGCATGTAAATCTATTGTATGAGACCTTTAAAACAAAATTAGACACGCTTAAAAACCATAATATGTGCTTTTTAAACTAGTAGAAGTCGTAATTTTTTACATCAGTAATTGCATTTTCACTAATAGAATTGCACAATGATCTGTCATTCACTCGTTCAAAACACAAGATATCTACAATTAATTTCTAACTAGTTCAAATTCCAAAAACATATCAGCTATATGCTTCTTACTAGCAAAAATGATAATTTTATTACATTGTTACTAGAGCAAATGTCAATTTCTGATGTCAACATCTAAATTACAACTAGTGAAAATGCTAACTTTTGCAGTCAATACATTTTTGGGTGAACTATTCCTTTATTGTTGTTTTACCAAGCAAACCTCATAAGAACACCTGTCCATACCTGGCACACCTGCCTCGGCTTTGTCCAAACCAGGACCTCCTGCTCGCACCTTATGGGCCCCTCCTTCACCCAGCGGCCCAACGGTGAACTGGAAGGGGCTGCCTGGCACATGCTGCCCACGGTACTTTACACTGACCGTGTGAACGCCCATCTCATGGGGCACGAAGCGGACACAGTAGGTGTGGTTGCCAACGGCCACGATCTCCGCCTTTTCTGTGGTTCCTGAAGGACTCGTGGCCTGAGCAGAGACGTCGTGAATGTCGATTCCTGGGAAAAATGGAAGGAAATTATGGCAAGAACTCTTGAGAGAGCCGACAGAAGTAGATGGGGTTGGAGCAGAGGTTGCGCCACAAAAACATTAACCATCACGTTGATGAACTGAGTTGTGAATTTTCCATCTTTTTCATTTTCCTGAAAATTAAACAGCATTTAGGTCTATAACGGCCTGGGATTGATTTGAAGCCAAATATCACGACAAGCAAAAGTTAAATTTAACTGATTACTAAAACATTTTATTTGAAAAGATACATTTAAATGGCAAGATACCAATCATTACAAAAGTTTAAATCAATGCCTCATTGAGTGCGTTTTTGATTTTATTCTGCTCTCGAAATGTGATAAAGACAAAAGACACTGCTGTCTTGCAATGTCGTTAATTATTCCACTTGACAACACTTGGATTATCTTGTTTCTCTTGCCAAATCCTCATTCACATCTCTTACGGTCTATAAAACTCTTTTTTTCTCCCCTTTTCCTCACTTCTCATCTCTATTAGCATCATTTACTGTAAGAATGTTTCTAAATTAGTGAAATAAGCACTTTATTTTTTATCTGTTGAAATTAGAATATTCAGTCAACGCTACCTCTGCTTTGACGATGAGTGATTGGGAAGGTACAGGGATGTAATGGGTCTCTGTCGCTGTTCTGATGTCTACGTTCTCACAAACTGTCATTTCAGGGAAGCTTTGCAAGCAACAGACCACAACATACCAGAGTGAATGAGTGATGACACCATCTGTCAGCATTTACTCACCTTCATGTCATTAAACCCATATGACTTTCTTTTTTCGGTGGAACATAAGATATTTCTGTGAATTTTTAGAGGATGTCAAGCTCCAAAAAAGTACCATAAAGAAGTTCTTTAAATGTTGTGTGCTATATTCCAAGTTTTCTGAAGCCATACGATAGCTTTGAGAGATTTGAGAGCTTTGATTTTCAGTGAATAATGGCTTAAATTTCAGGCTTTTCAGCACACAAACCTTTACGCCTTTAGAAGACATACAAGACAAGCGTACAAGACATAATTACTGTTTTTACGATACATTTATGGTGTCATTTTGGTGCTTGACAGTTTCTGGTCACTGTAAGTTTTGATTGTATGGAAAAGAGCAGCCTGGACATACTATAAAACGTCTTTCCTGTTTCATAGAAGAAAGTCAAACGGGTTTAAATTTTTTTTAGATTTTTGGTAAACTATTACTTTAAAGGGAGATGCAATGAGAAAGTGTCTCATGCAAACACACAAACGCACACGTGGGAATCAAGAGCAAGCACGTTCTGCCAACCTCATCGTCCACATGCGCAGCATTTAAAACGCACCCTCCAGCCCACCAGAGGGCGCTCTCAGGGGCGCAGCGCAAATCCTGGTGACCCTCACTCTGCCCACAGTGAAGTGCGTAGACCTTAAGGGTCGTGGTGACCCAGAGGGGGTCTGACCTTTGACTCCAATCCAAATTGAGCAGTGTGAGCGATAGACGCCGCGAGAAAGCATCTCACGAGCAAGAGCCAGAAGAAACCAGGTGACTGAAGAGACAGATGCAGAGAAGAGAGAAGACACAAAACCATGTGAGGAGAGACAGAACAGGAAGTGCATCGGGAGAGAAACACAGCAAAGTGGGAAAAAGACATTAGAATATAGAAGAAAAAACAAGAACTTGAGCAAATTTAACGTCTGATTTTTCGTCACTTATGCATAGTTATTTCCTGTGGCTCAACTGGAAAAGCATGGTGCTTTTTACACCTAGAGAATGCACACTGATTAAATGTATAGCTTGGATGCACTTTAAATCACTTTAGATAAAAGCATCTGTCAAAAACATAAGTGTTAGTGAATCTCTCAAAAACATGTCTGGGTCATTTCAATTCAAAATAAATATTTTGCATACAGAAAAACACTTTTTTGGGGGGTCCATTAAGATGTTTTGCATTTTCATGAAAATTAGGCACATTTCCCCATCGAAATTCTCATCACTAATTTATCCAATCATATTTATCATTACTTGTAATAGTTATTTTTTACTGAATAACAGTAAAAATATACTGTAATACAACTATTTTTTATATAAAATTAAAGCAGTACAACAAATACTGCCATGATGTATGCATACTTAAATTTCATATACAAAGACATTTTATTTACAATAATGACAATATGGTTTTTTTCACAGTAAAGATCCAGCTAAAAACACATCTGTTCTGCGAGCACTTAACCTATCGAAAGCATCTGCTAAATGACTAAATGTAAAATGTAAAGAATTTTGGTGGAAAATGTGCTTGAAGAAAATGATGCCTATTTTTAGGGCCAGTAAGGTTTTTGGCATTGTGACATTATTTTTACTAAGCAAAATATAGTTTCTTTAAAAAAAAAAAAAAAAAACGTGCAGTAACGGAGACGCTTGTGTTAACCGAACACTCGGATCATTGTGATTGGTTGCAAAATAAACATTAAACATGGCAATAAAAACAATTCCACATTTGGCTCATTGAAAGATGAAGACTCCATCAGAACTCTCATCTCTGGGTCTTGAACGCTGTACTGTGTGACTGTATCTGACCTCACAGCGCGAGTGAATGAGCTCATAAAGGAGGAGTGAAACTCTGTGTGGTCTGTGTTAAATCACACACTCATTACTCACTTCTAACCCTCCATTACACTGTTGTCTCATTAACGAGGACACATTCTCACGACAAATCACATATGGATGCCATACATGTGATGTGATCCCCGTTTAGATCTAAATGCCTAAAAACTAAAAACCTATTCACACCAAGAGTGATGCGTCAAAGCTAAGTGAATGGCAGACAAAAAAAGTCTAAGAAAAGTTTGCAAACCTGAATTAAATGCAGTGTGGCTATTTCGTACGATTTACTGCTTTAATTAAGTGCGATTAAACATGAAAAATAACGCGTTAAAAATGAAAACAATTAATCATGCCTCCGATCCGTACATAAGTTCTGTAATAATAAGCAATGCTCCTACCATCTGAACATTTTAAGCTTCATGTACCACTTTAATGATTTTACAAATATGTAGCAGTAGGGGGCAGTCAGTGCAACTCCAGCTGTACAGGCAACAAGCGGTGCAGCACAGCCTTCCACAGATGGCTGGACAGAGTACGACAGAAAGCAGAATGTCTCGAGTTTTTTTCAAAGTTTTAAACTAAGTTTAACTTGACACCGTATGCTAAAAAAACCCACAGCACTTATGACTAGAGATGCTGAAAACTAGTAAAATGCGAGAACCAAAATAAGACGCTTAATGCATTCGTCTGACACATGAATACATAGATCAACGATTAAAAATAGCTCAAATGGAAGTAGGCCAATAATGTTATGTTCAATTATATGGAAATAAAACAAACAATACTTTGACTTTTAAGCAACTTTTTGTATTGTTTAAATGCTTGTCTGCTGCCACAATATACAGTATGTATATGATGTAATGTATTTGAATGATCTGAATTATATTTATTATATTATATTTATTTATAGTTATTTTAATGATTATATACTAAATTGTCTTTATTTGGTGGCCTTTCTCAGTAAATACTGATGTGTGATTAATTACAATAATGAATCATCACATCGTGTAATTCAATTAAAATTTTCAATCGATTGACAGCCCTAAATAATAGCTTTTATAATAATTATGTCAACATCTATCTGGAATTATGCCAATAGAAATGCATCATTTCAATTTTATTATTATGAGGCTGTTAACTCTTCAAGCTCTGATGGTGTTTTTAAAGGTTTCCTGTTTCAATGGCAAACTAAGTAGTAAAGGCTTGTAATTGACAAAAAACAAGGAAGGTCAAGTGTTTATCTTAAAGAAAACTTTCCATTAAATTTTTAAATGATATAGATTGATTTTTTCTTTCTTTTTTTTTCTGATTTGTCATTATATACACTATATTGCCAAAAGTATTCGCTCACCCATCCAAATAATTGAATTCAGGTGTTCCAATCACTTCCATGGCCACAGGTGTATAAAATGAAGCACCTAGGCATGCAGACTGCTTCTACAAACATTTGTGAAAGAATGGGCCGCTCTCAGGAGCTCAGTGAATTCCAGCGTGGTACTGTGATAGGATGCCACCTGTGCAACAAGTCCAGTCGTGAAATTTCCTCGCTACTAAATATTCCACAGTCAACTGTCAGTGGTATTATAACAAAGTGGAAGCGATTGGGAATGACAGCAACTCAGGCCATGTAAAATGACAGAGCGGGGTCAGCGGATGCTGAGGCGCATAGTGCGCAGAGGTCACCAACTTCCTGCAGAGTCAATCGCTACAGACCTCCAAAGTTCATGTGGCCTTCAGATTAGCTCAAGAACAGGGCGTAGAGAGCTTCATGGAATGGGTTTCCATGGCCGAGCAGCTGCATCCAAGCCATACATCACCAAGTGCAATACAAAGCGTCGGATGCAGTGGTGTAAAGCACGCCGCCACTGGACTCTAGAGCAGTGGAGACGCGTTCTCTGGAGTGACGAATCACGCTTCTCCATCTGTCAATCTGATGGACGAGTCTGGGTTTGGCGGTTGCCAGGAGAACGGTACTTGTCTGACTGCATTGTGCCAACTGTGAAGTTTGGTGGAGGAGGGATTATGGTGTGGGATTGTTTTTCAGGAGCTGGGTTTGGCCCCTTAGTTCCAGTGAAAGGAACTCTGAATGCTTCAGCATACCAAGAGATTTTGGACAATTCCATGCTCCCAACTTTGTGGGAACAGTTTGGGGATGGCCCCTTCCTGTTCCAACATGACTGCGCACCAGTGCACAAAGCAAGGTCCATAAAGACATGGATGAGCGAGTTTGGTGTGGAAGAACTTGACTGGCCTGCACAGAGTCCTGACCTCAACCCGATAGAGCACCTTTGGGATAAATTTGAGCGAAGACTGTGAGCCAGGCCTTCTCGTCCAACATCAGTGTCTGACCTCACAAATGCGCTTCTGGAAGAATGGTCAAAAATTCCCATAAATACACTCCTAAACCTTGTGGAAAGCCTTCCCATAATAGTTGAAGCTGTTATAGCTGCAAAGGGTGGGCCAACGTCATATTAAACCCTATGGATTAAGAATGGGATGTAACTTAAGTTCATATGCGTCTAAAGGCAGGTGAGCGAATACTTTTGGCAATATAGTGCATCTCAGGGTGTAAATAAGGTAGCTCCGATAAACTGCTTTTGTTTTGTTCCCAATCATGTCACCTGTAACAGAGTAAAATTTTGTGTTGATACATCAAAGCAATCAAAAGTTATAGCATTACAAAAATTATTTATTCTGGTTTCCAAAAATGTAGCCATGTGTCCAAACAAATAAAACATAATAATTGTACATAACTAATTACACATGCAAACACAACAATGACTAAAGGTATGCATAGCATGCAGACATGATTTTAGTAATGAGATTCATTCTGTGCCATTTGAGTCATCATTGAGTGTCATGTACTTGGTGCCATCTCCTGGTGGTCATATCTAATTAAAGTGATTGATATTATGACTCTCTGCCCAAATATGGAGGACTATCACCGCTGGTTGGAGCAATCTGAACCCAATGCGATTGGTTTAGTGTTCCATTTGAGCTTAAAGGGTTAAACTGAAAATTCTCGATTGGTGTGAATAGACCTTACAACGACAAACAGTAAAGAATGGAGTGAATACCAAACTACTTTTATTATTTCTGTGGTATGTATACTTTGCACTTTATGCTAATTTTGATCATACTGTAGAATAATAATATTTGAAATATGTTTAATGGTGCATAATGTGTACCATTTCACAAAAAAAAAAAAAAAAACCTGGCAGTATACAGTCTATTCTGCACAGTATGCAGTACGATAAGCAGTACACTAGTATGTTTTTCCGATCAGTCTATGTCTCATTAGGTACATAGATCTAGTTTTCTTTTTCTTTGCCAGTTTGATACTCTAGGTAGCTCTCTTAATTTAGAGAATATTGTCACATTTACTAGAAAATGCTGTCTAATATTTGCTTAAGTACAAACTATACCTTATTTGTGCTTGTTAACAATTCAAAAATATGCAATAACTATTCTCTCTTTAACTGAGGTTCAGGGAACAATGCTACCAAAGTGACAAAAATGACCCCAAAATTAAATGTTTGGGGCAAAATAACATGCACTTGTAATGATTTCCTCTGTTTTAATATTATTGCATTAAATAGGAGCTGATGTCAAATTGTATAGAAATAGCCTACTTCATGATTCAGACTGATACATTATGTAAAAGACTTGATTTAACTGAAGTATCTGACATAAAAGGATAACACACAATATAATTTATATGCTTAAAATAACTCCCTCACAAAAGTTAAAAAATGCACGTGAAAAAATCCAGTGGACAAATTTTGCACACTGGACTATGAGCCATATTGTAAGCAGAGAACTAACAAGCTTTATCCTGAGAGCAAATCGCTGCAGTTTCCCCCAAGGCACCGCTGTAGCGCAAGACGTGTGCTAGCATCATGCAGGTCATACTGGAGTGACTCTACAGCAACAGCTGCGGTGGTCTCTAGCGCTCAGTGGGGAAATCAAAAGCAGACACGATGCTAAACCGTTTTAGCGTCTAAGTTCAAAATGTTCAACCCTGAATGCACATGCTGCCATGTTTCAAGAACTCTTAACGCATTAACTCACGATGCAAGCCAGCAAACAACTCCACAAATCCATTTGTTTTGATCTGTATTTGACTGTAGACACTGTCGATTGAGTTTGTCCAGTTGGTATAGTTCATTAGACAAGATGACAAACAATACCTTGATAAAGTGGATGAAATGGAATTCATGTTTAGGGTAAAATTAAAAGCCGCAGTCATGAATATTAAGATGAATATACTAATACTGTGTTTATGAAGATTTACAGCTACAAATCATAGTGAAATAAAATTCACAACCCATTTTACTTTTGTAATGGGATGTATTTGAGTGAAATAGGATATTCAACTTGGTTTTATCTATCAACAATTGATTCAATAATTTAGCAGTGTAAATCTAGCAAACTTTGATATTTTACATTTTTTAAATCACATTATTCTTTGTGTTACACTACTCTGGGATTCATTTAAAAAAAAAAACTATTAAGTAACAGTGGATTTTTTCTTTTGCCATTGGAGCAAATTGTGTCTTTTCCCGCTATAGTTTACTTCTGCATTCCCCAGAAATATGAAATACATTTTGGGAATTCACCTGCATGTTAAATAAAGTTCTTCTCAGAATAGTCCTTATCTGACAGCGAGTCCGACACAATTTTACATCTGGATAATTTCACATTCAACATGCATCCGAGGGGAATACAGAATTTCAGTCATGCGTTTAGAAGTAAACTCGGTCTCATTAAATTATCTCACACTGATTTTATCATTCCTTGCTGATAAAATTTCATATCATTTTAAACATATTTCTCTAAATTTCTACTATGAATTTCTACATCCAACCCAAGCTCTCTCGGCTGTCCCAGCTTAAAAATGAAAGAACGTGTCCTGTGTGAACGCCCCCTGATGTGAAGAGAGTTAGCCCTTCCGTGCAGTTGGCAATTAAGTAACACTGTAGCACTTAGTGGGTCAAATTGACCCGGCTCATTAAATCGCAGTTCAGTCACAATTTGCAAATTTTCCCCACTACAACTGTTTTATGATCTCATGGTCACCATGCCTGTTTAATGTTTTCCGTATAGTAGACTACTGAACAGAGATGTTAACCAGTTCCATTGATTCCTTCAGGTGTTTAGCCATCACTCAAGGGCTTTTTTTTTTACCTCATTGAGCATTCTGCTATGTGCCCTTTGAGTCATCTTGTCTGGATGGACACTTCTAGTGAGAGTACCCACAGTACTAAATTGCCTCCATTTATAGACAATTTGTCTGACTGTGGACAGATGAATATCTCAGCTCTAAGATAATTTTATAACCCTTTCCAGCTTTGTGCAAAGCAACAATTCTTGATCGTAGGTCTTCTGAGATCTCTTTTTTGCGAGGCATGGTCCTCGTCAGTAGATGCTTCTTGTGAACAGCAAACTCAAAATGTTTGAGTGCTTTTTATAAGTCAAAGTAGCTCTAACCCACACCTCCAATCTCGTATCATTAATTGGATGCCAGGTTTGCCAACTCCTGAATCTAATTAGCTTTTGATGAATTAAGAGGTTCACATGCATTTTCCAAACCTACACGGTGAATGTTTGAATGTATTCAATATGTACAAGAACAATACATTAATTTGTGTGTTATAAGTTAAAACAGATTGTGTTTGTTCATAATTGTACCTTAGATGAAGATCAAACCAGATTTTCAGACAAATGATATAGCCTACTGTATATTTACCTACTGCTATTGGTTTCTAATTTTTTAAAACAGTTCTAGGATTTGGTGTCATTTTGATAATGATTTGACACTGACATTACAATTTGAAAATACAAGTTTTCTGGCATATTACAGCTTTCTCGTAAGTCTTTATATAAACTGGGTCAAACTGACCCGTAACAGCTTCTTTGTTACTATTTTATAGCATAGTTTATAAATACAATAAATTAATAATTTTATCATGGTCAGATCCAAATTACATGTGTGGAGAATGTCATGAAGTTAAGTTGATGTAAATCAGTGTTAAAAGTTAAATGGGTCAAATTGATCCGGAACTGCATTCAAGGGTTAAAAATCAGAGAGAATTCAGTTCTCATCATTAACATTCTCTGTTTTCAAAACTTTCTTACCTGGTATCTTCAGGTTTAGATCGCAAACACTTCCAACACTAGCAACAGAAGCTGCTTTCTGACGACGAGTGATGCTCTCACGGATACGACCTTCTCCGGTCACCTTCACACTGAACGGACTTCCTGTAAACACAAACACATGAAATAGTGAGATCTCTTTCTTGACATATTATTTGATCAGACAGCCAACAGTTAAGACATTTTTACACAAATGTTGATTAAAAATGCTAAATAAATGGTAACTAGACAGGACTGTCTGATTTAAACAAGTTGAGCCTGATCTCATGAAAATGACGGCAGTAAGTGATAAAAAGATAAGATAAAAAATAAGCCATGTAAAAATTACTTTGCAAAAATGTAGGTATAGTAGCGATTCAATGAGACCAGGTTGAACGAGTTACAAGACAACAATGTAGCATACTACTCTTTGAAATGTTTACTGATTCATAATAGACTATTACACACAGTATATTTTAAAACTGCATCCAGTACTGCATGTGCTGAAGTGTTTAAATCTGTTTGAAGAGGTCAAATCTTTGGAACATACACTGATGAGCCAAAACATTATGACCACCTGCCTAATATGCTGTTCGTCCTCCGCGTGTCGCCAAAAGAGCGCCGACCCGCAGAGGCATGGACTCTACAAGACCCCTGAAGGTGTCCTGAGGTATCTGGCACAAAGACATTAGCAGTAGATTCTTCAAGTCCTGTAAGTTGCGAAGTGGAACCGTCGTGGATAGGACTTGTTGGTCCAGCACATCCCACAGATGCTCAAGCGGATTGAGATCTGGGGAATTTGGAGGCCAGGGCAACACCTTGAACTCTTCATCATGTTCCTCAAACTATTCTCAAATAATGTGTGCAGTGTGGCAAGGTGCATTATCCTGCTGAAAGAGGCCACTTCCATCAGGGAATACCATTGCCATGAAGGGGTGTACCTGGTCTTCAACGATGTTTAGGTAGGTGGCATGTGTCAAATTGCCAGACCCAGGGTTTCCCAGCAGAACATTGCCCAGAGCATCACAATCCCTCCAACGGCTTGTCGTCTTCCCACAGTGCATACTGGTGACATCACTTCCTGAGGTAACCGGCGCACACGTACACAGCCGTTCATGTGATGTAAAAAAAAAAAAAAGGGACTCATCGGAGCTTCTTCCACTGCTCCTAGGTCCAGTTCCGAAGCACGCATGACCATTTTAGGCACTTTCGATGGTGGAAAGGGGTCATCATGGGTCATCATTACTGTCAGTAGGTACTCACCACTGCTGACCGGGAGCACCCCACAAGCCTTGCCATTTCAGAGATGCTCTGACCCAGTCATCTGGCCATAACAATTTGGCCCTTGTCAAAGTCTCTCAGGTCTTTACTCCTGCCCATTTCTCCTGCATTCAACACATTGACTACAAGAACTGATTGTTCGCTTACCATCTAATCTACTCAGACCTTGACATGTGGCCTTGTTAGGAGATGATCAACGTTATTCGCTTCACCTGTGAGTGGTCATAATGTTTTGGCTCATCAGTGTATAGTGTACCCGTTTCATGTATTGGATCATACCTGGAACATGCTCCTCTGCAAATCTGATGGACACTATGTAGGTTCCTGGTTCAGTAGGACAATACGAGACGCCACAGGTGCTGTCTT
Source organism: Myxocyprinus asiaticus (assembly GCF_019703515.2). Taxonomy (NCBI): domain Eukaryota; kingdom Metazoa; phylum Chordata; class Actinopteri; order Cypriniformes; family Catostomidae; genus Myxocyprinus; species Myxocyprinus asiaticus. The sequence continues at coordinate 39,327,906 of NC_059378.1, forward strand.
CCATGTCTTCAGTCTGTATGTCCACTTTACTGGGACCCTCGATGGACAATGCCAAGCCGCCATAACCTACGAACATATCCTATGTCAGCAAATCTCATTTCAAGCCTTTAGATCTCATTAGCCTATAGCTCAAAAGGTTTTTAAGATCATGAGAAACATAAAATTCAGTCTAGCGTGTCAAACATTTGACTTGTAGTGTATGTGTATTTAAAATAAATAAAACCAAAAACCTCATTTTTTAAAATGTACATGGCTTACCATGTAAAGTTTAAAAAGGTTTAAAATCTGTGGTACATATTAGGACTAATTGTGAGAGTATTTGGAGTTCCTCAGGTAATTGTGAAATCGTTAGCGTGTTTGGGAAATGCTTTGGTACCAATTAAGTCTATTTTCATTTTCATTTCTACCCTTGAGACACTTCACAACTCATTTGGGTTTCTTACAAGCCAATTAAATCGATTTGAGAACTTGAAAAAACATCATTAAGGACCAGACGTTTGGCAGTAAGGGTTAATTTAGCGCTTATGCAGTTCAAAATAACGGAACGTGGGTGCCTTAGAAATGCTGCAAAAAAGGAATGTGGAGAATGAGAAGTTATCTTCTCCATCTATTGTGAATATCTTTGTCAACTAGAAAGAATAGAAGCTAGAAGAGCCACCCACATTCAAACGTGCAATGTTGATTGCAATGTTTACGTGAGAAAGCTCTTCAAACCAAGACCGGATAGCTTGCCTCATTGTTGAGGAATGACGGGGAACTACCTGATCTCACGTTTGAAGCTTTTATATTTGTGAGATACTTCTCTTTAACCTGTTTTTTGGAAATCAATCAAGATTAGTTTATGCTAGCATGAAGACCAAAGACTAGTTTGATTGTCATCTGGAGTTCCTTACTAAGATCGAGGCTACAGAAATGGACTTAAAAACATCTTAAAATGTGAGTGGCGTTTCCCGTGCAAAACTCGCCGTCATGATGTTAGTGTGTAATAGCATGTCACAGCTTGTATTTTTATAATAGATGTTTCTAGCATCATGTCACCTATTTAGCCTAAGGAAGACAGCTGATATAAGCAATAATTAAATGAAACTCTACTAACGAAAACACAAGGAATGTGTCTCTCACCAGCTTCCCTTGTGTCCACTACAAAGTCAGACATCTCAAACGTGCGTCCCTCCACCAGTCCTTGACCGAAGACCTTCACCCTGCTGGCGTCTCCAATCTCTGACTGGACCACCATGATGGTGATGGGACTGTTTGCAACATGACGACCATTCTTCTTGATGCTCACCAGGTGCTCTCCAACCTCTCTCGGGATGAAAGAGATGCCTGAAGGGATGGAAACCATGTGAGATCAAGAGTTCATGGTTGATTGAATTAGTGTAGAGATTGTAAGATTCAAATGTACCGATGTGGTTGTTAGGTTGTCTCTTGAGCAGACAGGGTTCATCGCGGCCTGAAGGGGCTTTGATACTTGCTGTGAGAAGACTGAGGTCCGTCTCGTTTATGTCCAGAGAGAAATCTGCAGCTGAGCCGAGCTTTACCTGAGACTTTCTCTTGTTATCTTCTGCAAAGACCAAAATAAAACCAACAAAAAGTGCATGTGTAAAGATGTTTCTTCAACTAGAAGCATTTTTGTTTCCCATGGGTTGATTTTTAGAAAAACAGATTTCTAATTTTTAAGTTTTGAAAACATTTTACCATGCATCATTCATTTTTTCTACTTTTCAAATGTATAGATTCTATGTCATTTTATTAGATTTGTATTTTATTAAGGGTTTTACCCTTGTTTGAGACTCCTTCAATCTTAAAACAAGAAAAACCATAATTAAAATTAGGGCTGTCAATTTAACGTGTTAATTCAGTGTGATTAATTATATTAAAAAAATAACGTGTTAAAAAAAAACTAACGCAATTAATCATATGGAAGATTATGGAATATGGAAGATTCCCAAGCAATTCAAGCTTGAAGTACCACCCGTTTTCTCCAGGGGGCAGTAAGCGAAACCAGCGGTATAGGCAACGTGCAGCTTTTACAGAGAACAAACCAACCCTTCAGCAGGCAACACGAGGATGCATTCTTGCATTCAAAACACAGCTTGGAGCACAAATTCGAATGAAGGGAACGAGGCAACGTGACTTATTTTGCAGAGATAAGGCCCATGTAATATGGACCACAATGTGTTCAAGTCTTACCTGTGATTCTGGCTGTGAAGGGACTTCCTGAGATGTGTTTCTCATTGTATCGGACGAGTATCTTGTAGTCTCCAGGAAGTGTGGGCAGGTACGTAACGGTGCAAGTGCCGTCTTTGTTGTCGACACAACTGATCTCGGCTTTAGACGGACCTTCAATGGCCAAGTCAAGACCACCTGATGACACAACATGCAGTTTGCATTCAATTCACTTTGCAAACTTGTGTGAAAAGTTGTGCAGCTAAATACCAAACCGGCTGTACAGACCTTCAGACGCATCTTCAGTGTAGATGGTGAACATGGCAGTTTTATTGGCGATGCCGTACACAAGACCCGGTCCATACGCGGTCACGTTGGGGCTATTTGCATTGTTGACATAGAACTGCAGAGGACTCTCTGTTAGAAAAACAAATGACAGATTGAAAATACATACAATATAACCAGCTTACCATAGAGAACAAAAATGATAATGAGGGGGAAGCAGCATGTCAAACATGAATGTTTTGAGAACTTCAATTATTCTAAGAGGTTGTTTGTCTAGAGCTGCATTACAGTATATATCTTGTGTAACATACATTCTGGTACCACTGTTAACACAAAAACAGAATAAAAAACAAGGTTGAATCATGCAAAAAAATTAACTGGCTCATATTTCACCCCTCCCCCTCAAATATTACATAATACATAAAAAAAATCATAAACACAATATATACAATAATTCAAGTATAATATAATACAGTACAATATAGTATAATATAAACATTTTTTAGAATAATGTTTTGACTTTTTTTGCATTGTGACATTTTTGTTATACAGTAGAGAACATCCTGTCTGGACACAATGATATTTATTAATTTTTAATTTAAATTAGAGTTTGTATTTTATTTTGAAGAATTAAAAAAAAAAAAAAAAAAAGTGAAAAATCGAAAAATTGAATGTATTTTAAAATGAAAATGTTATTTAAATCCAATACTTCCCTGATTTTCACAATTGTATTTTAAAAATCGAAAATTAAAATGCTACATAATTTTAAACATTTACTGTAATGACAACTGAGAAAATAATTTCACAGCACAATAAATATAAATAAATAATATTTTGCAAAAAACAAAATGAAGCCTTTTTTTCCATTTGATTTTAGAGTGAAATATGACCCATATAATAGAAAAAAGTACAAGTGAAACACACAAAAATATCTCACTTATATTTCATATATATATATATATATATATATATATATATATCTCTTTAGCTTTATTGTGTCAATAGGAAATATACATTTTAAACTCCCGAACGTTACTTTTGCAAATAGATTAGAATAGAAGAACAGGGAGCCCTGCAACAGATGTCATGGCCCCCACAGAGCCCCCCACTGAACATTGTGTCAGTCTGAGATTATATGAAGAGACAGAAGTAATTGAGACAGCGTAAATAAATAAAAGAACTGTGGTGAATTCTCCAAGAAGCTTGGAACATCCTATCTGCCAACAACCAAGAAAAACTGTGTCCAGGTGTATCTAGGAGAACTGGTGCTGTTTTAAAGGCAAAGGTGTTCACACTGAATATTGATTTAGCTCTTATGTTTACTGGACTTTGTATGACATTAACTGATTAATGAAAACTATTTATGAGATTATTTTTAGTATCCTCACTACGCAACATTATTCACAAGTGCCTAAAACATTTGCACAGTACTGTATACACACACACCCACACACACCCACAGCATTCAGAAAGTATTCAGACCCCTTCATTTTTTCACATTTTGTTATATTGCAGCCTTATGCTAAAATGCTTTGAATATGTGTTTCTTTTTTTCACATCAATCTACACTCCATACCCCATAATGACAAAAGCAAAAACCAGATTTTTCATAACTTTGCAAATTTATTAAGAAAAAAAAAGGATTCAGACCATTTGCTATGACACTTGAAATTTAGCTCAGGTTCATCCCATTTCTCTGGATCATCTTTGAAACTTTGAAGAAGTTTGGAACAACCAGGACTCTTCCTAGAGCTGGCCACCTGGCCAAATTGAGCAATCGGGGGAGAAGGACCTTTGTAAGAGAGGTGACCAAGAACCCGATGGTCACTCTGGTTGAGCTCCAGAGATCATGTGTGGATATGGGAGAAACTCGCAAAAGGACAACCATCACTGCAACACTCCACCGATCTGGGCTTTATGGCATCACTTTCAGAGATTAAAACTAGTCTAGTCTTTCGATACTGGGGTATAGAGAGAGTCAGGATCCCAATGAGAGGAGGTGGCATAGAAAACCTACTTCTCCGTAGGGAAACTTTTTGGAAATATTTTTTATGGACACCATCTCCTAATGGTCTAAATGAGGATTTAAACATCAGATCTTTTCTTTAGATTTGTGGTTTTGATGAATCTGTGTAGAATAATATTTTGCAGTGGCGTATCTTTGATTAGATGGTATTGGAGCACTGTGGATATACACCAATCAGCCACAACATCAAAACCACCTGCCTAATATTGTGTAGGTCCCCCTCGTGCCGCCAAAACAGAGCGGTAGCTAGCACCTGCGGGAACCATGAGATGTTTGGCTTTAAATTGACATGACACAAGTTTGTTGTATCGTTCAGAAGAAGAGTCGTTATACGAGTCGAAACATAAACCACGTGGTTTTTGATTAAAAATATTTTTGGAGCAGTTAATAAGTGTGCAAGTTTTTTGCTTTTGACTTTATGGCAGAGTGGCCAGACGGAAGCCTCTCTTCAGTGCAAGACACATAAAAAAAAGCACGTAAAGGACTCTCAGACTGTGAGAAACAAGATTCTCTGGTCTGATTGATGTCCGAAGATTGAACTGTTTGGCCTCAATTCCAAGCATCATGTCTGGAGGAAATCAGGCACCACTCATCACCTGCGCAATACCATCCCAACGGTGAAGCATGGTGGTGGTAGCATCATGCTGTGGGGGTGTTTTTCAGCGCAGGGACTGGGGACTGGGGACTGGGGACTGGGGACTGGTCAGGGTTGAAGGAAAGCTGAATGCAGCAAAATACAGAGATATCCTTAATGAAAACCTGGTCCAGGCTCAGGACCTCAGACTGGGCCAAAGGTTCACCTTCCAACAGGACAACGACCCTAAGCACACAGCCAAGACAACACAAGAGTGGCTTAGGGACAACTCTGTGAATGTCCTTGAGTGGCCCAGCCAGAGCACAAACTTGAACCCAATCTAACATCTCTGGAGAGACCTGAAAATGGCTGTCCACCGACGGTCCCCATCCAACCTGACAGATTTTGAGAGGATTTGCAGAGAAGAATGACAGAAAATCCCCAAATCCAGGTGTGCAAAGCTTTTCGCATCATACCCAAAAATTCTTGAGGCTGTAATCGCTGCCAAAGGTGCTTCAACTAAGTACCGAGTTAAGGGTCTGAATACTTATGTACATGTGATATTTCAGTTTTTTCTTTTTAATAAATGTGCAAAGTTATCAAAAATCTGGTTTTCATTTTGTCATTATGGGGTATGGAGTGTACATTGATGTGAAAAAATAATTTAAAGCATTTTAGCATAAGGCTGCAACATGTGAAAAAAAATGAAGGGTTCTGAATACTTTCTGAATTCACTGTGTGTAACAACGTCTTCATTGTTTATCCTTTTGATCTTTCATTCAAAATATTCACAAAAATATATATCCTCTAATGGATATCAAACAATTGCAAGTTTTATCAAAAAACAAACATTTTTGTCAAATATACGTATGTGTGGCATGATTATTGGCACCCTTATTAAATACTTAGTGCAACCATCTCTTTGCCAAGATAACAGCTTGGAGTCTTCTCCTATAATGCATAATGAGGTTGGAGAACATATGGCAAGGGATCTGAGACATTCCTCCATACAAAATCTCTCCAGATCCTTCAAATTTAGAGGTTCGCATGGTGAACTCTCCTCTTCAGTTCACCCCACAGGATTTCTATGGGGTTCAGGTCAGGGGACTGGGATGACCATGGCAGAACCTTAATTTTGTGGTCAGTGAACCATTTTTGTGTTGATTTTGATGTTTGTCTTGGACCACTATCTTGCTGGAAGATCCAACCAGGGCCCATTTTAGGCTTTATCGCTGAGGCAGTCAGGTTTAGATTTTTTTTATCTGTTGGTATTTGATAGAGTCCATGATACCATATCCGAACAAGATGTCCAGGACCTTTGGCATAAAAACAGCCCCACAACATTAAAGATCCACCACCATATTTAACCATGGCCATGAGGTACTTTTCCATATGGCTACCTCTCTGTGTGTACCAAACTCATCTCTGGCATTTACTGCCAAAAAGCTCTATTTCTGTTTTATCTGACCATAGAACCCGGTCCCATTTGAAGTTCCAGTAGTGTCTGGAAAACTGAAGACGCTTGAATTTTTTGTTGAATGAATGCAGAGGCTTTTTTCTTGAAACCCTCCCAAACAACTTGTGGTGACGTAGGTGACATCTGTGATTGTAGTTTTGGAGATTTTCTGACCCCAAGACCCAACTAATTTCTGTAATTCTCCAGCTGTGATCTTTGGAGGATTTTTGGCCACTTGAACCATCCTCCTCACCGTGCTTGGATACAATAAAGACACACGTCCTCTTCAAGGTCGATTCTTAACATCTCCAGTTGATTGGAACTTGTTAATTATTGCCCTGATGATGGAAATGGGTTTTTGCAATGCTTTAGCTATTTTCTTATAGCCATTTTCCATTTTGTACAGCAAAAGTTGTTGAGCTTCACATCAGAACTTTATTCTTTGGTCTTACCCATTGTGATAGATGAGTAAGCGAATTTGGCTTGTGTGTTACTTCATATTTATATCCCTGTGAAACAGGAAGTCATGGCTGAAAATTAATGTTCCAAGTCACCCAGGTGTACTAAAAAATGTAAAATATGAATGGGAATATACTTCAGATATATTTCACACACACAATTTCTAGGGGTGCCAATAATTGTGCCACACATATATTTGACAAATATATTTGTTTTTTGATAAAACTTGTGTTGTGTTTGCAATTGTTTGATATCCATTAGAGGATATATATTTTTGTAAATATTTTGAATGAAAGATCAAGAGGATAAACAATGAAGACCTTATTCACAGCTGCCTTTGCTCATATTTACCAAGGGTGCCAATATTTTTTGCCACCACTGTGTATACACACACACACACACACACATATATATATATAAATAAATAAAGATAAAGCCTAATTTAGGATCATTATGACTATGTTGCATTGTGACATTGTAATACAGTATTAAAAATCATCACGTCTGGAAACAATGCATTTTTATTATTAAAATCAATATAGATTTTTGGTTTCAATCTGAAATAGTAAAAAAAAAAAAAAAATAAAAAAAAAAATGTAAATGTAAATGTGTAAATTTCATAAAATTTCAATTGAAATATTTTAATTCAGTACTACTGATTTATATTTACAATTGTACTTTACAATTTATATATTTTTTCGCATTTCCTGTAATGACAATTGAGAAAATATGAAAAAACACAATAAATAAAATAATATTCATAATTTAATACTATAATAGAAGAAGCCTATTTTAGAATTATGACTTTTTTGCATTGTGACATTTTTGTAATACATAATGCTTTTAAAATGTTTTATTTTTTTACAATTAAAATCAGCATTGATTTTTTTTTTTATTTCATAAAAAAAAAAAAAAAAAATTGTGGAGGGCCAAATTACTCAGTTTATAATTAAATATATAATAATCTTTAAAACTATAAAATCATTAAATTAATCATAAAACCACTAAATAAATCAACGGCCACTGTCGTTGAATGTCGTGCCGATAAACATAACCACGAAATTAAATGCAAACGAGTACTAAAATTCAATACAAGGGACATTTATGGATTTTTTTTAGTGTTTTAATTATTAATTTAATGATTTTATAGTTCTTAAATTATGCATTTAATAATTTATTTAAAATATTGATTTAATGAATGTTGAGTAATTTAGTCCTCCATAAAAAAGGGTTTAACTACTTTTTGCAAAATATTATTTGATCTTTCTTTCAGTTGATTTTGAAGTGAAATATGATCCAGATATGTTCTTGACTGTTTTTGTGAGATTCACCCATTAACCCCAAGCAATGAAACAACAATAAAGACACTGGATTAAAATTACACACAAAGTTACTCCTTCAAGAACACCAATACTAAAACAAATGATGCAAAACAACAGGTAGCGGTCTCATTTATACAAGCTCATTGTTAATGCTAATGTTATCAGGATATCACTCCTCGACTACATAACGTATTCCTCCTGCCTTTTATATAGGCAAGTAAAGCCATTGGATGAGGCTTGACTATCACACTCATGTTATATTTACAGAGTTTATAATGGCACTAAACCAGCAACTGGAAAACATGAAACTCCAGCCATAAAGCAAGCACCTACATGAGGATCTGAACCCAACACAACAGCCCCAAACATGACTGTGAGGAACACAGATTCCACAGAGCTGATGTCACCCGAGAGATCTCTTTCACCACCAGACATAAATCAACCCAAGTGATTTTGTGTGTCCGCCCTCAGTTAACTTACAGTAAATCTATTCAAAGGTGAAGCTCTCCGATGGTCTATAACTCTGGGACAAAACCAAACAAAAAACTCCTGACAGGCAATTTATCATTAAGATGACTCACTTTTAAGCAGGGGAGAGTTGATATACCTTGTTCCAGTGGCTTTAAAGAAATAGTTCTCCCAAAAATAAAAATTCTGTCATCATTTACTCATTTACTCGTACCTCAATCCAAACCTGTATGATTTTCTTCATTCAGTGGAAGTCAATACGTTTGTGTGTAAACTCTCTCTTTAACAGTTATAGAAATCTTTCAGCAGATCAGATCATGTGTTGTGTGAAGGGTTTTAGACTCGGACCTGGAATGTGTGTGCCGTTATACTTGATGTGCATCTCGTGAAGTCCGGCTTCTGTTGGCGCGTATTTCACAGTCACGGTTCCGTCTTTGTTGTCGATGATCTCGGGCTGGGCCGTCTTACCTGACGGCATGTGAACTTCTCCTGGAAAAGAAATATTAGGTTTTAATGAAGTATCAGTAAGACTTTACAATAAGGATCTATTTGTTAACGTAAGTAAATGCATTTGGTACCATGAACTAACAATAAACAATAATTTTCAGCATTTATTAATCTTGGTAAATGCCAATAAATAAATAAATAAATAAATAAATAAATAAATAAAAAACCCACATTTGTTCATTGTTAGTTCATATTAGTTCATAATACCAACTAATTGAAAAGGTTTATCTACTGTATTACTGAACATGTACAGGTTATCAGTTTTATTATGGGATACTTTGTGTGAATCACATGAAGCCCATCAAGAACATGTCCAGGTCATACTTCACCCCAAAAACAAATAGAGGAAAAAAAAAACAAAACAGATTTTCAGCACTAGTGTTACAAAACCTTCATTTTCTTTATGCAAAAATGTAATTTTTGTTATTTTTTGGGGGGATGATTTTTGACTGAAATAATATTATGTACTGATTTTATGATTATTATTATTATACAGAATATGGGCCTATTTTAACCAGTTTTTTTTTTTTTTTTTTTTTATCATCTATAAGGATCATTATGACTTTTCGCACAGTGACATTATTTTTGTAATGCCATAATGAAAATGACTGTATTACAGTAACGAGTCATCCTCGACACATTTTTTTAAATAATAAATATCAGTTTTTCCATTCATTTTCTTTGATTTAAAAATATAAATAAAATCAAAATAAAATTCAATTGAGTACTACCCAATCCAGAACTACCCTTAAAAAAATACAAATAAATAAATAGATTTGCAGCACAAGTATATTAAAACAATGCAAAAATAATTATTTTTTATAATATAAAGTTTAATTTTCTTTTTGCAAAACATGATTTCTTTTTTTTTTTGGGCTGACTTTGAGGTGAAATATGGACTGTAATATATAATATAATTATATTATTATTATTATTATTATTATATATAATATGGGTCTATTTTAGCCTATTTCTTTATTATTATTATATTATATTATATAAATAACCCTTTTTTTTTAAGGTGCTATAAGTAAGATTGACAACAAGTGTTTGAAATGGGTACTGCAGTCCAAATTCAAAATATTGGAGAGTTGTCTGCCCCGGCCCAGACTCGAAGCTCTTGCGGGTTGCCAGAATGTTGACACGCAAAGTAGCCAACTCAACTTCCATTTTAAAGGATTTCTGGGCTTTAAGCTGTCTCCATCTTCCAAAGGATCTCCAATATTTATCCTTGTTTTACTTCGCCTCTGGCCATGGTGGTTTTTAGATGGATGGCGAGGCTTTTTAGGTCGGGTGGAATCTGTCATCTCTGATCCAGTTCGTTTGCTGGCTTCCATGGCTGCAGCACGCAGTGTTGTTTGCCTGCAAACTTGTTCAAATCTGGCAACCCGGCGGTGTCGAAATACTATTGGTGAGTGGGCAGTGGGTGGGATCACACAGGCCAAAACATAAACAGAAATTCCGGCCCGGAATGGAAACTTCAAAGTAGAATATACTGGCTGTAGCATTGTTATTGGAGAAGCCAGTATTTCAACTTAGCACGTTTCCTAATTCTCTAATGACATTTTATGGTCATTTTATGATTTAGTACAGTAAAAATATTACATATAGCACCTTTAGGATCATTATGATTTGTTTTTTTAAGTAATGAAAATCATCCTGTCTGAGCACATTTTTTGTTAGTATTAAAATTAGCACTGATTTAATTTTGAAATAAAAAAATTTAATAAAATTCGAATTAAAATTATTTTTTTTAAACTAATTAGGATCAAATATGGCCCATATTATATGTCTTATATTGATATAAAAATTTGAAATAAAATTTTATTGAATTTGTATTTAAATTAAAATGTCATTTAAATACAGTACTACCCTTAAATAAACAAATAAATAGATAGATCTGCAGAACTAGCATAACAAAAACCAAACATTGCAATGTTTTCTTAACCGGACATGTTTTTCCACCCCAATGACATCTTGCCCTCTTGAAATCTCTCACCTGTGATTTCACCCTTGCTCAACGTAAATGGAATCACCATATCGAAAGGTCTGTATCCTGTTCCATTCACACTGTTCACAGGAATATACGCACCATCCGTAACCTGTGACGCAGCCAGTAGAAATTTGAATAATTGAGATGGTACAAAATGTTCCCATAAAATCTGCAAATATTTTCACTTTTTTCTGTGTGATCCTGAAAGCAACAAAGCTGAAGAGGAGAAAAGATGTTTAGAGCATAGTGATTCAGCCACAGCGCACATGTGCATTAGACCAGGAGAACAGACAGGACAGGAAGACTGTGAAAAACTGTGATCACCCACAGCACACCTGACAAAGCAAAGTTATGAGTTCTGTTATCTGACATTCTGGAAAAGAGAATGATATAGAAAAACACCTCAACCCATGATAAGACACCTGAGAAAAACAGAAATGATAAAGATTATAAAACAAAACTTGTTCCAACATCTTATAATTTGAGCACTCTGTAAATAGATACTCAAACCAGCACATCTGGCACCAACAATCATGCCACGGTCCAAATCACTGAGATTCTGATGGTTGATGTGAACATTAACTGAAGCTCCTGACCTGTATCTGCATGATTTTATGCACTGCTGCCACACGATTGGCTGATTAGATAATCACAAGCATGATTGTTGGTGCCAGATGGGCTGGTTTGAGTATTTCTGTAACTGCTGATCTCCTGGGATTTTCACACACAACAGTCTCTAGAATTTACTCAGAATGGTGCCAAAAACAAAAAACATCCAGTGAGCGGCAGTTCTGTGGATGGAAACGCCTTGTTGATGAGAGAGGTCAATGGAGAATGGCCAGACTGGTTTGAACTGACAAAGTCTACAGTAACTCAGATAACCACTCTGTACAATTGTGGTGAGAAGAATATAATCTCTGAATGCTATTCTGAGATGCGGGTTGGTGCTGTTTTGGTGGCACGAGGGGGACCGACACAATATCAGGCAGGTGGTTTTAATGTTGTGGCTGATCGGTGTATGACATGCTATCGACTGTATTCAAATCAACAAATGATGACAGTTAGAATAAAAAAATTAAATGAACTGATTAAATGACATTAATCCTTAAGACGTATATGATGATGGCATTTATACTCATTTAAATTTACAATAGAAAGCAATGTGTGAAAAACTGACATCTTAGTGGCTTGTATCAGAGTCGCTCTGTATCACTGGCATGCCAAGTTTCAACAAAATATATCCGATAATAAAATATATTTATTGAATAAATGTAAATACAGTCTGTTGTATTAGTATTTATATACTGCTCCTTATTCATTTTAAGTACAGTTCCTTTCTAATTATTTACATACTACATTGTAGTACATTTAAATATATTACATTAATGTAATATTATATATACTGATGAATCGTATTTATGAATCGATTTATTTATGAATCGTATTTAAATGGAAGTGTAATTTTTTTTATGACACTCTTCGACATATTAAGAAGTTGGAAACAAAATACGCAAGAAGCCAAATGACTATCCATCTCAACCATTTCCTACACAGAACAATGCTTGATTGTTCCAAACGAGGCAGAACCCAATGGAAATCCCTTACACTATCAGACGAGAGAGAAGAGAGTGAAAAAGAGTGACCAACACAAACGAAAGGACAAAGAGATGACAGGTGATGCATGTTTGCGGTCAGGATGCTGTAGGTCAGTGCAAAGGCTGAAAAAAAAAGTAATAAGAGTGAGTGGTGACGGCGGTGGAGTGACCGGGTGTCCACTATGAGAAAGAGGATCGAGACATGTATGTTTGTACCCAGGGCTGGAAGCCGACGCCTGGTGCTGTCTTTGTCTGTTGCACTGATGACTGTTGCACCATGGGAACTTCATCTGTTGCCTGGGGAAATCATATGTATGAAAATGACATTTAAGAAAAACAATCAGGCCAGAAACATGCTCTACACCTGTGATTTTCAACTGGTTTAGCATCAGTAGGTCTGGATGGGAAAAAAAAAAATCGTGATCTGCATTTGAATGTTCCCGATATCGACCTTTTCCATGGGTGTTTATTACGTCAATTGCAATTGCCCAGACTAGTTGAACGGCAAAATAAACTTCAAAATTCTGTGAAAATTCTCATCTTGGTGAGGTATTAATGCAAACACAGTCATTTATGTCTAAAGCGAATGTATCAGACTTGAAGTGTAAATGCCGCTTAATAGACCTGCCGCTGACTAGTATGTCGTTAATATAAAACAACATTGAGAAAACCTCTCACAGCCCTTAGCTGGATAACTTGAATAGCTTTAAAAGTATTCATGTATTATAATCATACAATGAGGACTAGTAATTTAAGTAGTTTTATGCTACATTTTATTAATATCTGAACATTTACTTGAATACTTGTTAAAAACGTCTTAATGTATATCTTTGATCTGTTGTTTTTAATTGTTCTTTTACTTGTAATTTGTTTCCTTGTTCTTCATTACTGATTGTTTACTTGTCTTGAATAATTACCTGAGAACTTGAAACAATGTTTACTCAAATTGGTATTGAGAATCATCAAACTGCTTTCGTATGTAAGCAAAATGGACATTACACTGTAACTGAAATATACCCTAATTAATTAAAATCCAATTGAAATTTGAACCAAATACTATGAATCGGAATCGAATCAGGAAATCTGTATTGATACCCAGCCCTAGGCATCCAGGTTTTACATCGGAAGTTGTGACGCAACATTACCAAAATAGTTTAGCATACAAAAAGAAACAAAAAAATGTCCTTAAAACCAAACATTGAAATTAACGACTTTTAGGAATGGTGGTTTTTCATGCAACCAGACCATGTTTGCCGGTAAAATACCGAATAGTGTGATTTGATGAACAATCTTTGACATCCACAACAAAATATGGGAAGCATTTTCTCCTCCCTTATAAAAGTTGGTAAGACCATTTATTTTGCTATTCTAAAGCCGGGCACACACTGAACGATGTTTAGCGTTCTGTACAATTGTCGCTTCTCAGACTGTACGATATGATCGCAGTGCGAACTCGGGTAAAAGCCAGGGCACATTGTGCGACAATTTCAACTTAACGATTCACATCGTAGCCATAGACTTTGGTATCGATTGACTGCATTGACTGGGTGTTTTATCTCATTCGGTCTTCGTAGGAGGAGTGTCATCATTTTCATTGTAAAGGCAATTTATCGGTCGCCGTTGAAGACAAGCGATCAAAGACTGACGATTTTGCTCTATGACATGAGATCTTTATGCCCAAAACTTGTCTTAGATGTCAAAATTGTGGCCAAAATTTTATACTGTGCACACAGTTTAACTATGCATGATTATATTGTTAGTTGTATTTTAGTAGTTGTTTTATTATTGATGTAGCTAGCTATAAACATGGCTACAAACACGCTCAGCACGATTCTCTATAAGCTGTTCCTCCGCGATGACAAGAGTTGATCTGAAAGAGAAAACTGACAGTAGTAGATGACTGTTATATAGCGCCCCTTGTGGCAATGTTGATAATGCAACGTGTACTTGCGCTGCATTCTGACTTGTGTTTGGACACGTTTTGGAATGCAACAGCTTGCAAAATCGTGCTTGTGTAGAGTATGCTTCGGGCCTAAATAAAACCCATATCCACAATGTTACATGATATGAAAACATTAACATAATGTGTTCTGGAACACAACGCCATCATTTGTCTTGATAATGCAAAGAAATTAAGGCTTAATCCAGTCAGATCCCCTAAGAGCTTGTAAAATTAACTCCAAATAAAGATCTGATGACACAAAGTGCCGAACCTTTAAAACGAGCCCTGTATCTATATAGCAGCTCTTTATAAACCAACGTTTTGAGGAAGGGTTTCCTCTTCACTAAACAACAGAGATGATGTTATCACCGTCTGCTTCTCACCATGACTTTGAAAGGACTCCTGGGAATGTTCTCTCCTCCAAACCGCACATAAATAACGTATGTCCCAGGTTTAGGCGCAGTGTAGAAGATGTCAAAGGTCCCGTCTTCATTCTCGATGACATCAGCTTCCACTTCAGTGCCGTCGGGAGTGACCACTGTACAGGAGACTTTGCCTTTGCCTGCACCTTTTGTGTTCACCACGAATCCGACCTCCTCTCCGATGCCGATGGTTGGCCCAATGCCAGGACCTGGAGAATATGGATCAGATGTTTGTCTATTAGGGATTGGATTGGTGAAAATTTGCCAAAGGGATTTAATTTGGAGACCTTTTCACCCCCAAAACATAATTTTCCCTTGGTGTGATTTTGATTAAAAACTTTTTAAAAGTACAACTTTGACACCGTAACAATCTCAAATTTTAAAAAGTCAGTTATGTTTGTGCTGGCCCATTTTTAAAAACAAGCTAGTAATATGAACCATTTTGGTTTTTATTTAGACCGAACTTCCAAAAGTACTTTCCTACCAAATGGAAATAAGTTCTCATTTAAAAAGCCTTTAAATTCAGTGTGAAACTGTATTAGCAACCCATTTTACTTCCGTAATGCGATGTATTTGAGTGAAACAATATACTTCAAGAAAAATATGTGGGACAGAACTAGACTTTATCCATTGGGAATTTATTGGATTATGAAAAGCTAGTTATCCAGAATAAAACCAGATCTGAATTCGAGTTTGCAATCGATTTAAATTTTGATGAAATATTATGACAGTTTTTTACACAAGTAAACAGTGGGAAATTTGGTTTTCATGTTGAATTTAAAGTAAGTTTCTACAGTAGGTACCAGACCAATATGACCCTTACCGCCGCGGTAACACTTTAAATTAAATCGCACTGCTCAAAATCACTGCCAGGTGGTGCAAAGGAAGATGTTTTGCACGTTTGTTAATTGTGAAGAAAGTGAATAGCTGATACTATTATTAGCATTGTTATTATTTTTTACATTCTGATTCGTAAAATCAAATCAGCATTAAAGTTATGAACTCATGAATTTAACATTAGCATAGTTAAGTTGCAAAAAATACAACAAAATTCAGCTCCCGCCTATTGAAATGTTTATATTATGTTTTTAGCGCCACTAAGGAGTTTAAAGCAGCAAGTGCACATTTACCGGGATAGTAAAAAAGCCATTCTGCACTGTTAACATCTGTACATACCAGTGACTGTACACTTGCTGGCGTCGCCTGTAGAGGTCACTCGCACCCGATACGGAGAAGTCGGAATCTCATCGCCGCCATATTTGATGACAATAGTGTAACGGCCCACCTTGTCGGGCACATAAGACACTTTGTAGGTTCCATCCCGATTATCCTGAATGTTGGCTTTCTTGGGTTTACCGTCTTGGTCCTGAAAAACATGAAAAACCAAATAGCGTGACTCTCGAGTGGCCTGAAAAAGTGACAGGATGCGTTGTGGAGGACACCGAGACAAACTTTATTTTCTGATGTTATCAAGGAGCTAACTGCTGGTTTTGTGAAATTGCAAGAATGATTTGTGATAGTCTTGAAAGCATCAGTTATAACAGGTTGAAAATTATAAACTACCAGCAATGTGACTGCATTACATTTGAATCGTTTTTTTCAGCAAAGAAATTATTAATTATAGCTTATAACAAAAAGATACCTCATAGCTTTTTTTTGTTAAAAAGTGCTTTAGTTGAAATTGATTATTATGTAGCCCCTTAGTGGACAGGGAGGGAATTAATTTTATGAAATAGTTTTGTTGATCACAAAAAGGTTTGTGTTCCCTCGCAATTATTTTGGGTTCCCTTGCAA
The DNA here is from genome assembly GCF_019703515.2 of Myxocyprinus asiaticus. Taxonomy (NCBI): domain Eukaryota; kingdom Metazoa; phylum Chordata; class Actinopteri; order Cypriniformes; family Catostomidae; genus Myxocyprinus; species Myxocyprinus asiaticus. The sequence goes on from NC_059378.1 coordinate 39,344,918, forward strand.
AAGCTTTATAATGAAAATTAACCATAGTTTTACTACTGTAACCGTTCATTATGGTACTTGTAGTAAAAATCATATAATATTAATAATTTAATACAGGAAAACCAAAACTGGTAATAAAATCAATCATTCTGCTAATGATTTACTATAGTAAAATTATTCTGAAGTTTTACTATAATAAAACTGGCACATTTTTGTTTTCAAAACCATGGTTCCTACCAAAAAACATGGTTAATACAGTCTTGGTTACCTCAGTTTTACTATAGTAAACCATGGTTAATTTTTAATAAGGGGTGTGTTTTTATTTATTCATTCATTCATTCATTTATTATGATATTCATTGTCATAGTTTTTTCCCCCTGTATTATTACTATGGTTTTACTACAAATATCATTGCTAAAATATGGTTACTTTAGTAAAACTATGGTAAATTGTGTGGTTATGATTTAACAACAAATGCAATAGTTCAACTATAGTTACTGTAGCAAAACCAAGGTTAATTTTTATAAGCGATGGATAAAGCTATTGCGAGAGAATGTAAAACTAATTTCAGGCAGAAGCTCCTACTGCTCATAACTATTTTATTTTATTTATTTATTTATTTTTGTGGTGGTACAAAAGTACAAAGTACAAAACTTTAACTACTGCTCAACTGAACAAGCATTAAAATCCTTATTGTTGATCTTGATGTAGGTTTTTGTAGCTCCAGAGTAAAAAAAAAAAAAAGCAATGTTGGATCTTGAGCTAAACTTGGATAACTAGAGCAGAAATAACTCAAATGCTTCCCTGTGGAATAAAAAAAAAACATGCTGTATCCAGGAAAGCGGATGTGTAAAGATACATTTTGCAATATGCTCCTATGTGATACTTGTGGATATTGATCTATCTTTTCCATTCTTAGCCCACATGACTTTCAGATCAAACCCAAAGTGATTTATAGTCCGTTACCTGATCGAAACCATACTCCGATTCACTTCCACTTTAATACATCCTCAAAAACACATTTATAACAATCGGAAACATTCAAACATTAATCCTCGTCTTCAATCCACAAGGAAAAGACAACATTCAATGTTTAACAGTACTCACGGTAATCTGCAATGACAACTGGCCCTCGCCAGCATCCTTGGCATCGATGGTGAACTCCACTGGAAAACTGGCGGGGACGCCTGTGGTCAGCCCAGGGCCGCTGGCACGCACTTTACTGGCATCGTGAGTGGGCAGAACACGAAGTTTGAACGGACTGAAAAATATATTTTAAGAATTGGGGAGTAACAGTAGCAATCACACAGAGTGAAAAATCAAGTCAGTAAATCTCAGGATCAGGATTTTTTGAATACCTGCGTGGAATTTCCTCATCTGCGTACTTGACTGCGACAGAATAAGGGCCCTCGACAGATGGGGTGTAGGCAACAGTGTGTGTGCCATCTCCATTGTCTGTGATGTCGACTGGTTCGGCCACCCCTGCAACGACCCATTTGTGGTCATACACGGCATACAAAGGGTATGTTAAGAATGGCATACCTCCATACTACTAGTACAGTATGTAGTATGCACTGTACACAAATAAATACGTAGTAGACTAGTACTCAACATTTCCAAAATGTCTAAATTGTCCAAGCGTCATATGAGTAAATGTTTACGGAGTTTGTACCTTTGGGTCCTGTCACGGACACAGAGAGAGGAGCGACTCCAGATTTACTGCAGTCCACTGTGAAGTTCTGAGGAATTTTAGCCCGAACTGAAGAACCAACACCTGGTCCAGAGATCTTCACCTTACTGGAGTCCACAACATCCTTCACTGGTACCTTAAATGGGCTTCCTGCAGATCAAACAAAAGATAAGGGTGTTTCTTCAACTTCAGGCAATTACATTTCAACAGATTACAACTTTTTCTTGTTAAATAAAGGTCAAATAAACAAATTAATTTACCAGGCATTCATAATTTATTTTTAGTACTTTTCAAATGCCTTATGTATAGATTTATTGTTTTAGCCTTGTCCCAGACCCAGACTTTCAATATTAAATGTAAAAATCCATTATAAATATACAAATTATAACACGTTTAATTCATGATGAGTGAAATAAACACACCATTTCATTATTCACTGTAAATTATTTCAATACATTTTTCAAAAATTACAACTTTCCCCACAGTTGTGGCACATTTCCACCGTATCAAACAATTTTGCCCCTAATAAAGTGTTATTTATTTATTTATTTATTTTTTAAGTTGGTGTACTTGTTAACCCTTTAAGCTCTGAAGGTGTTTTTAAAGAATTCCTGTTTCAGTGGCATACCCAAAATTAAAAGGCTTATAATAAGTCAAGTTATTTTTAATATCATATTAGTTAACAAGTGTTATCATATAGTTATTATTAGTGGTATCATTTTAAAGAAAACATTTCAATATTTTAATGATACAGATTGTTAAATTCTGAGACTCTCAGCCTAAGAAACTGCTGAAAAAAAAAAAAAAAAAAAAAAAACTTGAGCCAAAACATTTTTTTTTTTTTTTAATTAATATTATATATCTCAGGGTGTAAATAAGGTAGCTCCGAAAAACTGCTTGTGTTTAGTTCCCAATCATGTCACCTGAAACTAATCACAATTTTGTGTTAATACGACAAGGCAATCAAAAATGTATCCTAGTGTCCAAAAGCATCTCCAAACAAACAAAACATAATAATTGTACATAAGAACTAATTACACAACAACGACTAAAGGTATGCTCTCTCTCCAAAGCATGCAGGCATGAGTAACACAATCTCATTCAGTTCCATTCTGTGTCATTTGAGTCATCATTGAGTCTGCGTCATGTACTTGGCACCATCTCCTGGTGGCCATATGTAACTGAACGATCCTCACTGCCCATATTTGGATGACTTCCACCTCTTGTTGCAGCGATCTGAATGCTAATTCAATTGGTTTAGCGTTCCATGATGCTGGACAACGTACTACATAGTTTCCGATGAAACTCCGATTCAGGAAAGCTACTGTGTTTTTAGCCAGATAGCACATTATGTGAGCTTAAAAGGTTAACCAAGTGGACAAGTGTCAGTGAAGGGAATGCTTGAGATGAAATATGAGACAAGTGATGTTTGAAGAAAAACAGAGAATTTAAGGTAAATATCACTTGTGAGCAGAATATTTTTATTGGTTTTTATTTCCAATCAAGTGGTAATTTTGCCAAATTATGCCAAAAGTGTGAAAATATTATTTACAGTAATTGTGTGTAAATAGGATACATAAAATATCTATGAAATTAGCCTTAGCAAGACTACTTAGTCTGACATTTTATATATAAAACGTTATAAAAAGTCATTTCCATCAGTGTTATTTCAATCACAGAATTGTATTAAACACAATACAGAATTTGAGATGTGCTGGAAATGATACACTGTACCACACAAAATAAGATTGAGAAATTTGCCTGGTTAGACCACGAATAGATTTTTAGACTAAACTCAGATCAACTTTCTGACAGTTGTCCCTGTTGTCTTCTAAAATATTGCTCTACAGTATGAAGTTCTGTGCATGACTTAAACAAGCTGGAAACAGCTTCTTATGTGGGAGAATCAAACTATGTGGTCTTGGCGTGGTGAAATGTTTTAAATGAAATACGAGTCCATAATGTCTACTGTGGAGAACGTGGTAGCCTGCTTTTCCTAAGATACAGGATAAATCTAATTTCCCACATGTAATACTAATGAAAATATATGTGTGGAATAATTCAAGTGGATTTGTAAGAGAAAACCATTCTACAGCAGACAAAATACTCCACACATTGGTTCCAAAGGTGGCACAAGAAAAAACAAAGAGGATTTCTACCTGGAATGTGTTCTCCTCCATATGTGATGTTGACGTCATATAGACCGGGCACATATGGGATGTACTCCACATTACAGCTGCCATCCTTGTTGTCTTTACAGGACATTTTGGACTCTGATGGACCTTCTACAGTGATACCCAAACCACCAATACCAGCTCCACTGTCCAGACCAAAAGAGTTTAGTTGGTCAGGTTTTACCATTTTATTCTATGTTAAGTTATATGTTATATTCGTAATCAACAAATTTATTTTTAAAACAAAGAAGCTGTCAAATATACAGAATAAGATCTATGGAAATATTATGGTTTGAGTCATTCTATTCAAAGTAAATTTTCTATAAAATTTTAAACATTATCTCAGAAAAAGAATGTCTTTAAATGCTAAGAAATTGCATTGTCTAAAGTTAAATTTATAAAAATTAACATGTTGGGATATTTTAAACTGTTGGATGTTGTGAACACTAAAATGGTAATTTTTTCATGGAATGGCTCAAATAAAAAAAATTAAAAAAAAAAAAAAAAAAAGTGTCACCTGGTGATGATTGAGAACTTGTTGGGTTTGTTGGTCAAGGCTTCTTCTAGACCAGGGCCTTTGGCCTGAACTCGTGAGGGGTCACAACCCTCACCCACCCCAACCTGGAACGGACTCTTCGGAACTGGAGTCTCATCGTACAGAATCTCCACACTGTGGACTCCTACATTTAGCGGAGAGACAAAATCATGCTAATCATCTTCCAAGAAAGTGAATACTTAATATACACTAGGTAAATGATCACATTCCCTTCATAAAGCACTTTGAAAAACCCCTAACCTCAAGTAGGAACTATAGTAATAGTGATGATTGCTTTAGCAAACACCACTAGACATTCTGATTGCAGTGGCTGAAAAGAACAAATCAGCAGGCCAGGATCTAGGATGGGTAGGGATGTCATAAAATATAGATATATGGATTGATCGGCACATTATTTTATCAATATATTTGAGAGGCATCGGTATGTTAAAATTAGCTGACATTTAAATTAGAAGCCCAGTTTGCGTGCTTTCCTATACATTCAGTTGGCCTCTGTTTAACAGTCTGGCGTAATAGCTCTGGGAGACCACAAGAGGGCGATATACCATTTAATGAAGCACACACACACACACACACACACACACACACACACACACACACACAGGACAAGCTGAAGCAGCACAGGTATGGTAGTCCAAAGTTATAAAAGTTTAGGTACTTCAAGAATGAACAGTGACACTGATGAGTTTGCAGGTTAGTGTATGAAACTGGTGTAACTGCACAAACTGAACGATTAGAAATGGCCATGTTTGTTATGCAAATTCTCTGTTTGTAGCCTTGAATAGGTCTTTCATTCAAGCTGTCAAACCACAAAACGGCATACTTGTAACTGAAAATACATTGTGTAGGCTATATGAAAGATACATGTTCACAATAGATCATCCAGTGATGGCTAGAGTAAATAATCTTTGTCCTTTGATAATGATTTGGGTCGAATTTAATGGAAAACTTTGCATGTTGCGATCCATGGCACTTCAGAATGTTGACGTGGAGTGTTGGTGGTGTTTGTACCTTTGTAGAAAAAATTATTTCGAATTTTAGAACACGCCATGTCGTCCGCCAGACGTGTCCGGTGTGTGACCCCCTTTAATTTACCCTACCACTCACACTTTCCCAAAGTTGTGTGTAAAAATATGTTAGAAAAGACAGACTACTGTGTAACGAGCAGCCCAATTTATATCTGAAAACTCGAAAATCTTCCAATTATCGATGCGTGAAAAAAACATTGATCCCTAGCTTAAGGATTGGTACTATAGGGGGGGCAGTGACATACCATTCTCAAATGGTGTGTACTCCACATTGTAAGTGCCATCTCTGTTGTCACTGATGATGCAGTCTGTAGCAGCACCTGATGGATTCGTCACATGCGCTTTAATATGTTTCCCACCAACTTTAGTCAAAGCTCGCGCATCCACAGTGAAGTTAGTCGTGGCCTCCCTGAAAACTCCTGCAGACCAGAGAACAGAGGACTTTAAGGGATTGTTCACCCAAAAAAGAAAAGTAAATGATAGATTTTTCATTTTTGGGTGAACTCTCTCTTAAAGAATTTAAATAAGGTCCATTTTGATTTCATGTTGACTATGAAGTATATGAAACCCTGCATTTTAAGACATCAGTACCTTCTCCCACCACTCCTGGTCCGAACACTTTCACTTTGCTGGTGTCAACAGCTGGATCCACATTTACTTTGGCAGGGAAGTTGGGAACGGTCTTCCCTCCATACTTCAGTAGTAGTGTGTACATGCCCGCAGTCAACGGGATGTAGGTGACTGTGTAGGTACCATCCTTGTTGTCTAGAACTTCTGTTCTTGCTTTAGCTCCAGAATCAGACTCCGCTTCCAGTGTCAATTTTCCTGGTCCAGCTTTGGCACAGTCGACGTTCACTACGCTTGTCTCACCTACCTTACCCCTCTTCAACCCTGAGCCAGATGCAACCACCTTGGTGGGATCAAATGGATATTGGATGTTGGCATGGAAGGGGGAACCGGGAATGTGGACGTCCTCGAAGAGAATGTTGATCAGGTATTCTCCAGGCTCAGTGGGGAGGTACGACACGGAACAGGTGCCATCACCATTGTCAGAACACTCAATTTTGGCTTCAGTGGGACCCTCAACGGTAAGGCCGAGCCCACCGGTGCCAGCACCTTTAGTGTCGATGGTGAATTCTGCAGGGCTCGCAACTAGGCCCCCCTTCAAACCTGGGCCGAAGGCTTTGACCTGAAGAGAAAAAGGTAGCACTTGTTACAACAACTTCCTCTTTACTAAAGCAAGTGAAACAAGGTTTCTCACAAACTGAGCAATCGAAACACACCTTGCTTGGATCAGGGGGCAACATGGCTTCAACAGGGAATGGGCTTCCTGGCACCGGGCTGCCATCATAGACAACCTCCACAATGTAAACGCCTTCTTCTTTGGGGATGTACTTCACAAGGCTGGCTCCTTTACCTGACTGAGGTTCCACAACGCAAGGCACGGACTTGCCTGATGGACTGGTGATCTTGACTTCTAGTTTACCCTGACCACCTGCTCCTTTTGTACCAATGGCAAACTCCTGGTCTTCACCTACTTGCACTCCTACAGCAAAGTTAAATGAGGCTTTATTAGGTTCTGGCAACATATAAACTTTAGAGTATCATCAAAAACAGCTGTATGGGACAATAAGGTTTAAAAGTTAAAATGGCAATCTGATGCTCTACAAGGGGCCATCCAGGCTGAAAGCGTTCTCAGATTAAACTCAAAAAGCTAGAAGCATCGCAACACAGAACAGAAAGCAGGGGTCTTGAGATGCGTTTTTAAAAGATAAAAAATATAAATTGGAGTCTTAAAATCACGGCACTCCTACGCAAGACGCTGCCGGTCAGAGACGTCCGTCTAGCACATATTAACATAGAAAACCATTAAAAAAAACAGTGCAGACACTTTCGGTGTGAACAGCCCCATAGGCAAGCAAGTCCCATAAATGTGTGGAGATCTTCAATTGCAAGAGGACTTACGACTTTCCAAGCCATCCACTTGGATCTTGCTGAGGTCCAGTGGAGCCGCAACACCCACAGCGAAGGGGCTTTTAGAAATGGGGTCACCACCAAAGGTCACCGTTATCACCATCTCTCCCTACATTGGTACAGCCAACCAGAATCATAAGACCAGAAGATAAATGCTAAAAGACTTCCAATTTGCCCATTTCATCTCCTTGAAGGTGCTTTCAAATCATAGCAACTTCATACATGCAGAACCCTACCTGCTGGACTGGTATGTATTTGACGGTGTAGGAATAGTCATAGTTGTCAATGATCTCAAAGTCTTGGACAGGTTGTCCTTTATTAGGCCCGGAAAACTGCACATCTACAGGAGCTTTGCCGGCTCCTTTGGTGTAAATGGTGAAGTGAGTTGGCTTTCCACTCTCCACACCTGAAGGTATGAAGATACCAAATGTGAAAATTAAAAATGACTCTGCTAAAAACAACAACAGCTCAATGTAGCCTTTAATAAGGTTTGCTGGTCTTGTAGCTGGTTCAAGCTGGTCACCCAGCCTGGATTTTAGCTGGTCTCTCACTCTGACCAGCTGACAAGTGCCCCAAACCCCATTATAAAAAAAGGCAAACAGACAAGCCCATCCGTGGACCAGTCAACCCCAGAAAACCTGCTTAAGCAGTCTTAAGATGGATTTGGGGTTTAATGGAATTGCCTTTTGGTCTCCCCTGCTGAAAAAAACCTCATCTTAAACAAGCCTAGGCTGGTTTGCTGGTCTTAGCTGGTTTAAGATGGTCTCCTTCCCTGCCCAAGATGGTCTCCAGCTGGTTTCCCAGTCTGACCAGCGGACAATTGCCCAAAACCCCTTTAAAACCAGCAAACAGACACACTTGGACAGGCTGGGAGACCACATAAGACCAGCAAACCAGTTTAGGCTGGTATTTTTTTCAGCAGGGAGACCAAACTGTCATTTAATTAAATCCTGAATCTAAGCTCAAACCCTTAGTCATTAAACCCAAGTAGATCTTGACCACAAACCTGCTCGAGCGAGCCCTGGTCCCTCCGCTTTAACTTTGGAAGAGTCATGTGATGGATCCACTTTAACACGGAATGGACTCACTGGAATTTCCTGCAAGGATTTCAAGTTAAACCCCCATATTAAGGATTGAGAAATTAACTGACATTGTCTACAATCCTTTTAGTCACTCACTTGATCAGTGAAAAGCACTTTAATGGTGAGCCGTCCAGCTCCGGGGGGAATATATTTGACAGTGATGGTGTCGTTGGCATTGGTAATGATGTCAAAATCAACATCCTCTTCCTTGTCACTGATGACATTAGCATCACACTTGATTCCAACACTGATATCACCTTAATGACCAAAAACAAACCCACACCATTAAATGTCACACAAGTCATTTTAACCCAATGTTGGTGAATGACATAAATAACCAAGTTACATGTTCTACCTTCTCCAGCCTCTGTGCAGTCGACGGTGAAGTGCGTGGGCTCATGAGCTTTCAGTCCAGATCTCTCTACTCCTGGACCAAACACTTTCACTTTGTGTGGGTGGCTTCCCTTTCCAACATTCACCTAAAGGAAAAAGGTCTCTTGAATGTTAATTATAATAGCGTTGCAAGAAACTGAAAACACTCTTCAAACTAACTAAAATAACTTCATTGTACATCGTGAGAAAGATAAAAATGAAGCAAATTACATTTCAAAATTTGGAACATCTGATGCATTTGAAAGGTGTGGTAAATTTGCTTTGAAATAATTAGTATTAAAATTAGTAAATTAGTAGTTAAAAAGAAATGTTACAAATGTTTCCACTTCATTTGATAGGCGACAGGGAATATACCAACACATAGCATACAAAAACAGACGCAAACACACAAATCACACAATGACAAACATTAAAAACATACAACGTATTAGAATTTATTGAATGTGACATTTTAAAAATAACATTCAGTCATGACATTGAAATGCATTCCAAATTTCTTATTTTTCCAAATAAACATGTTAGTAAAAAGTTTGAATGCTGCATTTTTCCCAGAGTCATTTTTCAGAAAACTTGAGTAAAACAAAAGTTTGAACTTTCAGTCAAGTAAAAGACAGTTACATTCTTCGAGACTATAAAGTGTCTTTGCATTGTGAAATGGACTCTATGGAACACAGAAATACATCTTTGTAGGACCATATTTGTATATTTAGATGGTCTTGGACATGTTTCTCTTTGATTTTTGTACATCTGACATCTATGCATGTACATTAAGCTCGATTTTTGTAATCCCGGTAATAAAAATAATATTAAAAGATATATTAATATTCAATCAAGCTGGACACTTTTCAGCTTCATTCTGGACTTCTGGAAAAAAGCAACTGCCAACACCCCAATCTGACATCTTACACAATCATAAGAACAGTCAGTGCTTTTTTTTACATTTGATACAATTTCATACTGTGCAAAATGATCAAGTTCTTACTTCTGACATCAAAAGTGATGATTTACAACATGGCTTCAGACTGTTTAGTGCTTTGAGATACAATCCATAATTACAACAAAAATGAGTCAGCTGATACACTATTTAAATGGCCAATGTCGATACCTTGATATGTCTAGGTGGCTAATGGACTGTATGGTTCACTGAGATATAAGGTTGTAAATAAAATAAATAAATGGAAATCTAGTGTAATACACATTTGTTCATAGAAGTGTAATATTTGTGTCCATGTTGGGCTTTCTAGAAAAACCAAAATCAAATGACTTTAAAATGCCAAGTGGTTCAACCAAGGTATTACACTACTTTCCTTGCACCTTGAATACATTTTAGTTTTCACAACATAATAGTTAATTACAAAAAAGTTTTCAAACATATTTTTCAAGGTAAAAAGTATTTTTTACAAATACCATGAATTTTTGAATCACAATGTTTTCTTTGGGTTACTTTATTTGACCCAAACAAAATGTGCCTTTTCATACAAAATGTCAAAATACCAGATTTTTTTATTTTTTTCAACTCAAAGGCCTAAAGGGGTCCTCTGTTTTTTGTTTTTTTGTTTAAGTCAAATGACAACAGAATGGCTACCTGCATGTTGGTTGCACCACCTGAATCTGATTTGGCGGACAAAAGTATTTCAAATATTAATATTTTTTTTTTTTTTCACTTTTTCTTTTAAGAAATAATAATAAAAGATTATTCCAAACTAGTTATGTCAAAGTTTCTTTTATCGCTGCTTTTTTTTTTTTTTTTCATTTCCGGACCGTTATAGCACTTAGACATTTTTTTACTTTAACACAGAAAAAAAAAAAAAATCTAAACTCAGAAACTGAAAACATGCTCATCATAGTATTCAAGCTGTATTAACAAATATTTTAGGTGTATCATAGTCTAGCAAATCAGGCTCTCGCGTGCACGCTTTCGAGTTGACTGACAGATGATGTCTGTATCTAAAAGGTGATTGGCTCATTTACCTGTAAGGCGGGACTTCCTTTCTACATCCATTGACCGTTGGGCGCTTAGAGATTATTGGTTGGCCCATCTCTGCTAAATAATCTCTGGGTGTATTCAAGTAATTGTTTAAGTGAATAGCATTTTTTTATTTATTTTTAAATTCAAAATGTTAAATTTTACATTTTAAATTAATTTTTGAATCATCAAATAGTTTTTTTCAAATATTTACTAGATTGTTGAAATTGTTTGGACTTAATTTGTCAAGAAATTATGGATAGTTCTTTAAATAATAAATACAGCAGAACAAAATCAATTAAATTAATAGCCAAAATAATTTTCCAAAATACATATATATATTAAAAAGGCATAAATCATTTGATCTGAATGACTGATTAAAAAAATAATAAATAAAAATACAATTATATTGTCATGATTAAAAAAAAAAAGAAAAAAAAAGTGCTTTATCATCCTTCTAATGCTAAGAAATGTGATAATTACAAAATCAAAGTAAATCAACAACAATAAACATAGTAAAACAGCATAAATCATTTGACTATATGTTGATCGGCTTTAGAATAAAAAAAAATAAAAAAAACTTCAATGAGATGAGCGCCATTCTTCCTGTATTTTTTTTGCATGACACAAAGCATTTATATCAAACTCAACTCCTGTAATTATTTCACAGAAGAGCAGCGGCGCTCCAGAGTGGATGTGGTAATTATAATGAGGGCTTTATATTTTGGAGTGCTGTCAGTGTTAAGACTACCAGCTTTAGTTAGTGTGATTAGTTCCTCATTCACTTGTGACTTTACTGTATTAGTACGGACTGCAGAAGTCTCCTGTATGTTTGCTTGAACAGTTATGACCCCTGACTCTGTTGGTCTTACCCTGAAGGGGCTGTGCGGCACACTGACCCCTCCCCAGGTCACAGCCAGTGTGTGTTTGACGGCTGAGGTTGGCGTGTATGAGCAGGAATAGACGTTATCTCCTTTGTTCTTCACTTTCACGTCAATAGGGACACCATCAGCATCCTGAGAAAACAGATATGATGAATTCAAATAGAACATGGCTCTGTTCCAAAACCTAGTGAGCTGCCTCGCTGTCTACGTAGGCAGCTGCCTTCTAATGTGTCCTAATCAGGTGCAACACAAAAAGCGACAAGAAAATAAAAGCTCTCTTCCATGTAAATCTGAGTTTTTGTTCTCACAAGTATTAAATAATAAAAATAAATCGCACATATCGCCACCTACTGGGCATGGAGGACAATTTATAGTAAAAAAGAACTTAAATATTGATCTGTTTCTCACCCACACCTATCATATCACTTCTGAAGACATGGATTTAACCATTGAAGTCTTATGGATTACTTTTATGCTGCCTTTGTGATTTTTAGAGCTTCAAATTTCTGGTCACCATTCACTTGCATTGTAAGGACCTACAGAGCTGGAATATTCTTTTAAAAATGTTAATTTGTGAAAAACCTTCACACCTATGATGCCTTACAATTCTGTCGGCAGCTCACTAGGTTTTGAACAGATCTTATGCTGCAAAGTTAGACAACTAAGAGAAAATTCATAGTTCAAAGATGGAGTGTTGTTAAAAATGAACTTTGTTATATTTAGTTTGATGTTAAATCAAACCTGTGCGATGATTTTCAGAGGCCCATTTCCAGCGTCTTTGGCCTCAACGGTGAATTCGGCAGGTTTGTTTATGATACAGCCAGTCTTCTCCAATCCTGGCCCATACGCCTTGACCTGCAAAACCAGTCAAATATATTTAGTCCCTGTTTAAACATGGTATTAATTACCATTAACATTTATGATACTTTCAGACTCCTTTCAAGCTTTAAAGTGAGTCTCAGACCACGATTTTCATTAAACATCCTTTTGTGTTCTGCATAAGAAAGAAAGTCACAGTGGTTTGGAACAACATGAAGGTGAATAAATGATGACAGTATTTACATTTCTGGAGGCCTGTTAGGGTCGACCAAGAATTAAAGCCTTCTGCAAAGTTCAATATTTGAGGGTCGTTTCTGCCGAGTTTACCTGGTTGGGGTTGTTGGATTTGTTGTCAGGGATGATGTACGCCATGAAGGGACTGTCTTCAATATCCTCATCGTCACACATAACGTGGACGGCGTACTCGCCCGATTCTGTGGGCCAGTACTTCACGTTACATGAGCCGTCATTCTGATCCTCACACTCAATCCGGGCCTGAGATGGACCCTCGATCGCGAAGCCTACAGTACCATCAAAAATCATGCACTTATTATTACGTATTGAGAGATTAGTTAGTCAGAGCGGCATTAACTCTCTAAACTACGGTTTAACCAAGCATGTGATCTTACCAAGCACGCCAACATCAGTCCCGATGGATTCGGCCACAAAGTCTGCGGATTTGCCCACTACGCCTCCCTCAAGACCAGGACCCCATGCTCGGATCTTCTGCGCTCCTGCTTCAGAGCCCACCTGAACCTCGAAAGGACTGACCACGAGAAAACAGACACCAAATGTCAGATATCTGTACAGTTGATTTTGGCATTTCATATTTCGAAACAAAATCAAAAGAAATAAAAAAATGACATTTTGCATAAAGGAAATAAAGCTTGTTGTTTTAACTATTCAGATGTTTTGCATTGTGACATTGTGATATTTTTTTTTTTTAAATGACAATTAAGCCGCAGAATAAAATATTATTGTAATACAACAACTGTATTTGAAATGTAAAAAACTAAAATGTATACACAATAACAGATCGTATGGATTTGTATGGGAGAGAACGCGGAAAATCTGTTGAAACTAGTGAGTAAAAATGTGTTAAAACTGTCAAATCATAAATGGTCCTAAAATAGGCTTTATTTTATTTTATGCAAAATATAATTTCCTTTTGATTTTGGGGTGAAATATGACCAGGACATGTTTTCATAAGATTCACCCTGACACATGACTGCTAAAGACTAGTGTTATATCTTAAATTATTAAATAATCATACAATAAATAATAAATAACATTTGATATATTATACAATTATTTGAAAAAAAAAAAAAAAAGTATTCTCATGAAACCTCTCAAGAACATATCTAGGTCATATTTTAGGCCCAAATCAAAAGAAATAAGATATATAATATCTTATTATTATTATTATTATTATATTATTCTATTTTTTGCATTATTAATTTTTTTGAATAACAATCAAGTACTTTTCAACCCAAAATTTTAATTTTATGCAAAATAATAATCTCATTACTGTTAAATGTGGAAAAAAGGACATTTAAAAAGTGTAAAAATGAAATTTAATTTACACAAGTAAATATTGAGTAATATTAATTAACATGAATTTACTATAGGTTTAGCTGCTTGTAATTATGCATAATGTACTGTTATTATTAGTCAATACATGTAATAAAGGACACTGTAAAATAGTGTTACCAAATTATTTACTGTATGTGTATGGGAATGAGATTTGAACATTTGTTAAGATTGGTCGGTGAAAATATGTTATGTCAAAATTTTAGGCGTTATGCAAAATATAACTTAATATTTTGATATTTTTTTAATATACATCTACACACACAGTTGTGCTCAAAAGTTTGCATACCCTTGGATAATTGGTAATATATGTACCATTTTTTAAAGAAAACATGAGTGAGCAGGCAAAACACATTTCTTTTATTTCTCATGGGATTCATATTCAACTGTAGGTTATAACAGAATGGCACAATCATAAAACAAAACATGGCAACAAAGAAAAAAATGAAATGATCCCAGTTCAAAAGTCTTCATACCCTTAGTTCTTAATACTGTGTATTGCTCCTTTTAGCATCAATAACAGCATGCAGTCTTTTGTAATAGTTTTCTATGAGGCCCCAAATTCTTGCAGGTGGTATAGCTGCCCATTCGTCTTGGCAAAATGCCTCCAGGTCATGCAAAGTCTTTGGTCGTCTTGCATGAACCGCACGTTTGAGATCTCCCCAGAGTGGCTTGATGATATTAAGGTCAGGAGACTGTGATGGCCACTCCAGAACCTTCACCTTTTTCTGCTGTAACCACTGGAGGGTCAACTTGGCCTTGTGCTTAGGGTCATTGCCGTGCTGGAAAGTCCAAGAGCGTCCCATGCGCAGCTTTCGTGCAGAAGAATGCAAATTGTCTGCCAGTATTTTCTGATAACATGCTGCATTTATCTTGCCATCAATTTTCACAAGATTCCCCGTACCTTTAGAGCTCACACACCCCCAAAACATCAGTGAGCCACCACCATGCTTCACAGTGGGGATGGTATTCTTTTCACTATAGGCCTTGTTGACCCCTCTCCAAACGTAGCGCTTATGGTTGTGACCATAAAGCTCTATTTTGGTCTCGCCACTCCAAATTACAGTGTGCCAGAAGCTCTGAGGCATGTCAAGGTGTTGTCAGGCATATTGTAACCGGGCTTATTTGTGGCATTGGTGTAGTAAAGGCTTCTTTCTGGCAACTCGACCATGCAGCTCATTTTTGTTCAAGTATTGTCGTATTGTGCTCCTTGAAACAACCACACCGTCTTTTTCCAGAGCAGCCTGTATTTCTCCCGAGGTTACCTGTGGGTTTTTCTTTGTATCCTGAACAATTCTTCTGGCAGTTGTGGCTGAAATCTTTCTTGGTCTACCTGACCTTGGCTTGGTATCAAGAGATCCCCAAATTTTCCACTTCTCAATAAGTGATTGAACAGTACTGACTGGCATTTTCAAGGCTTTGGATATCTTTTTATATCCTTTTCCATCTTTATAAAGTCCCATTACCTTGTTACACAGGTCTTTTAACAGTTCTTTTCTGCTCCCCATGGCTCAGTATCTAGTCTCCTCAGTGCATCCACATGAGAGCTAACAAACTCATTGACTATTTATTCACAGACACTAATTGCAATTTTAAAAGCCACAGGTGTGGGAAATTAACCTTTAATTGCCATTTAAACCTGTGCGTGTCACCTTGTGTGTCTGTAACAAGGCCAAACATTCAAGGGTATGTAAACTTTTGATCAAGGCCATTTGGGTGATTTCTGTTATAGTTATGATTTATAAAGAAGCCAAACAACTATGTGATAATAAATGGTTTCATATGATCACTATCCTTAAATAAAAGACAGTTTTTTTGCATGATCAGTCATATTTTCAAAATCAATGCCAAAATTTCACAATTTCTGCCAGGGTATGCAAACTTTTGAGCACAACTGTGTGTGTGTATATATATTTAATATTTTCACAAATCTTAGTGTTAAATATTAAATGATTATATAATGTATTATTTTGAATTTATTTAAAAATAATAATTTACCCCCAAAAAAAGTACAGCATAAATGTTTTAATTAAAAATGCAAAATTTCTTTAAAATAATTTATTTGAAATTTTAAATCTCAGAATGTCCACTGTGTGTCAAATAAGTGCACGGCTAAACAATTTAAATGTCTCCTGAACTGACAGCTTAAGCACCTCATACAGCGCTGCCCGCTCTAGTTTGTCAGAATGTTCCATTTCTAACATTACCAAGTGTCATAACTCTCGGCTCTGATTCTACGTTAAAGGAAATCTCCCATCTAATAGAGTTTGTGTTAATAGGAGAAACCACAGAGGGTGAATATTTGACTTTAACAGGGGTCACAGCTCAGTTTCCCCCGTGTGTGTGTGTAAGCCTATTTTCCAGGTGAACAGGAGGGCGATTGTGTTAACTCAGGCTTGTCTCATTCATTCAAGCGCTTCGTCTCCTACAGAGCAGCAATCTGATTGGCTGATGCTCTGCCATACATGTGATGACCAGAAACTGTCCGTATGCACATTAATACCAGCATGCAGCCTCAGGCCACACACCACGCCATCTTATCAAACTTTGAAGAAATGCAAAAAATACCTTGATGTATAAAAAAGGCAATGTGAGGTGAGGTTTTTTGGTATAAAGGAATAGTTTACATAAAAATTAAAACCTCATGCCTTACTCGCCCTCATTCCATTCCAAATCTGTATGATTTTCTTTCTTCCATGGAACTTAAAAGCAGAATGTCCATGCTGCTCTTTTCCATACAATGAAAGAGTAAGGTAACCAGGGGCTTTCAAGCTCCAAAAATGACAAAAACCACCACTAAAGTAGTTTACTATGACTCCAGCGATACATTCCACATCTTTGTGTGACAAATTGTAATCATTATTAACTAATAATCTTTTTTTACCACAACTCTCAAATCTCATTCATGTTTGCTTTGGTTTGCGCATTTCTTGTAACAATTCATGATGCACAAAATTTGAAAACGTGCAGAATTCCAAATCGTACCAACGATAATTGAGAGCTACGGCACAGATGAAGATTTTTAGTAAATAATGACTAGCATTTCTGTCTTTTCCACACACAAAGCTATTGTATGACTTCAGAAGACTTGGAATATAGTGTATGGACTACAGTAGCCATATGGACTACTCTTATGGTACTTTTATTGTGCTTTTGTTATTTTTGGGGCCTAATAGCCTCTAGTCCCCATTCACTTTCATTGTATGGAAAAGAGCAGTGTCAACATTCTGCCTGACATCTCCTTTTGTGTTCCACAGAAGAAAGCAAATCATACAGGTTTGAAACGACAACAGGGTGATTAAATGACAGAATTGTAATTTTTGGGTGAACTATCCCTTTTTAATTGCACTGAGCACATTTCTGCATGACTGCACATCCACACGCTACGAGAAAACGAATCAAAGCGAAAACACAGAAGTCGTTTCCGTTCCGCAGTCCATTAAATTAGATGTTTATCCTACAGTGTTCACATCCATCAGGTCGCTTGTGAATTTGATTGAACGTGTACATGGATTAATGCACGCTACGTCTGTTTCCCGGTGGTCCTGGGTGGTGGTGCGATTCCAGAACTCCTCCAAACGTTCTGACCAGAGCGCATGATGTCATGTTACTTTCCATGTCATCTTTCCATGTAAAGGGTTGAACTCTATTGAGTCTGCTTGGCAGTGGAAACGACCTACATACTGTATCATGCTTGACGTTAAATAGTTTCAGATGGACAAACGAGCTTTTCCAATCAGCTAAATTCTGGACATGATTCTTAATGGTGGCGAACAAACTGAATACAATAAACTCAAGCTTTTCAACACTGTTTTATTCATCGCAGCATCTACAACACGATCTGATTTAAAGGAGGATTGGTGTAAATTTGCATGCCTGGTCTGTTTACATTTGACTAAGCCTTTGTACCAAAACAAATCCAGATCAAATTTATATCGCTGACAGCCCTGAAATCCAAAATACTGAACATTGATGAAAAGAGAACACACATCTGGAAGTGATAAACAGAAGATTTGTTTCAACCTGCACACCATTATTGGTAGCACTAGAACAAATCTGTTTGGATCAAAGTTATTATTGTTAACAAAAACTACTGTGGCGACAAAAACTAAACAAAAAGACAAAAAGGTACAAGTCTGTGCACTTAACATCTTTAATTAGGGAAAGAACTACTATCCCATGAAGCACTGAATTAAAAAAGATGGAAATATTAAAATATTGATTTCAAGTCGCTGATTATAACTTTAAAAATAATAAATTTTTATTGCAAAACATTCAGTCATATACAAATATTTAAGTAGTTTGAGAGTAACTTGATTACGTCATTCGAGTGGGCGTTTGCCGCAGAGCTCTTTTGGCGCACTTTTTTTGCCGTGATTCTCTGATTGGAGGTTCGTTTCTCTCCAGGATCATAGGAAATGTAGTTCTTCACCAGGAACTCCACTATTAACATGATTTTTTAAATATCAAGTTGAAATAGTGCAGACTGAAGGCTTCAACAGAATCATGCACCATCGAATAACAAGAGTTATAAATGGAGGAAAAACTAATGCCACATCCACTCTCGTTTCCTAACGTCATCATTTTCCAAAGAGTGCAGTAGAGTGTTTTCAAAACACTCCACTTTCGGTAGAGGAAAATGTGCTCCAGTGAGGATGAGAGGCATAAACACAGCAAACACAATGAGTTTCCAAAAGAAAACATGTTAGTATGGACGTAATCTAAAATTAATACTGAAACACAAATTTAAATAAAACTAAATATACAAACAAAATAAAGATTTATGATTAATGATTAAAACCTATTATTAAAACTATATTTGAAACTAAATGAAACAGATAAAACGATTATAACCCTGATTTGGACTAACGGGTAGACCGATATATCGGTTTACCGATTAATCGGTGCCGATAGTTGCTTTTTGGAACTATCATTTATCTGCAAAAATCTCTGCCTATAGTTGCGGATATTTTTTAAAAATTATTATTCCTTATCAATAAACCTAATCTGGTGAAATATGTATATACAAACTTTTTCATCTGATGAATATATAGACTATAAAAAGCTTAATTTGGTAAATACTTGCATATAGAGTATTGTAACGGAGTAAAGTCCCCGGTGTATTTGGGGCTTATTTATAGCTAAAAGTCCCGCGTTATGCGCCAAATCTGAATTTTTCTGGTTATTATTCAGATTTTGGTTGCACAATAAACTGCATCTGGGATTTTATTCATTTTGGACTATTGTAGCCTCAATATCTGTGCCTGTTATAGTAAGGAAAGACTAAGAAATGTTTTATCATTCTATAAATTGCTTTTATATAAAAAAAAAAAAAAAAAAAAAAAAAGAAAATCATCATCCGATTTAATCGTTATCTGCATTTTCCACCACCTTGATTATCGGTATCGGCAAAATACACAAATCGGTCGACCTCTAATTTGGACAGCTGTTAATCATGTTTTACAGAGTTTGGGACGATCTGAGACATGTGATTATGAGAAAACTCACCTCTTGGGAATGTGCTGCCCACCCCAGGTGATGGTGACTGTGTACTTTCCAGGTGTGTGTGGATGGTACTCATAAGAATACACACCGTCTGAGATGTCTTTCTGTTTTACGGGCTCCTCTAGGCCTTCTACAAGTGAGAAAAGTTTCAAGAGAAACCACTTTTAAATTAATTTATCATTGTATAATTGAAGTATTATCACTGCAATTCTTTTAAGGGAAAGTCTGCACAGAATTACAGTGAAGAGGGCTTCTATAGTCTCGGAAAACGAGACATCTGGAAAGTTTCCTTAAAAGATGAAAATGGATGTTTTATCGCTTTGTACATTTTAGCAAGTGCTTCAGAGAGTATAACAGGAGAGAATGTGTATGTGTGGAGTGAGTAAACGAAGTTAAATAGTTTTTTGCTATTTGGTATAAAGTTACTTACTGGGTCCCTTAACTGTGACCTTTAGATCGCCACTGCCAGCATTACGAGTGTCGACTTTAAAATCAGCCACCTGTCGTACCCTCACGCCTTTGGGCTGCAAACCTCGTCCAGTGGCACGACATGCACTGGGCACAGATGCTGAAATACACACACACAGTAAGAAATTATTGATTCATTGACAATTAATGCAAATCATGCACATAAATTACATTTTGCTGTGTTGAAGCATCACCCAAAAACAGAAGTTCTCAGTTACAGAGGTCACTGTAAACATGCGCTATTCGCAGACGAGACTAACTTTTCCTAAGAGTGAAAGCATCCAATTACAGGGGATTATTGACATGAAGAGAGTAATATTCGGTTGCTTATGTGACAAAAGGGAAAGTCCATATCCACCCGCGTCAGTAACCAAACACAGTCTAAAAACTTGTTTCTGGTTCCCATGGTTAGAACTTGTCCATTATCATAAGCATAATATCAAAACTAAAGATGAGCTCAAATGTATGTTAATTCTTATATATACACAAGAAGCCAACAAAACCAATGAAATGAACACATTACCACCTCAGCTGCACATTGAATGCAACTGAATTTTGAGCCGCTTTTCCACTATCGGGCCAGTGGAGCCAATAGCCTCAGACCTCGAGCCGCGAGACCAAAATCGATCTGTGTTCCCACCATCGGGCCAATAGCCCCGTAGCGCTGCCCTAAAAACAGTCCATAACATGCTGCCCTGGTGCCAACGTCACATACCCCGGCCATTTCATAAGCAAGAGGGAAGCTCAGTTTCGTGTTTATCGAGTTCAATTCATTTGTAAACATTAACTAGCAAGCAAAATAAGTTAGCGTTGACAACTCACCGACTGTAACTGCCATGGTGTCCCGAGTGGTCTCTCCACTAACAGCGGGACGATGTTCCAGCACACCGTCCATGATCTCGAACCATGGAAAGTTCTTTCTTTGGGCACCGCTTTGTCCATTGTGCGTTTTAATGGAGTTGTACTGTACCCGCATTTTTACATTTTTCCCGAACCGTTACCGCTGGATGTACAGCCTGGCAAGTTTGGCGAAACTCCGCCTTTGACATTGACCCCACCTCACTCCCCAGTTGTCCTTATTTGGCCCAAGGGTAATCGGTGGGCCAAAGGCCATTGGCCCTGATAAAGCCCAAGGGCGGCACGCTGAAGCCCCAGAAGTGACAGTGTGAACGCAACTGGCCCTGGCACGTACTAGCACGCCCTCATTTTGCCCGATAGTGGAAACGCTGCTAATATTCTGCGTTACACATGTACATGTATACAGTGTTTTTATCCAAAGAAATCTTTACGTTTTAGAACTACTTTCTAAAACCACGGATTACAGTAAGTATCTTGCTTAAAAATAGCCCATACTGGCATTACTATAACGTGTTGAAATGATACTTGTAATGCGGCCAACAAACCTAGAACTAGTTCATAGCTGTGCAGTAACAGACAATTAATCAAACACCTTGCATCAACCGTCATCTGCCGAATGCATAAACGTAAATGCAAATCTGTCAGCCAATTGGAATTAAGAATTCAACAATGGTGTGGTTTAAGATCCAAACAAAGTCCTCCCTCAAATGACTGTCATTTTCATAACAAGCACCCTGAAATGAATATAGCTGTAACACCACACCTGCAATTAAACACTCTATTATTGCTCTACTATTATGCAACAGAGTGCTCCAACACTTCAAGAACATCAGAATTATGTCCACAGTGCACAAGCCAAAACCCACATCTAGCGTAATAGCATCCCTGACGCAGAGGGACACTCACATTAGGTTCAGATGTGCGGGGCCCATCAGGGTGGAGTTGTGCGGCCCTGTGTCATTCAGCACACAGAGCTTCATTCACCTGGAGCATAACGAAACGCCTGGAATCTTGACAAAATGACTTCCATCAAAACGAACCGTCTGAGACACAAATATAACCTCCTGTATGATGACATCACACACTAAACTCTAAAAATACACGCAAAATACAAGTGGGGATCAAAATAGTCATTTGTTCAAATTAACTGAAAAAGTGGAACAAAATTGATCTTCCAAAGACGCTGCAAAAGATGCATCTACCTTGGTGCCTAGTTTTTGTATTTCAAATTAATTTTAGGCCTTTTTAACACCTTGAGCACAGTTGAGATCTATACGATTGGAAAATATTGCGAGCCGCATTCGAACTCGTCTCTCCTGATGAGCACCACAGCTCAATGTGTAAGAGCACTTGCAAATTCTGAATGCCATTTTTGAAGGAAATATCTTTATTTAAATGATATAATGGATTTATGAAGCACTTTGTTTGTGAAATGTCCTGAAATAAAACTACCTCATGCTGTAAAAGTTAAAAATAGTGGTTAAAACGCATAAGTCGTTTTCCTTTGGGTCTCATTCTGGTTTAATGGCGCATGTGGTTGATTTCTGAGGTTGCGCTCATCAAAACTTGCCCATCATATTTGCTTTAAAAATAAAAAATTAACAGCAACAGTGATAAATATTAATCCAGTGCTAGCACTAAAGCTACTGGCCTTACAAACCACAACCTGTTAGTTTAAGAGAAAAGAAGAAATATATATGAGGCGATTGGGGCTAGTTGTCCAGTGAAAAGTTCTCAATATAGATTTATTATTACAAGTCAATCTCTGTATAGACACAAGTCTTCAATACAAAAAAAGCTATTGAACCTCTTCACTGTTACTGACCAGGAAAGAAAGATACACTTTGTGTGTAAACATTTAGTATACAGTGTGATGGGGCAAGTTGTCACTATGAAATATGCCATTAAACAGCTTTTTATTTTTATAAAGAAACAAAAAAATGAAATGGAAAAAAATCTAAAAGGTAAAGTACGAAAATATCAAAAGCACTGTATATTGCAATTAATACCAGTGTATGAATTTATACAATTAAAAACACATGACTTGCCCCAATACCTTTTCGTTGAGAGAATTTTCCATCTTTTTTATCTAGGACTACTCAAATGCATTTATTTAAAATGCTGATGTATTCAACAGGAGACTATGTGTCAATGCAAATCATGTTGTTAGTTTTAAACCACTGGGAGAAATGATGTAATCCAGTTCAGAAGATTCATCAATATGTTCACCTTTTCATTTTGAACAGTAAAAATACGTCAGATTGTAAAAACAAGCCTGTTAAATAACCAGCATGTGTTTAACTACACAGGAAAATAAATTAAAGTCCAAATGTTAAAACAGAATTGTTGCATGCTACCTGGTTGGGAAAAGTTGCATCACAGAAAAGGAATTTGGTGTTTTACAAGCTTTTTTTTTTTTTTTAAATCTGTTCAGCAGTACAACATGTTCAGTGACACACACACAGATATGGTGCTAGAACGGGTCATTACACAATGCACACACACACGTATGAGTGTGCATGCACAGAATAGACAAAAGTTGTGTCAGGTGGCAAGTAGTCGATGGGTTCTCTTTCAATTGCATTGTCCTCACTGGTTGCACGCAAAAACCAACATATAGCATGACCAGTGTAGTTCAGTTCACAAACGAATCACTCATTAATAAATTGGTCGTTCTCAAAAACAGTCTAAATCCTTGAGTTATCGGTTTGAATCACAGAGTGAATCGGTTGGAGCGGTTTTACTTTCATGTCCAACTCTAAATGAACTATTCTAGTACTTCAAGAAATGTAAATAGAATCATTAGGTGGAATCTGAATCGAAACGAGAACTAGAATTTTTCAATTCATTACAACTACCATACCATTCCTTTCTTACCAAAACACAACAAAAGCAAACAACAAGATACAGTGCGTGTATAAAACCCCTTCATTTGAGTATTAGATGAGCTTTGTGCCATTCACATGCACTAAGCACAAACGGCAGATTTAACAGTATTAGAAAATAGCCTAAAAACTTAAAACCAGGGGGTGGAAATGAAGCCTGACCTTAACGACACCATGGGCCAGATTTAAAGGAGCTGGCAGCACCACACATGCCACAAACGAGCGTGCTGGCGAACTGTGGCTACATCTACACAGCTTTTATAGAAAGTGTAAAGGCACTGCAGACCCAATAACTACATGCAATTACCCAAGTCTTTCTCTATTAGTCCAGAAAGAACAATAATATCCAACTGTATGAGGCAATCCACACACGAGCTGCTGTCGATTCTCTGATAAAATCTGCTGACTTAACACAATAATTCATTTAACATTCCAAATAGGGATGTCCTAGTTTTTTGGAACACAAGTACGAATACCCATACTTCCTTTTCTGTACATGCCGATACCTGCTTTGTGGTGTTTTATTTGTATTTTTTTTGTAATGTTGCCTTTTCAAATACAATACTGTGAGACTGATGATTTGAGGACGGTGTGTTTACTATTTTATTTACCATTTTTTTTTTTTTTTTTTTTTTAACTATTAACTGTCACTGAAAAGACAATCAAAAAAGTAAAAAAAATCTAAAAACCACAAACAAACACTGATTTAATTAAATAGGTAGTCTGTATGTGCCACGTGCTGTAGATAGAATGAGTGCTCTGCTCTCTGTCATCTGCTAAAAACAGAGTGCACGTGATTTTTAAGATGAGGTGTTTTCAGTGTATGACATCACACAGTCACTTTGAAACGTGCAGCACATGCAAACTATATACAGTATTTATCTCATTAAATTGGAGCCTTTGCGGTTTCATAATCAAACTAGAACATATTGCGATTTCAATTTGTGCTCAAAGTTGAAAGTACAAATTGTGCGTTAGATGGTATCAGTTTTTGGTATCAGCATTTTTACAAGTACGAGTGCAGTGTCGGACTCGATGCGACTTTCCTAGTTCCAATTCTAACCAAAGCACATTAATCAAGACAAAAAGTCTTGATAAAGTGTTCCAATTACTGCTACTAATTCCACATTTGACCAATTGCAAGCTTAGAAAGAGGACTCTTATTAATGAGAACATTCTATATTTCATTGGGTAAGGTACCTGGGCCGATGTTGACGGTGAAGGGGCTCTTGGGAATGGCAATTCCTCCAAATGTTATGTTGATGTTGTGGGGACCTGCCTGCACAGGTTTGTAGGTGCAATGGAAGACGTTTTCCCCCTTGTCTTCCATGATGACCTCCACAGTGTTGCTCTTACCCTGAGGGTCTTTAATGACGGCTGTCACTTCACCCACTCCGGCTCCTGTATAATGAAGAGAGAAGAAAGTTCCAAACTTGAGGCCGTCAAAACTTTGGTGGCCGATAAGACTTTGCGAGCCTTCAAAAAAATGGGGGCCTTCAAGACACTTGAGGCCTTTGAGATTTTAGGGGCTTTTAAAAACTCTGGGGACCTTAAAAAAAAAAAAAATGGGGGCCTTTGAGAGACTTTGGAGGCCTTTGAGACTTTAAAAGCCCTTCAGATCTCTGGGGCACTTAAAAAAAAAATAAAAAATAATTGGGGGCCTTCAAGACACTTCAAGACTTTAGGGGCTTTCAAAACTCTGGGGACCTTAAAAACAATGGGGGTCTTCGAGACACTTTGGGGGTCTTCAAAACTCTAGGGGACTTTTAGACACATCAGAAACTATGAAACGGATTTCAAAACCATCTTTTGTTTTAATCAGGCAAGCTTTGAGAGTGTTTAAAATTTGTTCACACCTGCTGTGTAGATGTCAAAGAAGGTTGGTTTGTTGGCAATGTTGCCCAGTGGTTCCAGTCCAGGTCCTTTAGCTGTGACTTTAGTGGGATCACCCTGCGCTTTGTCCACATTCACTTCAAATGGACTCTTTGGGATTTGTTGTCCAGCAAAAAGTACGGTCACCTGCAGAATGCACACAAAACACCACAACCCTATATTTCACAGGAAAAAATCATGTTTATGTTTACACATAATACACCAATTGTATTTACATTTATATGCCTATATGCCAATTATAATTAAATGCTGTATATTTCAGGTTCCAATGAAAGATTGTGATTCATCCTGACCCTGTGAGGTCCCATGACCTGAGGGATGTAGGTCACACTGTATGTCTTCTTGCTTTCATTCAGCACAGGTTTGACCTCTTCTCTGCGACCCTCAGGGTCTTCAACGTAGACGGTGACCTGCCCTTGACCTGCACTGAAGGTGTCCACCGTAAACACAGCGGGACGCATCACTCTGTTGCCCGTTGGCTCAATACCTGCAAACACGATGGATGAAAGAACAGCCTCTGAAAATCGCTTTTCCGTAACTTGGAATGTGATAAGAAAAGTAACATGGCCATTGTAAATCCCTGACTGCACTGCAACGAAAATAAAAATGACATTTGTGTCTCATTTAAATCCTTAAACAAAATACATGTACTTGAGAAGCAAATCTTGTTTTCAAGAAAATCTAACAAAATTAGTAGCAAGGTTTATATAATCTATTAAACATATAGATATTTTTTAGTTTTAAGCATAAATCCCACTAAATATAAAGTCAGCCTTTGCAGAGTAACACTAAAAAATACAGTATGTTGTCACAGGTATTCCATGTAAAACAACGTCAAACATGGTGAATCGGGACACGGGACAAGTTTATTTCAGCTAACATTTCCATGCATTGTTTTAATTTTAGCCCCAAACAGATCCGACAGGTGTTGAATCCATAGTCTTGAGAATATTGCCAACATTTTTTTAAAACTCTGCCTCTGAAATCTTTGTGTCTCGTCCAGACTCAAAGTCCCTCAATGTTTATAAGACTGATGTAAAAATATGTATTTATTGCAGTACTTTAGATGCATGCTATGGACAGGGCAAGTATATACAGAATAAATACTAAGCTCAGGAAACTATAAGCAAGCAGCAAACCCCTTTCCATGCACTGAACAAACAACTTCAGCCTCTTAAAAACCTCCTAGCTATAAATCTTGATTTTGGTTACCACTTAAGGGCCCCTTGTTTTAAGTGCTGCACGCAAGAGCGCTGGTAAAAATGTAGCATTGCCACTCAGAAAAGCAATGATGGCTGTGCTCAAGAGTTTATCTTGTAGAAAGTTCATTTTATTGGCCAGAGAGATTAATTGGATTAGCCATGTTAAGATTACCGGCTAATAAAAGTGTATTTTTTTTTTTGGTGTTTTCTTTGGTGTTCTTGTTGCATTCAATACATTAAATTGTGTGTAGTGGGGTTCAAAATTAAGTTGACTTGTAAAAATACTTGTCTTTATAATTTTTTCTAATTAATTTTCTAATTTATCTTTTATATTTTTATTTAATATTTTTTATTAGTTTTACATCACAATGTTTCTTTGTTTCAAATTTTTCAAAATCCTAAATCTTTATTTCAAGGTTTAATTTAAAGTTTGAATTCCAGGATTCAGACTTTTAAACCCCACTGTGTTATATATTGGCCATCAACCACCCTGCTCTCTAAATATTGGCATCAGCATATCGGTCAAACATGATTGGATAACTTAAGCGTAAAACAAAATGCAACACCGAGTAGGACATCTGTCCGACACTAAAGTGGCCATTGCAAACTTGCATTTTCATAAAACAAGGTAACCTGAACTGCAGCACAAGCATGTGGAATTTGGTAAACCTAGCAGTGGAAAGACATTCCCTTTTGTTTTACAGCTGAGGCAAATCCTACATGCACATAGAAACCCACAAACAACGACCCACAAAACCACATGCAAACCTCCAGACTCATAAAACACATTATTTCCAACCAGTTATTCAATTTGCTACTGAAAACAAAAGCTCTACACAGTACACCGGGAACGCACATGATTGTAGAAACAAGGGTGACTTTGTTGTAATTTAAATGAGTTTGTATATTTGTGTAGTACTTTCAGAGAGGAGATAATCCCTTAAATGGAAACATAATTGTGACGCTTTTATTCTGAACCTTAAATTATCCTGACTTTCGGCTTTGTAGAGTCGGCACCCTGGTGAAGATTTCCCAAAGACTGCAGATGTCACAACCCAACCAGGAATTAGTTAATTATAGCATTCAGTCACGGAACATTTGCACAGGTCACTTCTGGAGTGGGAGTCATAATTTAAACTCATTAGCTACTAGTTTTACTGATTTAGCCAAATTTATAACAGGTAACAGGCACATTTTCACACTATACATCAATCCTTAACCTAGGGGAATTTTGTATTTTCACAGCACTCATTTATATGACCAGACCCAAAAGGTCAATGCTATAGGAGGGCCAAAAATCTTCAATTAAATAATGTAATAAATATTTAAATAAATAGTTGCAGAGTGACGTGCCAATAACCCTGAATATTAAACGACATGAAGCTAATTTTTAAATAAATAATAATAAAAAAAAAAAAAAAAGTAAACCTAAATATGATCCTAAAATAAAATAGATGCAAACTAGTGCTAAAATTAAATACAAGGTACATTTAGTGATTTATTTAGTGATTTAATGATGAATGATTTTAATAGATTAACAATTAGTGATGGACCAATATTGGTTTTTAAAGATCAATACAATACTGATTATTTGTCCAATAACCGATATTATACTCGTTTTATTTTTGCTTTTAGGCTAAATAACAACTTAATCGTTTGTCACTAACCTCTAAAGTGAACTGCTTTACAAAACTAACTTTGCATACAGTCTACAAATAATTAATTTAACTAGTTTTAGTTTAAATTAGGGCTGTCAATCAATTACATCTTTTGGTATGCTGTCGCAATTACTCGCATGCATAAATATTTGCTGAGAAAGCCCCTCAAATGACAATAATATATATAATGATTAATTATAAATAGTTATATTTAAATAATTATAAAATGTATATATAATGTATTATAGAAATAAAAATACAGATATTAAAATGCATTACATTATTTTGTCACACAAGTGACACATTAAAAAAAAAAGACAATACAAAAAGTGGCTTTAGAAAGCAATATATTGTTTATTTGCATATTATTGAACATAAACCTATCATTGGACTACAGTTCACAGCAATCCATTTTGCAATTGAATTCGTCTGCTCTCGGTAAGTGTGGTTTGTTCTCTGTCTGTATAAGATTGCGCATTGCCTATACAGAGAGTTTCGCTTACTGCCCCCTAAAGAAAACAGGTGGTACTCAATTCTTGGATTGCTCAGACAGAAGAATATTCTGTCTGATATTAATTGCATTAATTTAACGCTTTATTTTGTATATAATAGTCACATTGAATTAATGTTTTAAATTGACGGCTCTAGTTTAAATAATTGTTCAAAGCCCCTCACTTAATATTTAAAATGTAATGTCTTGTGTCTAACTTTATCGGTAAACCTGATATTAAAAGAAATGATAACCAATTAAGGGGAAAAGTGTAAATATCGGTTAAAAATATCGGTCAAACCAATTATCTGCCTATCTCCATTAATGATTTCATTATGTATTTAATGTTTTATTTTAATATTTATTTAATTTTGAGTACATTTGCCCCTTCACACAAAGCAGAAGACTTCATGAGCACTTTCAAGTCAGGTGTCTTTTAGTTCAGTTCACTGTGATTGTTAGTTTTTGTTTAGTTTTCATCAGGTATTTTCTAGTTTAAGTTTAGTTTTTCAAAATATTATAAATTTCTCAAATTAGTTGTAATTAGTCGTATTTTTATAGCTACCAAAGGTAAATGTTAACTGAGATATTCAGATTTGTTTGATCCTGATAGATTTAATGCGGTAATCACATTTATCCAAATTACATTTATAACTGTTGCTGTTTCAAATGTTATTAAAAAAAAATCTTGTATTAAAAACAAAACCTAAAATGTATTTGTGGTCATTATTTAATTTCATGAAAAGTCACAATTTTTTTCAATTTTTCCAATTACATTAGGTTTTACTTTTATTTCAGTTAATAAAAAATGTTTGCATTTAGTTTTTTTACAATAACAACACTGCCCCACATATGTCTTTGACGTGTCAGTTAATAGAGAAAGTCTCTGACCGTTACGCCCAGTTGCTTTTGTTGAAACCGTAAAAATCAGACAAGGTTCAAGAGAATTACGATGTTCTGAAACCAGAGTGACACTTCCAACGAGCCGTGAATCACAGATATTTGAGTGATTTATTGATATGGCACTTCAAAAAATTCTCGCATGATATCTTCTTGTTACTATGTAAACAAAAACAACTGGACTACACAGTTACTGTAGATCAGTTTCACTGAATGTGACAGATTCCTTTATAAAACTCATATTATTAAGACCACACTAAAAGCAGAGAAAGCATCTCTCACCTGGACCGTAGGCGCGAGCCTTCTTGGGGTTGAGTTTGGGTTTTAGTGGCGCGCCAGGCTTCAGTTTGGATTTGGGGAACTGTGACAGATATGTCATAACAGACTGTTCATCCACACTGGGGTCAATGATTTCCTCAGGAGCGATGACCTAGAATGAGAGACAATGTGTTAAAGGTGTTTTCCATACAACTGCAGTCTGTCAAGCCCAGAAAAGAACTTTTTTTAAAATAACTATTGTATTAGCTTACTTTTAGAGACCGTGGAGAGATCACAGCTACGGTATGAATAAGTGGACAGTTATACAGTGTTGCCAAGGACAATGGTCATTAATCAGAAATATTTCACAGCCGAATTATGCCACTGACCAATCAGAATGAAGTGCTGTGTAATAAAGCGTAACAGTGTCTTGGTTCTGGAAGTATTTTTCCCCATTCATATTTTCCCTAGGGATTTCATAAAAACCTTCGTACATGAGTTCTAGCCATGAACCAAATCAACCAGCTCCAAGGTGAATCACAACATTAACCCTCCTATTGTATTCAGTCAAATAAATTTTCCTCATTTAATAAAAATGGTTTCCTTAATCTGTACAGTGCAAGACTTGGTGACTTTTCCTCCATTTGCCAATTGGGCTCGATTTGATAAGTCTAAGTGGTCATTTAAAAAAACACACCTCTGGTATTCGTGGTCAAAATTGACCGACCATTGAAAATAATAGGAAAGACCAAAAAACAGAGCATTTTTTAAAATCTGTCAAATAGAATCAATAAATCAGATACAATGCAGAAATTACAGACAGAAATTACAGGGTGAGACTCTAAAACATTCTCAGTGCAAAACATACACACCCACTCACACACAAATAAATTAACTGGTGAGACTATAAAACGGAGCTTTTTTTTTTTTTTTTCCATTTGTCATAAAAAAACAAAAACAATAAATCAGTCACAATGCTAACCACACTCAGAAATGAAGGGGTGAGACGATAACACTCACACACACTCACACACTTACACAACCAGGGCGTCAACAAGTGGAGCCTTCTTTTGGTCATTGTTGGCATTACAAGTCTTATGTTGTTTTCAGAAGCAAATGTTTATTCTGGTTCTTCTGATTTATACTTGAATTTTCTGAATTTTGCAATTCATTTCTGTTTCTTGATGTTAATTTTCATGATTTATTAGGCATTTATTTTGAGTTATTACATTTTTATTTTTGAAATAAATTATTGGTAGAAAAATGCTTATTCTGAGTCTTCTTTGTAACACCATGGTCAGGTTTGATTGCAAGCATAATGATATTAACTGCAAAAACTGACACTTCAAATCAATGTTTAAATGCTAAACTTTGACAAATGTCTATGCGCATCCAAATGCATATCTTGTGATAAAATATAAAATTAGGTTACAGCAAGCTACAGACTACATAGTAGGTGGCTGCAGTCATCTACTAGCTGTTACTGGCATGGCATGTTCAAGTCATGTTATTTATATTTTGTTCACCAGATAGCAGCAATTTGGCTCCAATTTATGTCACATTTTCATATTTTCTTCATGTTTCAACTTGAAGTGTAGGTTCTGAATTAATTCTGCAAATTAATAGTAATGGAAATTTACATGTAAATACGATCAAAATAGCAAAAATCCCAAAAGAAATGCATAATTTTATTCTCACTTCAGGGAAGAAGAAATGGCATCACTATAAAAAATAAAGGGTTACACGTCTGACCCTTCCAGTCAAAAATGACCATGAACACCAAAGGGAGGTGCCCTTTTTCAATTACAACAGTTAAAAACTTTGATTAGAAGCAAAAAAGTATTTAACATTTCTGAGAAAAAAAAAAACACATAAGGGGAACCACAATCCCATGAAGATTTAGACTTTGAATCTACTTCACTTAGATCTTAAACTAAAATGAATTTATTGAAAAGACATGAGTCATGGGTGTCCAAACTGAACTTGATTCATTTAAAGAAACAATAGTGAAAATTATGCAGGAGATTAATCGGATTATATTTCTGTTGATTGGGACAGAACACACATGTGTTTGCTGAGGAGTGATTAAGGTGTGGTGAGTATTGTATTAACTTTTCAAAATTTGACTACCTCCTCTTAGGCAAACAGTGTGGCCTTTACCGGTAGATTTTTCCCACTCTGTGCATACAGAGTACACACCTAGCAGACAATAAATACATTAACATTATTACTTCATAAAGATCCCACCCTTATTCTTATCTACCACTGATATTTGCCTATTTGCATGAATGGGAAAAAAGGAAAATGCCATAAACACCTTTCAGTGTACTGGGAACCTTTAAACACTCTTGACATATCTGTGGTGTCTTTATGGTGTTGCTGATGCTAATTCAATGGCTATGTTTACATGCACTAATTTTCATCAATCTGAATAAATGTAATCCAATTGCAGATTCCAAATGTATGGTTTATATGTCCCCTGAACTTTGCAATCTGATACAAATATTTGTTAACATGTGCATTACATGTATTCCGAACAAAACTTCTGTGCATGCGAAGAGCGTCAGTCGTTGCGTTCTGAAGCGGAGAAAGGCTGACAAAGTGAGAATGGCACCAAAGTCCGTAATAGGTGTTTTAGATTTGTTGAGATATCTAAAAAAAAAAAAAAAAAAAATAGGCCAGAAAAGCTTTCTTCTTATGTTACTCACTCTACTTGTCAAACGAAGAATTAGAAGCAGCATCTAATTTACCCTGTCTGACTTTACCATGTATTTGCCTCATGCCCATTCCTCCTCCAATCTAACTGCAGGCATCTCTGGATGCGAGTATGAAGTAAAGACAGGTGGGTGAGAGCTGACCTTAAAAGGAGTTTACAGATGTGGAACGGAAACAAAATAATAGGGACTTTAAGCAACATCTGCGGACGGGACGCTACGCAAATATCACTAAGCAATAATGACGGCGGAACAGAGCATTTAATCATTCAAGAAGAAAAAAAATGTAGGCTATTCAAAACAGCAAGAGAAGTGATGCTCACAGTGTTAAATAACTGTCAGAAGAAGAGTTTTACTCTTGTACAATATAAATAGCCCACATCTAAAACCTAGATATTATTATTAATAGTCTAACGATATTTGAGTTTTTTTTTATTCAAAGCCTATAACCATGTGTAAATTTAACATAAATTTTGAGGAGGATGTTTAGGCTATTTACTGTGTTCACTTGGCATCATCTCTTGTAAAACATTCTAACCTTTATTTTCTTAATCTGTCACATACGATCAACTGTCACTATGGCAAAGAAATGCTTTAGAAATGGTTTCGATATCAGGAAGCGAGTGATGTCGCGTACACACAATGGAACACAGAACGCTGTAACCGCACCCGTTAAGAATGACAATTCTTTTTTGCTTTGTGATGTCATGAAAGAACATATGTGCCCTGCAGAATATTCAGTGTGAGCCCACATACCTTTAATAATGCGTTTTGTCATTGCACATGTATAAACATACATACGCAACACATCTCTGCACATGAGCGCAAGGTATTTTGAATACGATTGAGCTACATGGCTATTATTTTTATTTTAATCGGATTATTTTAGGTCTACACCACCCCCTTCAATCGGATGGAAATTTAATTAGGATCCAGCTCAATCGGATCATTTTTGTGTTTAAATGCAGGCTTTTCAATCCGGATAAGTCGGATTCTAAACTGATTATTTGGTTGCATGTAAACGTGGCCAATGAGGGGTCATAGATCTCTGGCTCACCTGTGGAATTCCAAGCCAGTCGTCAGCGAGCTGCATGGCCTCTGTGGCATTTTCCACGGGCTTCTGTGAGTCCCAGATCTCCCAATCAGGACACAGGCCTCAAAAACAAATGGCAAAACATTTCAGAACTGTACATGCATAAAGATCATCAAAAGCATGACAAATGGAACAGTTATTTTATAACTATACAAGTATACATTTATAATAGAAGTATAATAGATGTATACATTTATGAGGGTGCCATAATTATGTTGTAGATCGAATAATTGTCACCAACTTTGCCAGTATTTTCTAGGTCTGAGTTTGAGTGGTCGGCAGTATTAGATGGTTGACAAAGTGTACTGTGTGGTTACTAGACATTTGCTATGGTGTGCTGGATGGTTGCTAGGGCACAACTATGTGGTTGCTAAGTCCGAGTTGGCGCTAGGTGCTTGCTTTGGTGATTGGGGTTGTTATGAAGCCATTACTAAGTGGTTGCTAAGGTCTACTGAGTGGTTGCTAAGTCCTTACTTAGTGGTTGCTAAGGTCTTCTAAATGGTTGCTAGGGTATAACAATGATGTTGCTAAGGTGTTCTGAGTGGTTGCTAGGTGACCGCTATGGTATTTGGGGTTGTGAAGCCATTGCTAAGTGGTTGCTATGGTCTACTGAGTGATTGTTAAGGCATTCTAAATGGTTGCTAAGGTATAACAATGTGGTTGATAGGTGGTTGCTATGGTGTTTGGGGTTGTTTTGAAGCCATTGCTAAGTGGTTGCTATGGTCTAATGAGTGGTTGCTAAGGCCTTACCTTAGTGGTTGCTATGGTCTTCTAAATGGTTGCTAGTGTATAACAATGTGGTTGCTAAAGTGTTCTGAGTGGTTACTAGGCAGTTGCTTAATACTTGCTAAGGTGTTCAGGGTGATTCCTAGTGCATAACTACGCAGATGCTAGGCCGTAACCAAGTGGTTGCTTAGGCTTTGTGATTGGTTGCTAAGGCCTTCTAAATGGGTGCTAGGGTATAACAATGTCGTTGCTTAGGTGTTCTGGTTGCTATGGTGTTTGGAGTTGTTGTGAAGCCATTACTAAGTGGTTGCTAAGTTCTACTGAGTGGTTACTAAGGCCTTACTTAGTGGTTGCTAGGGTATAACAATGATGTTGCTAAAGTGTTCTGAATGGTTGCTAGGTGACCGCTATTGTATTTGGGGTTGTTGTGAAGCCATTAGTAAGTGGTTTCTTAGGTCTTGTGAGTGGTTGCTAAGGCCTTCTAAATGGTTGCTAGGGTATAACAATGTGGTTGCTTAGGTCTTTTGAGTGTTTGTTAGGGCCAATCCTAAAATATGCACTAAAAAGGCCTTCCTCACATTTGAATTTGTAACAATGATACTTTAATGTTGTTTCAAACAGTTCTGCAGTGTAAGATTCACTGTCTCTACACAAAAATGGACCAAACAAACCTAGCTGTCCAAAAAACACAACAAATGTTTGCATCCCAACACTTTCACCTATAACTCAAACATCAGCACCTCCAAACCCTCACCTGGAGCACAGCTGTCCACCAGAGCTCCCAGCGCCCTGCCATTCCTCCAGTCCTGACTGAAGTTGGTGATGGGGAGGTCAGGCACTTTGTTCTGGATCCAGCCCAGGAGTCTCTGCTTGGGAGTCTGTTTCTTGGCTTCTTCGTCATCTTCATCCTCCCATACAGGCATGGAGATGGAGTAATGGAGAATGAGGGTCCATACCAGACCCAGAATCAACTTCAGATTGCCATCCACAATTGCTTTGCTGTCTGTTGGATACAAGGAGGAGGTTAAATAGGAGTGTGATATTTGGGTGAATTTTTGGAAGAACGATCACTTTAAGATTACATTTAATAGGAAAATTAGATAAATGAGCATTTGGTTTAATACACTTGAAATGTTTCCAGGAGTTTTCACAGCTGTTAGTGATTATTAACAGTACGAGAGACATCACTGTCAAGGGACATGTTCACAAAACAGCTCTAAGTGGCCGGTCCAGACCTCGCCCTCTGGTTGAGTTTTTAAAACTGCAGGCGTGTTTGAGGGTGCATTATGCAAACGCACTCATGCTCAGTGTCCTGTACTATCAGCGCTCTTCTGCAAACATCCTCTCTGCTCACAGTAGAACAATAATGCGAGATGAACTTTAGCACACTGCAGATCAAAGCAAGAATCAGAGCTGAATATGACAGAAAACACAGCTTAATTTGCCTGAATTCAGTTTACATCATTCACAGAGTACAAATGTGGCCTCAGACTTGCCATAGCAGAACTCTGACTGACTTTAAGCTGAAGTACATAATGTCTGCGCTACTAGAGTCACCAAACGGATTTGCAAAAATAAACTTAGTTTTAAAAACAGCATTCTGAATCCGCCCCCGTCTGCCATTGGTCAAACAAAGAGACAGTCCCGCCCCCAACTCACGCCACTGCTCAAGTCGATGTAATTGTGTTTGTATAAAAGGGTTGCTTAAAACAAACAGAGGACATTTTATAGTGCTGACAAATGGCTTACTTATACCGTAGATGTCTCTGCATTTTAAGCTGGGATTTGAGTATTTTAACACAGTAAAAGTTACATACTTCAGCTTTAACAAAATTTTTACAAGCTTGACAGTAGCTTAGTGGTTTTCAAAATAGCGTAGCTTTTCCAGGTACTAGCTATTTTTTAAAGAGAAAAGACCCTCTTTAATAGACTGTTCTATGTTAACTTAATGTTGCACAGTAGCATATACCGGTGCCATAGTACTACCATAGACTATTGCTTTATAATACTGGCAGCACCAGTGTTTGATTAAATAGTTGCATGTACATACCTAATGCTTAAGCAGAGAGACACCCACCAAAGACTGCCACCTCTGGTGGCCGTTCACTCTGAACGCATCCGTCTTTTTCTATGTAAGCATGTGCTAGACGGGCTTCATTGAGAGTTGTGTCTTGCTGTTTTTTTCAGTATCTCTTGCAGTAATGATGCTTATTTTTTTAGATGTTGTGTCAATTTAGACATTAATAAAAAATAAATAAATGTAAAAGCATCGAGACATCCGCCTTCTATTGTATTTGTTGCACTGTGCGTGTTTTAGCCCAAGAACGGAAGTCACCATCAGTGCTTGGCACACAAACATTTTAATGCTCATTTAAGCATTTGTATGAGCATTTTATCTTAAGTTTGAAGAATGTTCCAATTTTAACTTGTAAGCTTTTGAAAAAGCTGAATGTATGTGCTTGAAATGTAAAAATGACCTTGTAACCCTGGTACACTCTCTTCAGGGTCATGTTTATCAGTCTGATGCCTTTATCGGTTCAACGAGCCAGACTTGTGGAATGTTCTGGCAGCACTTGGAAAAGGCGGAATGGAAGCTTTAGTGAATCTCTGGACTGCTAGCCATGGCCGAGCATAATTCATTAGCACTGGACTCCAGGGATAAAGCAGAGGATCCCATTTAATGGGATCTCCATACGCCCCTTGTGAGAGGGGAAGAGCTCTACAATAGAACAACACTACCGCCGATTGTTCACATTCAGGGAACTACTGAATGAAGGTTGACAGCAGGAGCTTAATCAAACTAGCTTCATGAATAATGATAAATACCAGCAAGTTTTGGAAAGTTGCAAATAATATAACGTGCACAGAGGTTGTTTTTAAATGTTTATGCTAGGAGAACATTAAGAAGGTGGAGGAAAGCTGAAAAATAAAGTACAACAGTTGAAAATTCTCCCCATCAGAGACACACATTCCAACTGGATGATATCAAAAGAGGGGAGGATAAATCCAAACAGACATCTAAAAACAGTGATTATGAAGGTGTCCAAAAACTACCATAATCCAATTATAAAAAAATATGCAAATGATCAGTGGCACACAACACCTTAAAATGAGTCAGTACGTGCCCACTAAAAATGGGGAGGATTTAGTAAAAAGCAAAGCCAAAAACTATAAAAGTCCAAGAGGATTAGTCCGAGATGGTGGTGAGGTTGACACTTCAAACTATTGCTTATTTTACCTTACAATACACTTTAAATATACCAACATTTAAATACACACCAACATTTTTAGGCCACATCCACACCAATTCATTTAAAATTTTGTTCAAAACGCTCCGTCTTAAGTGGAGGAAAATGCCTTTCCAGAGTGGATGAGAGGCGGTGTAAACGTAGCGAAATCTATGCATTTTCAAACAAAAACATATTAGCGTGGACATGGCCTTAGTTATATATTTAACGGTAATCTTTTTGGAAATAGCATTTGGAGCAAGTGAATGAGAAAACGGAACGTATTGTGGCATTATGTCAATGTTCTATTTGACCAAAAAGCAAACTCAAAACAAGCTATGGAAAGTCTATCGCGCGAGACCGAAAATGCTCGCCTATGCAAAGAATTTTGCATTCCACTGCACACAAAAGTTCAAGTCTTGCGAAACCTGGTGAACTCTGACATGCAAACTGATGCGAAGACATGTGACCAATAGAAGATCGAAACGCCACACACTGACTTCTTGGCTCAATACAAAGAATACTTCTCAAAGCTGTGTTTTTATTGTTGCAGGAAAGTGAGTAGATGGCAAGCTATATTATAGCATTTTGAAAATAATTTGTTATTTGTGATATCATTTATTGAAACTAGAAGCCTTTAAATGTGACATCTCATTCTGTCCATTGTGGTGTCTGTATAAGAGCGCAACATTGCCCGCCCACTTTTCAGTCGTCTTGGTTCCGTAAGTATTTTCCCATTGATTTTTTCCATAGGTTTTTCATAAATTTCTTCATAAGAGTTCTAAATCATGAACCTAACCAACCAGCTCCATAATGAAAAATATTAAGATGAGTGCAAATAAGTAGTTTGTGAGTGTAGGGAGAGCAATTCGACTGAGTCAATTATGGAAGTGGGCGGTCACTGCAGAGCTCTTTTGACACATTTGTTTTCCAACTGATTCTCCAAGCGGTGGATTTCCCACCTCAGGATCATGGGTAGTGTAGTTCACCACCACAAATACCACTATTAATCACGATATTTAAAAAATAATTTGAAATAACATGGACTGATGGCTTCAACAGAAGCATATACCATCAATTAACATCCCCAGAGCTCACTGTAGGTCTGTCTTTAAAGGTTTATAAGTTATCATTAAAAATCAATTTGCCTATGAAGAAAATGAAAGGAATTTTTACTTCCAGAATCAGACTATTGCACTCCGTTTCGCATGCTTGAAGCCTACTGACTGCGGCTTTATAAGTAAAACACCCAGTGTACAGCCTCCTTTTTTGCAGGAAAAATAAAGCTTAATAAAATTATTGCACAGACTCATCTTGAAAACATGTGTGCAGTTCCAAGCATTAACAAGGGTCAAGTAGGGTTTGTAAAGGTTATAAAACCCCACAAGCTTGTTGAGCTCTCATTCTCCTGGTGCCTGGAGCTTTAATATTAATATCTCCTAGGAAACGGCCCTACATAGATCAACAAATGTTTATTAAACTGAACAGTTATCATCTGACCATCTGTAGCTTGTTCCTCCCTAACATTACGTGCCATCATGGAGGGTGGCCAACAAATATGACGCAATTCCGAACTTCAAAATCAGTGTCTGTTGACTGGGAATCAAATGAGTTGTGTGCTCAATCAATCTACTGCATTCAGAATGGGCCATAAAAGCCAAGAGCCACGCAACGACACTTTCTAGTTCTCATATAGTGGTAAAGAATAGAGTAATAGCATTTAAAACATCAACTGGCTTTCTAGGTTTCAAAATTCAATTCAAAAATATGAATTAGCTGACCCTTTCACAGCAAATGTTGTGAAATTGTTTAATTGGTAAATAAGCAAAATGAAACAGACTGACCATACTGTGCAATTGCGCAACAATCGGTCAAAAGTTCTTCAGCTGAAGTTGGTCTGTTTACCGAAATTCTAATCATTTCCCCCAGTGGCCCGAAGCTGGAAGTGTTGTTGAACTTGTTGGCACGTGAGAGCTCCAGTTTCTGCAAGTAGGTATAGCTGCAGCCAGAGATCTCCAAATGGGGGTGGAATCTCCAAAAGAGGGCAGAGTTACTCCAAAAGTGGGTTTGCCCCATTTGGAATTGGCGCGTCACTTCCACCTACAGTTAAGGTTAGGGAAAGGGTTAGATTAGGGGCTCCTATATCTTTGCTGGCAGTTTAGATTAACCGCCCCTTTTTGGAGCTGTGAATGCAGCTATATCCTTCTCAGTTTCTGGGTGAAATGTCCAAAGGGTGGCACCAAAAGAGAGTTGTACTTTTAGTTGTGAAGGCCA
Organism: Myxocyprinus asiaticus; assembly: GCF_019703515.2. Lineage (NCBI taxonomy): Eukaryota > Metazoa > Chordata > Actinopteri > Cypriniformes > Catostomidae > Myxocyprinus > Myxocyprinus asiaticus. Next base: position 39,385,204 of record NC_059378.1, read on the forward strand.
TAATACAGTCAACAGGAATGCATATATGATTAACGCTACCCCTAACCCAAATCTCAATCCTAAATCTAACAGTGTAGTAAAATCCTTCAAATCACGCTCAACAGGACCAGAAACAGTGCTCGTGCAACACGTCGTGTGCTCACGGTTGAAACGATGCAAAAATGTCTGATGGTGGATGGCGCTTGTCAATATTTTGGCAGTATGGGATTACTTTCAAGATACATGAACTGTGGAAGCAAAGCGTCAATTTCCTGTGTGATCGTGTTAAAATTAATAGCACCTATTTTAAAAGCGATAGTTCACCCAAAAATTACAATTCTATTATTTACTCCACGAAGATGTTCCAAACCTCTTTGACTTTCTTTTTGTCCTTTTGAAGCTTGACAGTCCCGTCACTGTAAACTTTCACTGCATGGAAAAGAGCAACTTGAATGTTCTTCAAACCTTAAACTAAATGTTCAGAAGAAATCTAGGCCATTCAGAATTGGAACAACAGGAGGGTGAATAAAAGATTAAAGATTCAGAAGACAAATAAAATGGGTGGAAGTATAGTCTTTTCATCATCCTAACTGCAAAGCAGTACTAAGGTGGGAACATAACCATGTGGTATAAATAATTACACCATTATTTCATACTTTCCCCTCGCTGGCGTGTCTCCCATGGCTCTGCTGTCATGAGATTAGGTGTGAAAAAGAGGCACGACTGCAGAATTTTCTCAGGGCGTGTCTCTTTAACTCAGCATTACGCCAACAGCTTTCTCATGCCTGAGAGATATAATAGGGGTTTACCCACAAACCCTGAGAGCATGTGGGCTGCAGGGATCTCCAGTGGGCAGATTTACCTTTTCAGATCTTTCCATACTGTGGACAGAAGGTTCTGGTAAATATCAAAATTTCACCACCTCTGCAAAAGGACTTTTAACATTCACGTATCAACATTTAAAAAAATAAAAGGCGACCAGAACTAAAAGTAGAGGAGCTATGAACTGTAATTATTTGGTAAACAATAAGCTATATGTAGGTTAATTCTCACGAAAAGTATAAACACTGTCATGTTTTCAAAACATTGTTTGAGTACCAAGTCCAACAGTGGTTCAACCAACAATGCAAGTTTGGGGCAGTACCAACTTTTCTGTCAACCAATGTAAGACAAGGCAAATACTTCAAGAAATGTATTTAAAATCTGTTCCGTTTGGTGACAGAGGTTGTGCAGAAATGATAAAATACCCCTTAAAAGTACATTTTCAATAGTGTGACATAGGGCTGAGCGATTAATCGAAATAAAATCGAAATCGTAACATGATGTAGTGCGATTATCAAACCATAAACGCTGCGATTTAATTAAATAAACAGTCTGCACTCGCTGCACTTACTGTATGTCCACAGCTTTGTTCTCTGTAGGAATGTGCACAAGTAATCGACTAATCGAGTACTCGTTCAGCACCAGCTAATCAGCTATTAAAAATAACACTCAAATTTTAATTCTTTTCTTTTGCATATTTGTCTACCGTAAGCAATGCTAAATTACACTGTGCTTTCCCTCTGTATGTCTCACCAAATCTCACAGATAGAACGGAGTCATTAATGCATTGAGCATTGTAATGAAAAGTAATTATAATTTAAAGTATTTTGTTTTTTTGTTTGTTTGATTTTTCAAAAGTAACAAAAGTTTGTTAAAGTTAGCTTATTTAGAAACCGTTCTTGGTAACGTGTGAATAAAACAAAATATAAATTTCATTTATGTGTCATACCTGTTATTTTTAACTTGCATTATAAATTTACAAGTAATCGATTACTCATTTTTTAGTGGGTTAGAGTACTCGACTACAAAAGTACTCAATAATTCCCATCCCTAGTTCTCGGTCGTATAATAATAATAATCATATTAATAGCTGTTGTTGTTGTTGATAATATTATACAAAAATATATTTCCACCATAATTTCAAACTTATTATTGGGTTCCAAAAAATAATAATGAAATATTAGGACAAAAACAGGTACACAGTGAACAGATGCAATATGAAGGTCATGAAAGTTTTCTTTGTTTCACTGTATGTATTTATTCATTTATTCATTCTGGTTCTTTTTAAGAGGACTCAAGTGCGAACACCCTTTCTTGAACAGTATTTCTGTTGGCAGTAGAGCGTGCTTGCCCATGACTTAATTTTGGTCGAAAAGGAAACACTTGCTGCCAACTTCTAAATCACAGTTAAAATTGCAAAATCGCAATACTTTTCAAAATAATCTCAATTAGATTTCTTGTTCAAATTATTCAGCCATAGCATAACAGTAACCAAGCGCCTTTCTAATGAGTAGCACAAATGTAGGTAATGTTATTTTGAGACCAGGCAGACTTTTTTACAACCTAGTCTCATAGAATGAATGTTACTATAATACAATTTTTGCAAACTGAAGTTTTATGTGTGGCATTCTTTGTTTTGCTGGTGAAATTAACACTAGAGGCGCAACAAAGGAGCGTTTTATTCACTACCACACAAAGGCTGATTCTGTCTTAACACTTATTAAAAAAAAAAAAAAGAAAAAAATATCACACTATAACTCAAGCACTGCTATGTTATGATGACAAAACAATTTTACTATAACACATAATTTGAAAAATTATACATTTTAATGTCTGCATTAAAGACTCACCTACATTATGGGAAGAATTGCAAAGAAAAAGCCACTTTTGAAACAGAAAAACAAAAAGAAAATGTTCGAGTGGGCAAAGAAACACAGACATTGGACAACAGATAATTGGAAAAGAGTGTTATGGATCTTAAACCCATTGAGCTTTTGTGGGATCAGCTAGACTGTAAGGTGTGTGAGAAGTGCCCGACAAGACAGTCACATCTATGGCAAGTGCTACAGGAAGTGTGGGGTGAAATGTCACCTGGAGTATCTGGACAAACTGACTGCTGGAATGCCAAGGATCTGCAAAGCTGTCATTGCTGCATGTGGAGGATTTTTGGATGAGAACTCTTTGAAATAGTTTAAGAAGTTTTGAATGTTTTTCAAATCGTAATAGTAATTTTTCACGTTATTAATGTCCTGACTATACATTGTGATCAGTTGAATGCCACTTTGGTGAATAAAAGTACCAATTTCTTTCCATAAGAACAAAATCTGTACATTAATCCAAACTTTGTTCCCAGTGTATATGAAAATAAGCCTCACTGATCAAATTCAACAGTCAAGATTGCAGGCCAAAACGGGAAATTTATGTTCCGAAAGGAACTTTCAGAAGGAATGAGATGAGTTGAACCTGTCAGAGTTAAGCCCGGCCGTTTGACAACAGGCATATTCGCAAGAACGGCATCTGGAAATGTGTTTCGGCACGAGTGGAGTAACATACAAAGACCCCACCCATAAAGCAGTCATACAGTATCCTCATTACAACTCTATTTAATCGCACAGCCCAAACTGATCATTAGAAAAATGTTTGGGAAAAGTAAAACAATCCAGAAAAAGTAAGAAATTACTTTTGAAGCAGATATGCGGGGTGGGTGAATCACATCACGAACACATCCAGGTCATATTTCACTCCCAAATCAAAAGAAATGAGAAACTGAAGCATGCATGTGTGTGTGTGTGTGTGTGTGTGTGTGTGTGTATTTTATATATATATATATATATATATATATATATATATATATATATATATATATATATATATATATATATATATATATATATATATATATATATAAATCTATCTATCTCAAGATCAAACCAGGAAACCAAATGAACACTCATCTTGTTTGAAGTAAAAATGAAAGCAGCAGTCATCCATTGACCAAGATCTGGCAATATATACATAGAGATAAATGATTCAAGAATAAAGTTCATTGCTTATGCTGGTCACTATGGAGACAAAGCAAACCAAAAAACAACAATACTTGAGGAAGAGGGAGGGAGGCAGGACCGGTTTCCAGACAATTCGACTCTTATCACCATGGAGTCGTGATTACGACACCGGCATACCTCTTAAAGGCCACGAGGCGACTCTGACTGCAAACTAAAGGGCTGGGGAATACAGCTAAAAATAAATTACACCAATCATCCAAAACATTAAAACCACCTGCCTAATATTGTGTAGGTCCCCCTTCATGCGCCAAAACAATTGTACAGAGCGGTTATCTGAGTTACTGTAGACTTTGTCAGTTTGAAACAGTCTGGCCATTCTCTGTTGACCTCTCTCATCAACAAGACATTTCTATCCACAGAACTGCCACTCACTGGATGATTTTTGTTTTTGGCATCATTCTGAGTAAATTCTAGAGACTGTTGTGTGTGAAAATCCCAGGAGATCAGCAGTTACAGAAATACTCAAACCAGCCCGTCTGGCACCAACAATCATGCCACAGTCAAAATCATGAGATCACATTTTTTCCCCATTCTGATGGTTGATGTGAACATTAACTGAAGCTCCTGACCTGTATCTGCATGATTTTATGCACTGCTGCCACATGATTAGCTGATTAGATAATCACATGGATGATTGTTGGTGCCAGATGGGCTGGTTTGAGTATTTCTGTAACTGCTGATCTCCTGGGATTTTCACACACAACAGTCTCTAGAATTTACTCTGAATGGTGCCAAAAACAGAAAACATCCAGTGAGCGGCAGTTCTGTGGATAGAAATGTCTTGTTGATGAGAGAGGTCAACAGAGAATGGCCAGACTGGTTCAAACTGACAAAGTCTACGGTAACTCAGATAACCACTCTGTACAATTGTGCTGAGAAGAATATCATCTCAGAATGCTATTCAGAGTTGGTGCTGTTTTGGTGGCACGAAGGGGACCTACACAATATTAGGCAGGTGGTTTTGATGTTGTGGCTGATCGGTGTATATCTCAATAGCCTTTTTACGATATTAAATGTATGTATATGCTCTTTAATGGCTTAAGAGTGACTTTATTCCCAAACAGAGGAACCATTCTTTAAACCAAACAGCCACTGAAGCCAAGTAGATTCAAAATGTTATCAGCAAGTAGTAAAATAAAGAAAAATCTAGTTTTAAATAAGGCACATTTTCTACAGTTAAAATAAACAATGAAAAACTATATTTTATAATTTTCATTTTTATTCACTGAGCTTCCTGGCTGATGTCTTGAGATGTTGCTTCAATATATCCACAATTTTCCTTCCTCATGATGCCATCTATTTTGTGAAGTGCACCAGTCCCTCCTGCAGCAAAACACCCCCACAACATGACGCTGCCACCCCCATGCTTCATGTATGGGATGGTGTTCTTTGGCTTGGAAGCCTCACCCTATTTCCTCCAAACATAATGATGGTCATTATGGCCAAAAAGTTCAATTTTTGTTTCATTAGACCAGAATACATTTCTCTAAATAGTAAGATCTTTGTCCCCATGAGCACTTTGTGTCATGTACAAAGTAGATGTCCTAAACGACTTGCCAAAACTATAGTTTGCTAATATGAAATCTGTGGAGTGGATAACAAATGAGTTGTAATGACTTCAACCTAAGTGTATGCAAACTTCTGAATTCGACAGACAGACAGACAGACAGACAGACAGACAGACAGACAGAGAGAGAGAGAGACCTATACCATTTTTGGAAAATGAGTACAAGTACCGATACTTAGCCGATACCTGTCATTTTGTTTTTTTTCTGAACTCCATATCAGTTAATTTCAATTTTAGCATCAAAATTGGGTTTAAATAAATTAACTAAAACTTTAATCAAATGAAAATATAACAAAGAATTTAACATAATATTGTATTATTTTTATCAAATGAAGTGCTTTTATACAGAACCTCAGAGCACAACCCAAAATATGATTGTTATTTTTGTCAAATAAAGTGCTGCATAATAGAGCATCACAGATGTGTGTGTAGGCTATTACTTAAATATAATACAATTACTATTGATTTATTATTATTATTATTATTATTCTTTAGTAGTAGTAGTAGTAGTAGTAGTAGTAATAGTAATACAGTGAATATTACATAACTTTACAGTAGTGATATGTGTCACATTTTCATTTAAACATTTAAATGTAGCTTTTATTTTGAAGTGTTTGTGTTGTGACAGTAGCTCTTCAGTCCGGAAAAGCCAGTCACTACATGACTCAAAGTGATTATTAAACTGCAAAAGGCTGCTATTTAATTAAATAAGTATGTAGTGTGTATGTGTCTCACGCTACAAAGTGAATTTGCACTCTGTTCACTGTCATCTGCTACAAACAGAGAGACTGATGCTGGTGTTTTATGAAGGTAAATCGGTTGCAAAAATCTAGAGCTTGTAGATTTGAAATTGAGAACTTGTACAATAAATATTTGTTTTCGTAAGTTGATATTAACACTCACAGCAATGATTTGCAAATGTCAAGGCAGGAAGATTTGAAGTTGCAGTGCCAGATTTGAGAGGCTGTGACTGCCGATTTCTGGTTGTACTGCAAAAGTGAAAAGTACAAAAGTAAATATATAATACAAGTTTGTGTCTGTCGTTGTATTTATGTGAAAGTCATTTTACACATTTGTGACTATTTGTCTACACAAGTTTTGTATTATTGTCTGTGAATGCAGATTGCAACATTCAACTTCAGATTTTTATTTTACCAGTTTTCACATCATTGCTGTGAGTGTTAATATCAACTTAGGAATACAAATATTTATTGTACAAGTTCTCAAATTTCAAATCTACAAGCTCAAGTTTTGCAACTGATTTACCTTCATAGTATTATTAGTGTATGAGCAGTGTTGGAGAGTAACGGATTACATGTAACGGGATTACATATTTAAAATATAAAATATAAGTAACTGTATTCCACTACAGTTACAATATAAATCACTGGTAATTACAATACAGTTACATTCAAAAAGTATTTTTATTACTGAAGAGATTACTTTGCATTTAATATTTAGTCCTTTCAGATGGAAAACATTTATACATATAAATGATGCGATCCAAAGTGCATTTGAACAGCGGTGAAACACTTTCTTATGATGTGTTACATTCATACGAGCAGACAGAGAAGTAAGTTTGAAGTAAGTTTGGAGCAGAAGAAATAGAAATAAACCTTGTGTAAATTGTCAGCTTTACGCTAAGATAAAATGCTATTTCTAGACATTTCACATGCACGTTACCAGACACGATCATATTTGTTTTGTCAAGAAAATTCATGTTAGATCATAATTTCTTTTTTTCTAGTAAGACCTTTGATATTAGGGCAAAAATCATATTCTTGATAATTTTTGTATTGTTTTACAAAAATGTTGGTATTGCAGGCAGAGGTAATCCAAAAGTATTTAGATTACGTTACTGACCTTGAGTAATCTAACAGAATACGTTACAAATTACATTTAACAGCATGTATTCTGTAATCTGTAGTGGAATACATTTCAAAAGTAACCCTCCCAACCCTGTGTATGAGCCAAGGAGGAGCTTTTAAAAAAAAAAAAAAAAGGTACGTGCAGCTGGCGTCGGCACAAGACAGTCTCCACACATTAACAAGCGCTCGCGCCGCATATGCAAACTATATAGTTATCTCATTAAATCGCAGCTTGTGTGGTTAAATAATCTACAAGAACATAATGTGATTTTAATTTGTGTGATTAATGTTTACGTAATGACATTCGTATGTCAGATGGTACTGGATTTTGGTTTCGGAGCATTTTTTACGAGCATGTGCATGGTATCAGATCTCTCTCTATACACACACACACGGCTTGAGTTGATAAGGGATGCGAGGGGACGCCATCCCCCTTGTTGCAAGAAATACCAAAAAGTATCCCCCTTGTAAAAACCCCATCCCCTCTTTCAATCCCCTTTAGATCAATTGAGTCACATATTACTTAGATCTAATCATGCAAATAAAATATTTCATATTTAATTTTCATTTGTTTGATAATTACAGACTTTGAGGGTGATTTGCCAGTCAGAATTAGATTGATGTGTAAGTTTGCCAGATTTCTATAGGTGAAATCCCCCAGTCAGATCTTGACACTTGTACAGTTTGGAAAAATTCTGTCATGGTGATGCTTTAGTCACGCAATCTGGCAACCTTGAGAACGCAAGCTCTCTCTCCACAGCGAAAAGGTTTTCTGAAAACACTGGCAAACAGGTCTATCTGAGTTTAGCGATGACTTTTCCTTCCTAGTGTTCACATGAAACACACCACTGAAGGTAATATAATCTTTCAAACAATTCACGCACTTTCAAAAATGGCCAAGAGAACAGTTCAAGGAAATCTTTGTCTTTCTTTAAAAGGAAGAGAACAGAATGTAAGATATTGTTATGATGAGTAATAACATGTACATGTTTTTAATTCAAACTATTTTCAGGGTTTCGCCCATAAAACGCTTTTGTGTGAAGAAGAACTTTTCTACAGCAAGAAGCATCCTTCATAGAAACAGCACAAACTTCCTTTACTAGTTTACTGGAGTAGAAAAAATGTGTGTCTGTGACAGTGGGCGAGCAATCTAGATAAAAACCTTTTTCATGATCATAACGTGGATTCTTTTCACAGAATTCATCATAAAATACAATAAAGAGGGTAACAGGTGCATATTATGGCCATGAGTCTTAAGGGTCAATGAAGTGATGCTCATTTTTGTCCTGATCGCTTTAATTCACACAAACTATTTACTTGAATTCACCTCTTCTATGATGAGCATATTTTCATATTTTCAAGTCATACTGATATTTTTTCAGGGGCTTAAAGTAAAAACTGTCATGTGGTGTCCAGAGACACCGTCTCATTAGAAGCTGAAATTCCTGAAAAAAATCAATGTTGGCATGACTAGTGCAGAAAAATCTTTTATTGTTGTCTCTTAAAAAATTAAGCAGTGAAACAACTGTGTCTTAAAATATGATTCATATAAAAAAAACGCTTTTGTCCACCAAATCAAAGTCATTGGGTGAAACCAACATGTATTAGGTAGACATTTTGTTGTTTATGTTGATCATAAAAACCATTAAACAGAGCGGACACCTTTACACCCTCAAAACTGAGTGTGAAGTTTTAAAAAACATCCGATCTATGATGTATCTGTTGTTTCACATTGGTAAAGCTTAAATGAACAATGAAGTATGCTATTTCTCAAGACACAGGATGTTTTTGGAGTACATCAGGGTGGATTTGTGTGTTGTAAAGCTGTGCCTACAGGTAATTTAATAGGGCTTTCCTTCCCCATTCAGAAACTAGTGAGCCACACCTGTGCCGCAGGACCCGATGAAACCTTCTCTATGTGAGAAGTAACCATGAATCAGAGGCACCCGAGGAAGAGACATTTGCATTTCAACAAGAGGAACAAACACCTGTTGTGTGTAATGACACTGCACTTACTACCAGATAGACACTACGTAATAATCAGTCATGATAAACTCAGTCACTTGACCGAGATGGAAAACACAATTTAGTAAAGAACACAAGGTCATGAACCCTCTGAAATGGAATAAAATACATGGGTATTTTTGACCTTAACCCATGAACATCAGTAGATAACAGATTTTTTTATTTGTGGGTGAACAAATTCTTCTAAGAACAGGACATAAAGCAATATCTCACCATCTCATCAATCTTTATGTGCACAAAGTGTGCAGTTTGCATTGCTTGTGTGGAACATGGCCAAACTGAAAACCTGAAGAACAAAAAAAGTCCCCAAAACATGTGTGCAAATGTGGGGCCTGTAGATTCAGTATGGAGTTAAATAACCACTGAGAGTAATCTAATACCTTAGAAAGTGAAACTAAACACACTCACAAAACATTCAACTCCATTTCATCTCAGCATAAATCACAACTGAAATCACTTGAGAATCTCTTTTATTTAAATATTACTTAATCTCCAAGCAGTCTTAATTATGAAATAAAGCCGTTCATTTTGTACCAAAACATCAAGAAAGTATTTAACCCCTTATACACTGGTGCATTTTTGGGCTGCCGCACGCAATTTTTCACACTCAAATTTAAAAGCTCACCATCCACACATACTGTGGACTAATAGCAAAAAATGCAATTAATTGCAAAAATGGTCTAATTTTTCAGAGAACCCCCCAAATAAAACAAAAAAGACTCCAATTATTTATCAATAATATTGTATGTTTATAATCTTATAATAAAGTGAAAAAAAAAATAAAATAAATTGTAAACATGCAATTCTGGTTCTGTTCACTCTACCTCACTTTGAAAAGTGAGATGCCATTTTACCCACTAGATGGCAGCAAGCACTAGAAAAAATTATTTTCTCTATCACATTCCATCACAATATACAGATCTGAAAAGTAGGTGGCGCTCTAACGCATTTTAGCCCTCATAGATGTGCTCGTCCATAGACATTCAGTCTAATTTTCCGTTCAAGCACCACCCTCATTGTTTCACCAAATATCTCGGCCTCTGAGTGGACTAGAAGCTCAGTCTATATTAGAAAGCTGAGATCCCTTTGTGATGATGTATAAAATGTTATCTTCAATAGTCGAAAACACATTTTTATGATCATTTGTCTCTATGATATTCTGGTCTCTAGATATGAAAATGTTCATCAACAGAAGCCCAGCGCTTGAGAGCAATCCCTCCACCCCATCTCCCCAGATAAACATGTCCACAGGAATCTGGGAGTTTTCTAAACTGCAAAAACAGTGTGATTTTCTGTCAGAGGGTGATTAAACGTTGTTGAATGTATTATCACGGAGCCACCACGGGGCAACTTTGGAAACAGAGAGGCGCTTGTTTCACAGCATTCTTAAAGTAGACCCATAAATAAAGCGGACGGCTTCTTTTGTCAGATGCTGGATTCCGACGGGGTGCAGGAGGGGGATGGGGCCAGCAACAAAAAAAAGCTCATTATGAGCAAGGTGTCCGTGGCTTATATCGGACACTCCATTTCTCAAGACACCTGAAAGACTGCCTCGACTCCGGTTCTTAATTTGGATCCAAAACAGAGTTTTATCGCTCTACATGAAGATTAAGATTACTCATTTCCTGTGCTGTTGCTCATTACCTCATGGGTGATGAAATCATGAGCTACAGATGGGAAAGAGCCCAACATACGATGCACAAAGTGATTATTTTATGTTATTCTGGAAAGTATTACAATTCTTTCACTAAACATGCTTTGATTGGCCAACTAGGTTGACAGTGTTGGTCAAGTTAAAGGTGATAGTTCATCCAGAATTGTCATAATTTACTCACCATCATATCATTACAAACCTCCCAAAAAAGCAGCAAAAAAAGAAGTTTTGAAGAATGACCAAGCGGGTTTTGAATGACATGAGGGTGAGGAACTGATAAAAGTGAAAATAGATGTTAAAAAGCAAACAGATTAATTAGTTCAGAACCAGTAATTATTGTGATGCACTGGCTGGAAATGGCACACATGCTTGTACCAATGGGCCTCTTTATACCACGCAAGCATAATAATTGCTTGACATCACATGCGTTTCATCTTTAGGTTTATAACATGTCATTTTTCGTAAACAAGTGCATTGACATAGAAGGAACAGATGAGAAAACTAGTAAATATTGCAAAATAATGCTCATTGTCTTCAAAAAGCTTGTTAAAAGCTGTCAGGCCTCTAATCTAAAAGTGCTGACATACAAGAATATCATGAAACAGGATCTTTCAGGCAACGCAAGTATTGCTTTACAAGACAGAGCAAAGTCCTGGTGCATTTACACAGATTGTAATATTTTGTTTGAGCCATGCACTCATGATTTGGGGTGAAAATGTCTCTGCTTTAAATCACAAATGAGCTACAACATAACTAACTGGATTTTTACCCTTTCTGAAGTAAATGGGAGTGGCGGACCTTTACTACATGGGAGCCAGGGTGTTCTGGGTCAAGATATGGTAAGAGTCAAGCCCAAGTCTCTGTAGTATTCTGGTTTCTAGATATGGTTCGAGTATCTGCTTCAATGCAAGTTGATGGGATTTTATTGCCTCATCACACGGCATGTGAAAATTTGAAGTCTGATTACTTAGAAAAGTAGTTGTACACCTCTCCTCAACAATCCGCACAATTTGAGGTGTCATAGCAAAAATACAAATCTATGTATTCAAATCAATCAATATGATTATATTGCATAGCTTTTTTTTATTTTTTATTATAGGCTTATTGTATAAATAACTATTTGTGCCATTTACAGGTATTTACATTGATTCGTTGAATACATGTTAAAAACCGTTACCGTCTCTTTAAGAAAACCGGCATTTCTGTAAAGAGCATCTGTAAATGAGTGTGCTAAGGAGAGAGACTCAAATGGCTCTCTCTCATCTGTCCTATTCGTGATTAGACAAATTTTACAACTACTGACTGTAAACAACTGTAAGGGTATTAAAAGAGATTATTCAATGACAAATGGGGCGCGTGGATCTAGTCTTTGGACACACATGGAATAACTTTTACTCTCAACATGCAGTGAAAGGATCACTACTCCACCACTATACTACACAATCACTTGTAAGTGAAATCTAGACATTTACCAGCCAGTTGCCAATATCCACCTTTTTCCTGAATGCAGAAGTGTTCCACTATTCGACTGTTTTCAATTTCCGGTCTCCAGTGTTTTCACTCGCATCGGCTTATATTCTTAGTGGGTAATGTAATGTTTAACATTTGTAAAAATTGTCAAAAAATATGCCAGATACTTCAGAGTCGAGATGACTTTTTTTATAGACATTGCTTCACCTGAGTGTGTAGATAAAGCGATGATCCGAGGCAAGTTATGTTGATATCATTAATTAATCTGAGTTATGCAGCAACTGCACAAATTGAGTCTGAAATTCATTTTTACTCCAAGTATCACTTAAATGGTTGTTGTTCTCCTCTGGATCACTCATTTTGATAGTTTTACTTGTTGTCTCGAGATCAGAAATACAAAACAGGCAATTAGAATCATCATGGCACCGCCCAGTGGTTGCTCAGGAAAACTGTGGATACATTTGTCGCATAGCATGAAATTTGGTTGCTAATACGAGCGATTTCCTCATTGTAGAGGGTTGCACAGAGTAAAAGAATGTTCTTTGGATTTAAGAATCGATATTGAGATCGTTCAAACGAAGATTGCGATGCACTGGAAAAATCGATATTCTTACCCACCCCTAGTGACACTGATATAGCGTGCAACAAAAAATTAACAGAACTGTCTATTTAGGCGTTTCTTTTCTCATTTTGCTCCCGTATTAATCAGTTTTCGATTTAAATATCCCAGTCTCAGTTTCCGAACGTCATCATTTCCAAAGTACGAGGTTATGGAGAGTGTTTTCATAACGCTATGTTTTTGGTGGAGGAACACGCCGTTGTAGTGTGGATGAGAAATGTAAACGTAGTGAAATTCTGAGCAATAGTAATTCGAAAGTTACAACATTTGCATATTTATTGAAAAGTTTCTGCATTCTAATTTTAGGTCTTTGGCTGTTGCGTCTCGCTCTCATGTCAGCATCTCACTACTTAATGCATTTTAAAATGCAGTGTCAAATGAAAAGAAGTTAAATATTGAGAAGCGGGTCTCGAAATGCTGCATCACAACAGAGTTCAACTGAATACTACTACTATCTGGGAATATTACTGACATTTACACAACTGTAATTAATCAAAAACACTGTGGTACTGCTGGTATTATGAGGCTTGAGTACTGCGGTGGTGTCAATACATCGGTAAAGCATGCAGCAATAAGTTAACAGAACGGTCTATTGAAGAGTTTCTCATTTTGCTTTTTTATTTAGTTTATTTGTTGAGCCCTTGAGGACAAATAATATGAATATATGGAATAGAATTCAAATTTTAGTAATGTTTAGGAGAACAATTTGAATTTAGTTTCTTTCCTATGCAAACATCACTAATGGGCCTTTTAACCAGTGTTCTTCGCTATATAAAGTATAAAGCGTAAACCCCAGAAGCTTGGAAATTCTCGATTTGGCAGCAGCGAACAGTCCGGCGTCTCTGCCCTCGGTCACCATGTGTCCTAGAAATGACATCATCTGCAGACGCCTGTGACGGGACACATGGGGCTTTACCTACAGGAGGGCATTCCATTCCCATGAGATCATGACCGTCCCCTTGGTGGGGTCAGCCAATCAGAGAGAGCAGGGATACAAAGACCCTCAACCACAGACGCTCCATTAACAGTCCAGTCATGTCACCCAAAATACTGAGCTGCGTCCAAACTACTGAAGTCCTCACCAACTATTGTGTCATGGGCTTTCATAATGGTGCCCCTTAAAGTCCTGCATTAAATTAGGACTAAATTACGAACAGTTTTTTGCTTAGCCAAACTGACAGTGGTAAAAATCAAACTAAAATATATTAGGGGAAATCAGTGTGGCTAAAGGGGCTTGTTAAAAAGAATAGTAGTAATGAAAACTTTATTTATGATGCCTTATGTCGTTCCAAACCCACACAAATGTTTTTATTTTTTTCTGGGTGTTTCAAACTCCTTAAACGTGAAATAAAAAACATCCATATGACTTGTGCGCTATCTTCCAAGTTTTCTGATGTCATGCAGTTACTTTGGGTAAGGAACAGACTGAAGTTCAATGCAGACCTGAAACCAAGTTGTACAGTCGATAATTATTCTCATTAGATTCTCATTACGTGTATTCAAATCAGCATAAATTAGTCTGTCCCAGTACAAAAAAAATTCTCATTACTGTACAATGATTTTTTTTTATTTTTTTTTACTTTTAATAAGCAAAAATTAGTCAGTTTCAGTACAACAAATGCAACCACAATGTATATAATACTTGTCAAAAGTACACTGTAAAAGATGTTATTAAATGGAAATAATGGAAATGCTTTAGTAAAAATAGGTTGGTTAAATGGTTAACTGATATAGTTACCATATACCATGAAAAATTTCAATATAAAATTAAGACAACGTGTTATTTTTCAGTAAAACATTGCAAAATAAATAAATAAATAAAATTATTATTTTTTTTAGAAGTAACAAGTATGATTTACTTTACAGTTAATGGTGAAAATGCAGTTAAAATTATGGTGAAAAACAATAATTGAGCATCCCAGAAGTCTCTGCGTGACCCTTCACATCTGATAATCTAATACTTTTTACCATCAATAAAAAACAATTA
This sequence comes from Myxocyprinus asiaticus, assembly GCF_019703515.2. Lineage (NCBI taxonomy): Eukaryota > Metazoa > Chordata > Actinopteri > Cypriniformes > Catostomidae > Myxocyprinus > Myxocyprinus asiaticus. Next base: position 39,400,260 of record NC_059378.1, read on the forward strand.
AAGTAGATATTATTCTTTTTACAGAAATTTAACAGGATTTTTTAGTGTTGATAAAAAAAACCATAAATTAAAAAACAAAATTAGTGCAGATTTTATTTTCTTAAACCATAAATTTTACAATAATTTTTAGTAGTGTAGGGATTTTATCTTTTTCCCGAAATTTAACAGGATATTTTAAAATGTACATAAAAAAAAAATCCATAAATAAAAAAAAACATTTTAATAGTATATATATATATACACACACATAAAAAACAGTTTTTTACAGTTATTATATTTTTTTAGTATAACAATGAGGATGAGAATGGTAAAAAGCTTTATTTTCTTTAAGGTAAATATTATATTTTTGTTTCTTTTGATTTTGGGGTGAAATATGACCCGGACGTGTTCCTGACAGGTTTTGTGCGATTCAGCCGGTCATTTCAGAGGCGGAGAAAGTTGTAAATGAACATGTTTTTTCTTGAATAACATGCACTGATGCACCATTTAAGTAAACAGGGCAAATTTTGTTCATGTCATCTTTAAAAGTTACCGCTTGTGTGTCTGTGTGAGCTGTTTCACTGGTACATGATTATAGTATCTAGGTCTGGACTGTGTAGCTCGGAGATCTGGACAGATGAGGAAATAGTTCAACAGTGCGTGGAATACCAGAACTCAATAACAGCATGCACTAACCTGCAATTAAAAGTGACTACGTTAATGCGTTTCTCTCAAATTACCATGTATTTGTAGTGTGAGGGTTTTGAAATGAGGGGATTGGGAATCTACTAACAGAAAAAGCCGAAATAAAAACACAGCAATACAAAAACAGGTTTTCCCTATTTGAAATAAAGAGATGGATGTAATATGTAGATGTAAAAAAAAAAAAATGGATTTCACAACACAATAATGAAACGGTTTTACATTCTGGACACACAGCGACAGATTTTAAACAGACAACCAGCCCGGTTTCTCTGGTCACCACTCACACACACGTTCACAATTCTGCCCCTTGTTTCTTGTCAAACTTTTGCATATTCATGAAACACTCAAGTTTCCTTTTCACATGTGCAGGGTTACGGAGGCGCTCTCTGGAGTTTGAACCCCTCATTTATTACAGTTATTCCAAAGCCATGAGCTCACCCTCCTACAGGCCATGCAGATGATGTTTGTACTTAAGTGCTGGGAGGCGCGCATATGGTTTATACAATGTATTGTTTTAATCTCACCCACTAACTCGAAGTGCGCAGGGAGGTCGTAAAGAGGAAGATGGCGTTTTGAAGGGTTGCTGGAGGTGCTTTGAGGATTTCGTTCATGGCCAAAAGCGGCCATCAAAATACAAACAGAAGTCTCGTGATATACGTTGGAAGTACATCTTTAAAAACAACGTAATTTTGACTTCTGAGTGGTTCCCTTACAATAACAACCAGGGTCCAAAGTTAACACTTGGGTGATTCTCATAAAATCTCTACAGTGTCCTGGTCATGTTTAACCCCATATCAATAAAAAAAATAAATAAATATATGAAATAATATTTAGCATTTAGGACCATTAAGACTGTTTGCATTGTGACATTATTTTCAGGACTCATAGGCCCTTTTACTCACCAATTCTCATTACCTTAACACATTTGGACCTTTTATTTGTACGATTCCCCTTGTTTTCAGTGATGATCCTCATTACCTTAACAGTCCTATTTTTTTGTCTTTTTTTTTTTTTTTACTCCATTACGGTAAACAAAAAAAAAACAAAAATGCTATTTGCACAAAGATCTCTTTATTCAGGACACTTAGCCCCGCAATTCTTATTACCATAATGTGTCTGGACATTTTACTTATATCATTCCCCTTGTTTTCAATGATGATTATCATTTCCATAACACTGTGATTTACCATATTACAGTAAAAATCATGTTACAATTTTTTTTTCATTACAAATCAGTGAAAATTAAAGGGTGTACTACTATGATGTATAAATATTTTATAATTAAAATAATTTTTACTTTTCCTATGATGATTCTCATGACCGTAACAGTCATGTTTTTACTGTATAACAATAATAAAGATGCTGTTGTACAATGATTTTCTTAGAATCAGCTCAAATAAAAAGGCAGTACCAAAGGTAGTATTATGATTTATAAATCCTTCACAATTTAAGTGTACTTTTTTCACGCTGCAGTAATGAGAACTGGGGGGTAGAATGTGCATTATTGTCATGAATATATAAATAATCCTAATTAGAGGTCAACCAATAGTGGGTTTTGCCGATACCGGTAACTAAGCTGGGAAAACAGGCCGATAGCCGATTAATTGGCCAAAAGTTTTTAAAATGTATAATATGAATGAAAACTTTCCACTCAATGTAAAATAGTGCTGAACTTTAATAAGTATCACTTTCAATAGCAATACTTTATACATTTCTCCCACACTGGTATCTTCTTTAAAGCGTTTGTCATCTGAAATTAATGAGAATATTAATTCATATAAGGTTGGCATTAATTATTGATTTACTACTGATTGTTAATTTATAAATTCACTTAGAAACAAAGCCTCTTCTGAGCACTCATATGTTTATAACCTGACTGGACTATATTGGACACCCCTCAAACAAAAAAAAAAAAAAAAAACCTCAGGGGATCTGCACAAATTCATAAGTGACATCGTATTGAACTTGACTTGTAACATTGTTCCAACCATTCAAACAACTAATGTTAGCTTTAATGTTAGCATCCTCTCCACCTTTTTGGCAATGCAATTCTCCAGTGCAGCGATTAGTTAAACAAATTAATTATCAACCCACCTTTGGTTGTCTTAAATGACTGATTTATTGTACCATGACAATAATAGTGTATTGTACACATACCTTGGCTTTTCTCTGATGATGTTTTAAACCCATTTTTGAAGCGTCTGTCTCTATAAATAGCCTAGTCACGTTGCACAACAAACTCCACGAGGAGTCAGTGATTGTTTTTATTTAACCTCTAGAGGGCGCAGTTATATTATTGAACTAAAGAGTTCAGACTGTAAAACCATCCAGTGCCAGCCACGAAGAAATCAGAAACTATCGGAGTAGATTTTTTTTTTTTTCGACAGCCGATAGTTAAAAAACACAACTATCGGCCCAATAAATCAGTAAATCAGATATACCGGTTGACCTCCAATCCAAATGGCCAAAAAATAGGCTTCATTTTCTCTATGCAGAAAATTTGTTCTCCAATTTGTTTCTTTTGATTTTGGAGTAAAATAGAACCAGGATATTTTCTTGACAGGTTTTGCAAGAAATTAGAAATTGTAATTCACCAGGCCAATAACTTTATTTGGAATAGCAGGTCATTGACCAAAGTGACTCAAATCAAAAGACATACAAACCATTTACTAAATGCTGCAACTTGCGCGTATACTAACAACTTAAACCTCAGTGGAAAATAATCCTTCAGACTCCATATGGCAGGACATGTGGAATATTCCTCACATTAAGCCACCACACAATTGTTAAGGAACAAAAAGATTTTAATGAGTAACGTAATGTATAATAAATAATGACTTCATGTGACAGACAGGCTCATGACTATTGATCACAAAACAAAAAGCAAAAAAAATTCAATCATTGTCATATGGAATACAAATAATACAAAATATAGTTTTATGGCTAGTGAGAAATATTTCTGGCTGGTACATATTCTTAAATTCACTCGCCATTGGTAGGAGAAGCACAGGAGAAGCCGGTCTACAGAAAGGCAAGAAAAAATTCAGTTTGCATAATGTACCGTTTTACACTTCCCATATTTCTCTTGAAAATCCAATTTTCCCAAATGACTTGACTATGAAATAACTCTGGTAAACAACGCAACTTGACTGTGACCATTTCTTCTAGCAGGTAACCGCAGCTGGGATACATAACGGCCGACACTAAGTGCATGTTAATTGGAGATTCTGCTCAAGACATGCAGACTCGGCTGTTAAAGCAATAGACTTCTGCTCAGTGCATCCTGCAAGCCTGTTTTACTTCCACCACAAATCTAATTAATACGCCAATGGCACAGCTACAATATTTTAAATAGACTGTAAACACCTTTAAAATGCAACAGATGCTTCGAAAATAAACTGACAAAAACCAAGAACTATTCCCAAGACATCACAAGCTCACTTCCAGGTCACTTGACAAACCAAGTCTAAACTATACACTAGTATCTGAGATGTAAAAGTACTATGCTGTGCACTGCATGATAAACAGTGGTTTAATAAGGGTGGAGTATAATTAAAGGGATTTAATAAAGACCAAAGATGGTCTATGAAGCTTCTTATTAAATCATAGCAGTGTTTTGTGGAGAAAAGTGTGGCCTGTAAATCAAGATCAATCCTGTCTAGACTCAATAACGTCTTTATCTACATTGGGTGGGGCTAGGTACATTCACAGTCAGTATGTTAACATGCACTTTAAAGTCTGATCTCAGACAGACTGACCCAATATTTTTTTTTTATGTCATGTTAATGCTTTATTCCAGATTAAATGGTACCAGTCCGATTTTTGCAAAGTCGGACTAACAGACTGAGATAACGTGATTGTAGACTGGCTTAGTCCAGCATGTGTACACGTTCATCTGACCACAACCAGCCTCGCCTTGATCCGCGTTTCAGAGCACGCGTTGCTCGACAGAAGTAACGTGTGATGTGTATTTACATGGTGACGTCCTTCATTAAAATATTTGAGTATGCATTGCATCACGTACACTTGGACAGACGGATTTACTTGTGCAAAAACCCACTGTGGCTCGTTATAACTGCACGTGCACGATTAAATCACTGCTGCAAGCATACAAGGTACAAGCCATACTGTTCGCCACAAGGAGGCGTTCCTACTCGACTACAGTACCTAACTTTATCATGAGGCGGATGACCGTCTGCACTCCTATAGGAAGTCGTCAATGTACGTTGCTGAACATTTGCATGAAGTATAACTATTCAACGTTGTCGAATTGTCAGCAGTTGCGGTGGCTAATGTTGCCTCAGACTGTCTAATTGGAAATACATGACTTATGGTTGCTTTGTCGCAGAAAACTGCCCATTTAGCCTCTCAAATGTAGACTTCACAATCATGACTCAAACATGTCTACTTTTAAACAAAATGTTTAAGGTTGCTTCCATTTGAAGAAAAACAGAAAATCGATACCTCAGCTGAAATCACCTTTCAGGTCGGCTTCAATTCAATTACTTCTAAACAATTGCATGACAAATAATCCAGTTAAAACACTCGTTGGACTCTGTAAACATACTGAGCATTCAGGGTCTAATACTAGCAGGCCATTGGCTCACCATGCAAATAGTAGCACAAGAGAGCCTGCAAAAGCAGAACCTACCGGGCGTGGTCTCAAGTTACCTGCTTTGAGCGGGACACAATAGTTCCTGTATAAAGCCCAGTGTAACCTCAGAAAGTGCCTTTTGTAGAAGCCGAGGGCAGGGAATAAAAGACAAGAGGTAGAAATGAGCAGAAATCTCCGTGACACTCTGAGAAAGGGTTTTGTGAAAGGTTGACTGACATTACTCATGGCCATAAAAAGGGTCTTTTTCACCTTAAGTTCAGAAACATAACTCAAAACCAGGGCACTGGGGAATCCGTTATGGTCCAGATGTTTTTCACTTTATGGTACGTCCAAAGTAGCATTGTAAAAGAGCGGAAAAAACAAAAATTTTATCGCAAGCGAAAATAGAACATAACCTTCTGAACTTAAGTTTAAGTGTATGGAGAGAAAACAAGTTAAACTGAAGTTCATGAAAAATTTACATTTTAAAAAATGATTCACCCAAAAGTGTTATTTACTCACCCTCATGTTGTTCCACACTTGTATGACTTTCTTCCATTGAACACACAATAAGAACTTGTATTTAGGAGACTAATATTCATTACAATAGAAGTTGATAGGGACTCACTTTAAAGCTTAAAAAAGTATCCCAAGAGAATTTGCGCTGAATTGAGTGCTAAACAATGCAAGTTCTTGGGTAAACGCGCACCACTATGAACAAGCTTCATGAACGCGCAATGGATGTCTAGCAGATTTCAACCGATTGTGGATTTTGCCGATACCAATAATCAAGGGTGGAGTTCGTGGAAAAGATAACCGATTAATCAGCCGATAGTTTCTTTTTTAAAGTGATTTATAGAATAAAACATTTCTAGGTCTTTCCTTACTATGAAGGGCACTGACATTGAGGCTACAAGTCCAAAATGAATCAAATGCCAAAAGAAGTTTATTGTGCAACCAAAATTCCAAAGAACGAAATCACTGAGATCATATTTTTCCCCATTCTGATGGTTGACGTGAACATTAACTGAAGCTCCTGACCTGTATCTGTGTGATTTTATTCACTGCTTCCAGTGGATTGGCTGATTAGATAAATCACATGAATAAGTAGGTGTACAGGTGTTCCTAATAAAGTGCTCAGTGAGTGTATATTCATTAGGGTTGGATTGCACCAGCTGTGCGTAAGGTCTCACATAAGTTGGGACATATGGGGACATAAGGGCTTAGTAACTACTAGTTAGTTTGTAACTAAGTCAGTTCTTAAGACAAGACTTAGCTAGTAGGTCGTAAGCTCTCTGTAATGCGTAGTCGCATAATATGATGTTTATCTGTATTGATCCAATAAGCATCCTTCAAATTTGTACACTTAAGTATTAAAAAGCAGTGAATTTAAGTTTTATCTTGTTACGGTTAATGTCCAAACCTTGATTGCTCACATAACTGACAGCTGTAATGAATTATATCCCCATTAAAATACAATTCGTAATAAAAGTAGATTTGATAAATAGATATTCATATTTGTAAATAACATTCAGCAACTGTATCTAAAATGAATAAGGGGCAAAAATGTACAGTTTTTTCATTTTAATATCCTATATATTTTGTATGTGTTGAAACTTGACACCAGGCGGCACACTTCGTAAAGTGCACCGTTAGATCGGCTTCACGCAGAAGAGCCGCTTACTACTAAGTTAACAATGTTCTCTTTCACAAATGAAAACGAGATCAACATCGTATGTCTAAAGAATTTTAGTCGGTCACGCAAAACATGAGCTCATTGATTTCATTTAATCAGTCTGCTTTTTTATTCAAACTGTTACTCTCGGTCGGAGGCTTCCATTAATATTTAGTTTATACATTGGGTTACGCTCTACCCAAGTTTAATGGTGCAATGCTCAAATATTTAGTACTGCATAAATTGTGACTAAGTGCCCAATTACACCACAACTGGGTTAAGTTGTATCTTACGTATAGCTGGTGCAACCTGCCCCAGCAATTACAGAAATACTCAAACCAGCCCATCTGGCACCAACAATCATGCCATGGTCCAAATCATTGAGATCAAATTTTTTCCCCATTCTGATGGTTGATGTGAACATTAACTGAAGCTCCTGACCCGTATATGCATGATTTTATGCACTGCACTGCTGCCACATGATTGGCTGATTAGATAATCACATGGATGATTGTTGATGCCAAACGGGCTGGTTTGAGTATTTCTGTAACTGCTGATCTCCTGGGATTTTCACGCACAACAGTCTCTAGAATTTACTCAGAATGGTGCCAAAAACAAAAAACATCCAGTGAGCGGCAGTTCTGTGGATGGAAACGTCTTGTTGATGAGAGAGGTCAACAGAGAATGGCCAGACTGGTTTGAACTGATAAAGTCTACGGTAACTCGGATAACCACTCTGTACAATTGTGGTGAGAAGTGTTGACACTGTTTTGGCGGCATGAGGGGACCTACACGATATTAGGCAGGTGGTTTTAAATAATTGTGGCTGATCGGTGTGTGTATATAAATACACACACACACACACACACACACACACACACACACACACACACTGCAAGTCAGAAGTTTGCATACACTTAAGTTGAAGTCATTAAAAACTCTTTAACCACCACAGATTTCATATTAGCAAACTACAGTTTTGACAAGTTGTTTAGGACATCTAATTTTTCCAAAAATTGTTTACAGACAGATAGTTTCACTTTTAATTGACTATAAATTACAATTCCAGTGGGTCAGAAGTTTACATTCACTAAGTTAACTGCCTTTATGCAGCTTGGAAATTTCCAGAAAATTGTCAAGCCTTTAGACAATTAGCTTCAGATAGGAGGTCTACTGACTGGAGGTGTACCTGTGGATGTATTTTAAAGCCTCCCTTCAAACTCAGTGCCTCTTTGCTTGACATCATGGGAAAAATCAAAGGAAATCAGCCAAATTTGTGGACCTCCACAAGTCTGGTTCATCCTTGGTAGCAATTTCCAAACGCCTGAAGGTACCACGTTCATCTGTACAAACAACAGCACCCAAGTATAAACACCATGGGACCACACAGCCATCATACCGCTCAGGAAGGAGACGCATTCTGTCTCCAAGAGATGAACATAGTTTGGTGCGTAAAGTGCAAATTAATACCAGAACAACAGCAAAGGACCTTGTGAAGACTCTGGAGGAAACAGATAAGTATCTATATCCACAGTAAAACGAGTCCTATATTGACATAACCTGAAAGTCTGCTCAGCAAGGAAGAAGCCAATGCTCCAAAACTGGCATAAAAAAGCCAGACTACAGTTTGCAAGTGCACATGGGGACAAAGATCTTACATTTTGGAGAAATTTCCTTTGGTCTGATGAAACAAAAATGGAACTTTTTGGACATAATGACCATCGTTATGTTTGGAGGAAAAAAGGGTGAGGCTTGCAAGCCGAAGAACACCATCCGAACTGTGAAGCATGGGGGTGGCAGCATCATGTTCTGGGGGTGCTTTGCTGCAGGAGGGACTGGTGCACTTCACAAAATAGATGGCATCATGAGGAAGGAAAATGACGAGGATATATTGAAGCAAAATCTCAAGACATCAGCCAGGAAATTAAAGCTCGGTCGCAAATGGGTCTTCCAAATGGACAATGATCCCAAGCATACCTCCAAAGTTGTGGCAAAATGGCTTAAGGACAACAAAGACAGGGTATTGGAGTGGCCATCACAAAGCCCTCACCTCAATCTAATTTGTGGGCAGAACTGAAAAAGTGTGTGCAAGCAAGGAGGCCTACAAACCTGACTCCGTTACACCAGTTCTGTCTGGAGGAATGGGCCAAAATTCCAGCATCTTATTTGTCAGAAGCTTGTGGAAGGCTACCCAAAACATTTTACCAAAGTTAAACAATTTAAAGACAATGCTACCAAATACTAAAAGTGTATGTAAACATCTGACCCACTGGGAATGTGATGAAAGAAATAAAAGCTGAAATAAATCATTCTCTCTACTATTATTCTGACATTTCACATTCTTAAAATAAAGTAGTGATTCTAACTGATCTAAGACAGGGAATGTTTTCTACGATTAAATGCCTGGACTTGTGAAAAACTGAGTTTAAATGTATTTGGCTAAGGTGCATGTAAACTTCTGACTTCAACTAATGTATATCTATATCGGTAAAACCGATATATCGGTCTATTCCTTGAAGAATAAAAGGGAAAAATACTTAATACAACAAAGTCCAAATGAACACATCCTTTGTAAAACCCTGTGTCTAAACTTGCCTCTGTGCACACAAAAAGCCTTTGAAGCTTTTTTACACATGAAGTCATCTCAGCTGAGCCAAAGTAAATAACACAGTAGGCTGGAAATCTCTGTAACTGTTCACAAATTGTTTGAGTTATTACTCTGTGACAAACAGCACTGAAAACACATAGCAACAAAAAATGACTGCCCTTTTGGCCAACTTTCCAAACAATCAGATTGCATTTCTATAGAATCCTTTGTTTTCTCGTTTTATTTGCTCTCATAAAAATCCTCACCGCTCCCTAATCTGACAGACACGTCTGAACTGTAAATCAAAGACCAGCTCTAGTACCTTCCACAGGCATTCCTAGCTAGGATATGATCCCTGAATAAGCGCAGAAACATTGGCTTCAGCCCAAGGGTGGAGACTCCAAGCTTTGAAGGATTCTACTTTGTGATTTTATTCATCAGAAGCATTTTAATCAATCTATTTTAAAGAAATGGCTCACCCTAAAATTAAGTGTCATAATTCACTCCCCAACATGTTCCAACCCTGCATGACTTTATTTCTTATGCAGAAGAAGAATTTCTAATGAACATCTTTGACCATATTTTCCAAACAATGGCAGTTGATCGTGACTCAATTAAAAGTCTTAAAAATCACCCAAAAGTGTCATTAAGTAGTCCGTGCAGCGTATTTCAAGTCCTCTGAAGGCATACAATATATTTTGGTTATAAAAAAAGTAGCTAATATTTCAGTATAATCATTATATGCTATTTAAACTTTATAAACTATTATAGTTTTACATATATAAAAAGTATTACATATTAAAGCATATTAATCTTTACTATATTTTAACCAAATATTTACAACATAAATAAAAGTAAAGTTTGGTCTGTTAAAGTTTGATACAAGTTGTGTCATTTTGCACATCAACTAAAATGTTATTTTTATCAATTAAAATTATAAACCAGAGTAAAATTGACTAAAATAAAAATAAATGACATGAAAATGTTGACGGAATTAAAAATTGGCATTCTCCTTAAGACAAAAATTGACTAACAACAACTAACAAAAACTGAACACTGCAAACTGTAGGTCAAAAATGTTGCTGCTGTAGTCGGTCTTTTTTTTTTTTCATTGTAATCACTGCCCCTAGTGGCCAAAGCTGGAAGTGCTGTTGAACGTCTGGGCACAGGTGAGCTCCAGTACCTGGCTGAAATGTCAGCAGAGTGGTGCCAAGAGCAAGCTGTATTTTTAGTAGTAATTTATGTAATACAGTGAACAGGCATGCATATTTTTAATCAACTCGACCCCATTACCCAAACCACAACGCAAAACCTAACCATCAGTCAAGCAAAAATGTAATTATTACCATTAATTATGTGAATGTGATTACTTCCTGGTTGCCACAAGACCAGAACCCGTGTCACCCGTGTCAGGGAAAGGTGATCATGTCTGATGGGGGATGGCGCTTGTGCTTAATTCAACAGAATGGGATTGATATCAGGGTATGTGAACTTTCAGAAGCAACATGTAAAGATTTTGTATAGTCATGTTGGTTCTCAAGCAAGCTTCACTCACAGCATCAATATTTTCACTAATAATTACTTAAATTTCAGGTTGCCTTCATAATATGATACATAAGCAGCATGGACTATGTTAATAAATCTTTTGGGTCCTTTTTTTAACCTTTAATGTGAGGCACTATCAATCACTATTGTATTATAAAGATGGCTGGCAGTACTCATTAAAACATGGCCTAATTCAAGTCTTGCAACCTTTTTGACCTTTTAAACAAGCTGACTACCTAAACAGAATTCCTGAGATGATCATTGCTCAATTACATCAAAACTATCAAGGTCTTTTAAAGACGTGGAGATTTGAACTGCAGACCACCTAAATCAGACGTTTCAGGTGTATGAGGATGGAAGTAATGTTTTGAATTAAAAAGATGAGGCCCTTTTTGGCATCAGAATCAAAACATCTGAGAAATGTATAGTGGAGAGGTTCAAACCTCAGTGGAGTATGATTGTGTAAGCACTAATTCTCGATGAGGTCATCGGATGCTCTCAACACTTCTCAGCCACAGTCTCAGCCCAGATGGCATGTTTGGAGAGTAAAACATTAACTTGAAATCGCATTCTGACCTACTGAACGGGTCAAAAGAACAGCAGGACAGATTACTCTGTTGAGATGGTGAAAAACGCTGATAGAACAGGGTGTGAAAACATGAGGGAGCCTTGAAAAACAACATGTTGATAGAAGTGTTAATGTAATCCAGATAACTAGTTCTGTCTCAAGACTTGGGCCAAATGCAGTTAAACTGTTAAGCAAGAGAAATTGCTTAGTCTTTCAGACTGACGTCAACTTCATTGTCTGTTTCCTCTGCCGGTTGTGCTGGTCCGAGACCCTCTAAGGTCACTGTGCATAGCAAACAATGCAATCCGACCTTTGTTACCATGCAAACAGGGGAAGAATTTCCTGCGTTGACCTAAGAACATTCCTCTTTTCCTCTCTGACAGGTTTAGACTCTGTGAGGTCAGGAACAGAGGACAAAACCCTCTAGTCTGGCCAAATCTGACCAGAGCATGTGGTCAGACCTCACGTAATGGAAGACATTAACGAATGCAAAGGGCCAGGGAAGGAAAAGTAAACGATGACTATGGCTAAACTTTAGACCACAGAAGAAACCGGTTCAGACGTCAGACAGCAGAAGCAGGTGGTAGAGAGGAAAGTGGTTAACTTAAGGTAACTTAAGAAAACCCTGTGAAATTTTGAACAGCATGACACCGATGTGAATATTAGAGCACAACAGTCCGATTCTTGAAGTAAAAATTCCATTCTTTTTCTCCATAGGCAAATTGATTTTTAAATGATAAACATTGAAAGACAGACCTACCGTGAGCTCTGAGTTTATCAATGGTATATGCTTCCGTTAAAGATATCAGTCTGCATTATTTCAACTTCATTTTTTAAAAATGGTGTTTAAATGTAAAGAACTACAGCAATCAGAGAATCGCGGCAAAGTGCACCAAAAGAGATCAGCAGTAACCGCCGACTCCCATGACGCACTGTGAATGATGCAATCAAGTCGGCCTCCCTACACTCTCAAACTTACATAATTGTAAGTATCTGAATATTCTGCAATAAAATTTAAATTGCTTCTATACTTAGAATCAACAACTTTATATCAAAAGTTTTATATTTTTCCATAAGTTTTAATTAGATTTCATCATTGGCAATGTTTCATGGGATTGTAGTTCATTCCCTCAATAAAAGACCTCAAGTACACCTTCTTGCACCTTTTGTCCAATTTTTAAATACATTTTTTGCTTCAAATCAAGTTGCAATGTAATTTTTTTACAACTCAACACACATGGAAAGTGCACTTTTAGTTTTCATTTTCCTCTTTCGAGTGTTGTATTTTGCAATGAACTGAACTTTCAAAAAATGTCAAACCATTGGTTTGTTACAGTAGTGAAAGCTCACATCCTGTTGCTTCTTTTAGACTCCACAATAATAGCGGATTCATCTGCGACTCTAAATGACGCACCACACAAATTCATTCAAAGAATTAGCAGTGTCTGAAAACAACAGAAAGATTTCAAGGTTCAGATTGAGGAGGGCTTCCTTCTTTAGTTCCACCCAACCAGTGTGGACGTCCTGTCAAAGACCCAATCAGGCGTGGCTTGTCTGTTTGCCCCAATCCTGTTCTTCACATCAAATAAAGCCTGGAACTCTACGGCACATGGACATAGAAATGTATCAAAAGGTCAACTTCAACAAAACGTTGTACATGTTGCTGATGTTGACCTTTGACTTAACCAAACTACCGACTAAACATTTAGTGAGGTCGACTATTACGTTTTACAATTTTATGTGCTTTAAATGCTTTAAATGGGATGAATTTACACTTTAAAAATTCCTATCCTTAGTGAGTATTTTGTCTTGTTCTCCAGATAAAATCTAAAAAACAAGACACATTTACTTGAAAAGAAAAATTGTCTAAAAACATATTGACTTGTTTTCAGAGAATATATCTTGAAAATAAGCAGCTTCACTTTTAACACTTATTTAAACCAACCCAATCTCATGAGAAGTCATAATAAAATAAATTGTACGAGATGGCAGAATCGTAAAATGTTGTACAAGCCAATTTGTAAAACTTGTACTCCCATTGAGAAAAATAAACAAACCAATGAAGGTTATCACGATTTTTCCTAATTTAACATCTTAACCAAACCCTGAGCCTAATTATGATTTTAAAAGGAAAATAACTTTTCTTTATGATCGAAGAAAATAAACTGGGTTTTGGACTGAGATGAAGGTAGTGTATTACAGGTTATTGACATACAGTTGCAAGAAAATATATGAACCCTTTGGAATTAGCTGGTTTTCTGCATTAATTGGTCATAAAATGTGATCTCATCTTCATCAGTCACAAGTAAAGACAAATGTAGACAGCAATATTTTGCTGGAAAGCAGTGGCTTCTTTCGTGGTCTCCTGCCATGGACACCATGCCGGTTTAATGTTTTCCGTATAGTAGACTCATGAACAGAGATGTTAACCAGTTTCAATGATTCCTTCAAGTCTTTAGCGGTCACTCTAGGGCTCTTTTTTTTTTTTATCTCCTTGATCATTCCGCTGTGTGTCCTTTGAGTCATCTTGTCTGGACGGCCACTTCTAGTGAGAGTAGCCACAGTACTAAATCGTCTCCATTTATAGACAGTTTGTCTAACTGTGGACAGATGAATATCTCAGCTCTTTGAGATAACTTTGTAACCCTTTCCAGCTTTATGCAAAGCAACAACTCTTGATCATAGGTCTTCTGAGATCTCTTTTTTTTTTTTTTTTTTGCGAGGCATGGTCCTCGTCAGCAGATGTTTCTTTTGTTGAAGTCATTAGCCTAGGGGCGCACATACTTTTTCCAACCTACCCTGTAAATGTTTGAATGATGTAATCAACATGTACAAACAACAATACAATAATTTGCATGTTTTTGGTTAAAATCGATTGTGTTGATTCATTATTGTAACCCAAATTTTAAGCCAAATGTATACATAAATGCAGGTAATTCCAAAGGGTTCTGCATAAATAATATGGAATGAGTAACCAAATTTGTTCACAGACGTTTCCTTTTTTAAAATGTGTTGGAGGCCAGCTAAAATTTGATGACTGTTGATTTTGATTTGAAAATCTGTTTGTGGACTCCCTGGTCTCCACGAGAATAAAAACCACACTTTTTCGTACAAGTCGTACGATTTCTTACAATTTTACCATCTCATACAAATTATTACAACTTCTCATGAGATCGGGTTGGTATAAACAAGTGAAAAATAAGTGAAGTAAATGCACTTATTTAAAATATATATTCACTGAAAACAAGCCTAACTGTATATTGTATCTTAACCAGTGTTGCTTCAGATGAATGCATCTTGTTTAAGGAGATATGTAAAATTCTCTATTTAAGAACTGTTTTGTAGTGTACTGATGCAATTTCTTGGAGACAGATGTCTCTGAATCTGAAGTGTGTAACATTTCAATGAGAACACAATTTAAAATTCAGTGCAACCCGTCTTAGGGGAAGGATAAAAGGCAAAAATAAGGATAAAAACTCTCTGCATGCATGTGTGTGTTAAAGGGTAAACGAAGGCCACCAGCAGCTCTACACCGATTCAGTACGACAAGTTCAGAGTGTTTGGCTTTGTGTTCAAATCAGTGCCATGTCTGAGAGTGGGTCAGATAACTTTGGGTAGATGAGTGAGGTTACCTGCTTTACATGGGTGACTTTTCTTAGCTGCAGTTACCTGCTGCAAAGACGAGCAAATATTAGTGCATCACGATTAAATAAAAACTAGTTTTAGGATGACATAATTGGCTGTTGTTGTGGCAAATACTGATGTTATCTCGTCCACGCCCTGGCCATGTGCTCACAGGCCAACTACAGTAGATGTGTTCTCATAACTGCTTGTCAGAACAACTCTGAGAACTCTCATTAACATAATAAACTAAACAAATACATGTTGCACAGATAAATGATATGGCTGCAATTCATCCTGTTCTTACTGTAATTAAAACCCTTTCAAAGTAATTCAACCCATGAGCGGTCATGATCCTTTTATTTTAGTCGTGTCAGTCAAACTGCAAAAACTCAACAGCTTTATGGCGTGTTCATGAAATCTTGCGTAATCTTTGGAATAAGAACAGGGGGTGAATGAACACTTACGTTCTGCACAATGAAAGCCAAGATACACAACAGTTATTCAGCGTCCACTGTCAAATTCATCTTAAATGATGCGTAGCAAAACAAGACGAGGCAATGCCGTTTTCTGCTAATCCGCATTAAAAAAGGCAGGAAGACTTGCGGCATATTCTTAGATATATTCACACGGAGAAGCAAATAAAACTATATAGCAACCTTAAGTCATTCAAGGTCAAATGTAAAGCTCTCCCAGCTTTATTTTGCTATACTAACAACGCAAGATTATATGGTTAGTTGCATTTTGTTATTTGTATTTAGCATTGAATTTTTCAAGCCAACCATGACCATATCAAAACAGACTAGCAAGAACCATTTTTGGATCGCAACCCACCAATTTAGAGCCACTGGTTTAAATAAATGAGGAAAATCTGAGAACCTTTGGCTCACCCACACGATTCTTGCTACTGTTTGCATAGCATGAAGATATGGCATCTGACAGCAAACCTCTGACCACAGGAATCACAGGCGTGCTCTCTTCTGGGCATCAGGAGGGATGGGAGGGGCATGAGAAGCCAATGGAAATACAGACGACCTGGTAACCACAGCAGTCACGTAGAGAAACATCTGATGCTATTCCGTTGGCTGGTCCAAAAACCAAAAGATCATTCAGAGACATATGGACTTGAACGAAACAGACGTTTCAATAATGAGGAGACAATACAACCACAAGAACTGACTTAATTTTGTTTGTTTGGCTCTGTTCTCTAGATCTACAATGGATTTAACAAAAATCTGAAGGGTTTAACTTGATACTTACGCCATTTATGCAAAAAATTCATAAACCATAATAAGAGATGAAAGCATAATTTAATGCTACTCCAAAACAGATCAAACTAATTTCTTTCAACTCTCTGGTTAGCGTAGTTGGAACTCACAAGGACCACAGTCGAAACTGGGTTTTTAATAAGACATTTTCCCAACAGGCTTTGCTTTAGGAACACTTTGGACATCTTAATTTGCACTGAATTTCTCAGCAGGGAAGTTTTAAATGTTGAGAAAATGTCTCAGGCCACTTTGGCTTTGGATCTCAGCTCATGTGTAACCAAGTGCTTCACAAATGCACTCCAAAAATCCCCTAGTCTTACAGGCAACAAACAAACGCACAGACAAGCAAACATTACACATGGACGCAACTACATTTCTATATTTTCTGAAGACAACGTGGCACTGAAAACATTTTTTTATCAGGCCCAAGAATTCCTAACTGCAGCCCTGTAGGTGGTTACTTACTGGTCAAAAGAGCCCACCCCAAGTCTCTTTGATATTACCTATAAAGTTTTAATGTAAAATGGGGAAAACTGGTTTAAAAATGGTTTACAACAGCATCACGAAAATATCCATGCAAATTTGACATCAACCCAAGAAACACAGAAAGCGTTTAGGTACAATCACAATACGAAGCAAAACGAGTACCAAAATGCGGCAAACTGAGAAAGTACAAGCGATCTATCTTTCTCTCACTCTATAGAGCTTTTCTATGGATATTCAAGTCTGAAACAGTCTCAGCGTCTGGTGGGGTTGATCTCGGAGGGAGGCCCGTAGTGGCTTGTGGTTTCTGTTGTGATTAAAGGACATTAAATAACAGTGAATTCAATGAGCATGACCACTCTGCCTGGAGAATCCTATTTGTTTGGGTTAAGAGAGGAAGATGCATGGAGGGGGAAACGCTTTCAACATCTTCCAGGGTCAAGCTTCTCTAACAAGCCGTCGCTGAGTTGCTAGGTTTGGCAGGAGAACGATAGTTTTGATTCAAGCAGGGAGCTGACTCTTAGAAGCTCAACGTTGCACTTGCCATTGGCAGGATTTCTAAACGGCTACCGTTCAGTGAAGAGTTTTTAGAAGTGTTACGAGGCATCTCCAAAGACGGACACAAAACATGCTGGTCGAAAACATGTACATTTGTTTACCTAAAAGTCAACATGAAATAAAAATTAACCTCATTTACAATCTTAACACACACTCCTGGTCTTATTGCGCACTGTGACGAGGAGGTGGGCATGGCTGGGCCGTGAGGATGCACACCTGGAACTGAGTTGCCCCAATCAGCGGGAGAGAGAGATAATGAGCCGGAGACACCAGAGAGGGAGAGAGAAACACACGCAGCCACTTTGTGTGTGCGCATCAATGTTTTGTGTGCTGAAAAGCACTTTTATGTTGTGTCTACATGAAATATTGGTGTTATTA
The DNA here is from genome assembly GCF_019703515.2 of Myxocyprinus asiaticus. Classification (NCBI taxonomy): domain Eukaryota; kingdom Metazoa; phylum Chordata; class Actinopteri; order Cypriniformes; family Catostomidae; genus Myxocyprinus; species Myxocyprinus asiaticus. The sequence continues at coordinate 39,418,221 of NC_059378.1, forward strand.
AAGTCTACATGAATTGCTCACCTGGTTCCCGCTTCCTCCTTGATAGGGAAGGCAGGGATCTGCCACAGTGGTGCTGTAACACTGGATTGGAGGAAGACGCGCCGTCAAAGAGCCCTCGCCGATGACGGAGGATCGCAATGCAGAGGATACCGAGGTTTGCCAGGAGGCGGAGGAGCCTGCTGCCGTCCGCCAGGAGTAAAATGAGTTGCCAATTTTGTTTCACGTCGTCTTTAATTTCGCAGTGTCTTTAAACATTCATCAAACTTAAGTTCCAATCTTATGGGTAGATGTCAAGGCTTTATTTTTCCACGTACCATTCCATCTCACACTATTCGAGTGCTCAGCCTTTCCAAGTATATTTTTTTTGACCGCGAGCCCATACAGATGCGTTCAACTCAAGCGGACTGCGACCGCTTTGTGAAACTCTTTGGTACAGTCAACGGGAGGTGCATGCAGCGACAATGTGCAAAGACATGAACTGTCTGAGTGTCTACAAAAACTGGGCTGAAAGCATACAATTCCGATAACGAGATGTGCGTCAGATTTAGCGGTACGCGAAAACCAAAGTACACATTGGCCGTTAATATTTCAGCGCACAACACCTAATGACGTCATAGAACCGTTTTACATCAGACTAAAGATCCAAGTATTCCTCACTCAGCTATATGGCAACAGTAATGTGTCTCTAACAGAAAGCTAATAGTGCACATCGCTGAAGACTCATTCATTTACTGTCTGCATGGCTGCAAGCATGTCTTCAAGCACTAACAGGCATCACTTCCCTGCAACGGTGGAAAAATCAGAACCTCAGGGTGGAATCATAGTTAATTGAGTGACTCAGCAGGAACCAACCTCAGAACATCAATAGAACCACTGTGACTATTTCTGGGGCAGTTGTAGACCACATAATCAAAGCCATATATTTTGGATCAAAACTGATATGGTATAGAGTGATCAAACCACACTTGTGGGGGCAATAGTGAAATTGAAGAAGAAAAAAAAAAAAAAGAGACACATGGGAAACTAAAATGATGTGGCAACTGGCTAGAAATGACTACGGATTGTGAAATTAGTGCAAACATGCAACTACGACATTAAGGCAAATGTATACTTCGTTTTTCCCGCTACGTCTGAAGCACAGTGTGCTTGACGCAAATTTCATCATCAGTAAAAAACATCCCAGACTGTCCGCGTGCAGCCAAGTTTTTCTAGACACGCTGACAGTATGCGTCTGTGCATGTGCCTGCTGTTGACTGTACTACAGAGTATCAATTAGCAGTCGTCGAATGCATCCGGTTGCGCTCAAGAGTAAACGTTGAGAGGCTGAACACTCAACTATTCCCAAGATGAAATAGCACGCGGAAAAACGACGTATACCCTACCCTTAAAGCTGAGGTATGCAACTTTTTTGTTGTTAATACTTTCTCCTATCGAAGCTTAATATGCAGAGACAGCCATACAGTAAGTAAGCCATTCATAGGTCAGTTTTCTTAAACTGTAAACACTGTATCTCTGTGGCCCTATGAAAATTGCTCTCTGCATTGAGCGACACAATAACATTGACCAATGTCGAGAGTAGGGGTCGGGACTATCAGTTTGTTCAAACAACTTCAGAAGGGGGGCGTATTCAGAAAGCTGTTTTATTTTTATGTTTATTATTGCAAATTCGTTTGGTGGTGCTAGTGGTGGAGAGACAGGAAGAATGTCTAACTGCTCAGAAAAGCGACAAAAAAATAAATAAAACATTTATTTAAGGGTGGGTTTACCTGAAATCAACTAGAAAATAATAGACCAGCACAATAAAAAATAAAAAAAAATTAACTTTACAGCAGTGTCAGTCTGTGAACAATTGTACAGATAAACAAATAGCAGAAATGAGTAGCCTTCAAACTAATTTCTCTACATAAAGTTTATACGTATCAATCATTTCATAGATATAACTCTCAGCAGAAGAATATACAGTTCTGCTTGTGGATATCTAGTTGAAGTGCTACCAAGGCCACATCCACAATAATGCATTTTAGTTTCCTAACGGTCATTGTATGCTTCTCTGGAGAGCATCCTCAAAACGTTCCCTTTTCAGTAAAGGAAAATGGCATTCCAGGGTGGATGAGAGGCGTAAACGTAGAAAAATCAAAGCATTTTCAAATGAAAATATAGTTGTGTGGATGTGCCGCAAAAAACATTGAATCTTCTATGCCACCTAACCTGGCCAACTCTGGCAGATACAACTCTGGCAATATGGGTAGACGATATAAGCAAAAAAAATAATAATATTTAACGCAATATTCTTGAATTTTTGGTGGATAACCATATGTGATGATAAATTCATTTAAAATGATGTCCAAAGTAATGGTAGACTTTTTAAATTAGAAGGTGCATTCTTCACCATAAGCCATTTTGCATAACCGTTATATGGACGACACTCGAATGCTATACAGCAACTGTTTTCCTCAAAAGTTCCTGTTGTTGTAGCAGCTTGGTACCTTGTAAACACAACAGTGAGTTTGTTTACATGCACACCAATCCGCCCGATAACTATCAAAAACCAGCTTATTCAAAAAATCTGATAAAGCAAGAAAACTGTTTACATGAGATTTCAAATCATTAGGTTGCTTTTGACTAGGGCTGAAATGATTAGTCGATGTTATTGACAATGTCGACAATAAAAAAAAAATTGGCAACAAATGTTCGTTGTCAAATAGTCGTTTGATCTCATTTAATGTAACATGAGATCACATTAAACTCTAATGAAGACATGTGAGAGCAGCACTGCAGCTCGTGCCTGACTGAGGTGAGGAAGAATTACTAGGGATGCACCGATCCGATACCTGGATCAGTATCGGCTCGATACTGAAGCTTTTAGACGGATCGGGTATCGGTCCGACGAGCCCGATCCAAATCCGATACTGTGTGTTAGTCATGTTCGTTACTGTCAAGTTCCAAAAATGACATAAAAGAACCATAAAAACACAGTTAAAGTAGTCCATATGACTCGTGCATTTTATTCAAAGCCACTTGAATATGTGCAATAGCTCTGTGAATCACAAAACGCTGTGTTTAATAAGTAAATATATAAAATGCACGCGCAGCTCCAGCACGTTAGTGAATGGCGCTGCTCTGTTTACACACACCCGCAGCTATTTTAGCCTTCACACGGTGCGCAATATTTGAGCGCTACTCACGAACAACATCTCAGATGTAGACGCTAAATAGTTCGGTTCTCTTATAATTAGAACGGCACTGGAGGTGCTTTTTTTTTTTTTTTTAACCAGAATTTGAATAAGCAGCAAATTAAACTACTGTGAACTTTCCTACAAACAGACACAAAGGAATTCCTGGAGAGTTCAGAATGTCAAAATAAAAGTGTGAGGGTTTAAAAGTTAAAGGTGCATGATTGAGATATTACTATATTACTATTATAATATATTAATCATCATTTGTTTACAAATTATAATAATATTTAAGTTGAATGGGTTCCAAAAAATAACTGTGAATGAAAAGTGAGCTGATATCTTAACTAAAAAAAAAAATAAATAAAAAATAAAATAAAGAGATCTGAATCCTTAAAATCCAGATACAAGTTTAAAAAAAAAAAATGCACAAAAAAAAAAAAAAAAACGGCTTCTTTTCTACTGATGACTTATACTGGAATTACTGTTAATTTTGCTGCTACATTATCCAGTAAACTAGTTTAAGTTTTTCTTAATAAGCTATACATTTATATTGAAATAATGTGTAGTTAGAGGATTGTGTTTCTTTACATATTAGAGTACTCCCAATTAGTTCCACACAATAACGTAAAGATATTCTAAACTGATTATGCAAAAAAACACCGGTATCGGATCGGCCGATACTGAGATATCCGATGTCGGAATCGGAAGAGAAAAAGTGGTATCAGTGCATCCCTAAGAATTATACAGCTCACAGTCCAGATGCACTCTTATCTTTCACAGCTGTAGATCACAAAGTATGAGGAAATAATACCAAATAAGTAAATACAGAAGCACTCTTGTTGTGGAATAAGTGGAGCTGGAGCAAAACTTGCGTGTCGAGCGTCTTTAAGGGGAACACCCCTGCTTTACATCTTTAATGCAGTTATATTTAATGCGTTATAGCTTCATTAAAGTTCAAATAATAAGGAAACAGTTCATGTTAATAACTGCAAACTCCAAAACTGGCATTTCACTGTGTGGTCAGCGCCTCTTCTATGAGTTGCTCGAATGTCCCGATCTAAGGGGGAGAGATTGAAACTGCACCCGGCTGATGCATACTCTGTCACGGGGATGCTCGAGCGCACACACTTGCTGCAGCTAGATTATAACGTAATGGCTCGCGACTTATTAAATCATAATGTGTGTGTCACTGTGCATTTCTTTTTGTGAAGAAAACTGGCAATACGCAGCTTTATTAATAAGAGAGTTTTATTTGTTTTTTTTAAAGGTGGATTGAAGTGAACAGAAAGGTGAGAGAGGGTAGTCTTTGCCCCATTATACACTGCAACAAAATAAGTTTTTGATTTGTTTTTGTTTTGGCTTGTTTTCGAAATATCTAAAACTCTTTTAAAACAACGTACATTTTCTTTACCAGCTATACTGCAGAAGAAAAAATTGCTATCCGAGAATGTTGAAAATACTATTAAAAACACAAATATTTTAAAATATCTAAAAATCCTTTACAAAAAGATGCATTCACCTGAGAAGCAGCATATAAGATATTTAGACTTTTAGAGAAGAGGACTTAAATATTAGTATATTTTGTCTTTACTGCACTCGCAGAAGTATAACCAAGTGAAAAAATACACTTATATACAAAATACACTTATATTTAAGATACATTCTCTTAAAACAAGTCTAAATATCTTATGTTGCTTCTCAAGTAAATGTATCTTAAGGATTTTTTTTAGACAATTTTAAAATGGAAAAAAAGACAAATACACTTGATAACAATAGGATTTTTTGCAGTTAATTTTTTACTAAATTAAACTTAATAAAAAGTATTTATTTTCCACTTGAATTCAGTGAATGTCATTTAGAGATATTTTTAAAAGATGATTTTGTCCTCTGTATTGTTAGCAAACACATTTAATACAAACTTTTATGTTGGGCACAAGCTGAATAGTCGGTTAAGAGCTAATAATTAATCGTTGCAATAATCGCCCGAATAATCATTCTAATCGTTGGATTAGTCCATTATCAAAATAATCGTTAGTTGCATTTTTTACTACTTCTAATGTCAAAATGTAATCAGTAATGCTCACAACACTTGCACACATTGGATAAGCCGGTAAGAACATCAGTAAAAGGGTTGACATGCAACGCAAAATTGGTGAAATGGTCAAAAATCCACCCTTTATTGATTGGTTTTTGCTTAAACTGTTTATGGCCTTACTCCGATAAAGGAAAACCATTTACATGACCACACACATTGTGGCTTATCAAGCATAATCAGTGTAAGAATGCACTCATTGTTTCCAGTGGGACTGATATAAACCAGTCTACCCTGAATCATGGAATCTGCACAGAATCCAGCCAATCAGATCGGAACAGTCGATTTCGGCTAACTCTTTCCACTTTTGTGTGTAATTGTATGATGGTCAGTGAACTGCAATCTTCAGGCCAAACTGCCAATGTACATACAAGACAAACTTCATCCACTGACCAAGCCATAAAGTTCATCAAGTGACCTTTTCACTTCTGTCATATTTCACACTAGAGAGGCAAAAAAAATAAAAAAATAAATAAATCGCAAAAGTAATCCTATGAGATTTACTTTCAAAATACCAGATGGTGTGATCACTGCATGTTTATTTAGCTATGAACTGTCACCCATCTGCCCTTTGACAGCGTTGGGCGAGTGGAAAGTCTGGGCACTGACCCTCATGATAACATTCACCATTTTCAAGCCAGGCACTATATATCTATATATCACTATTTAGATCCAATGAAGCACTCCATGGGTGGTTTCTGGACAGGAAGATACAATCATAAAGGAAGTGTCTGTGTAAATCCAAAACTACAGAGGTTCTACGTGCACTTCCTGTGTTAATATGGTTACTGTTATTAAAGGGTTTAAAAGCAGCGTTAGATGGAAGGTGTTAAGCATGGGAAAACAATTATAATAATCTCTCCTTGCAACTGAAGACAAACAGCTCAAAACTTGTCCTCTTTATGGGAGAGGCTGAAGAATGACAATGACAAACACAAATACACAAAACAGGAAGTCCACAGTGACACATTCTCAGAAGTTGGCATAAGCCAACATACCTTAAACTTCATCAGAAATACAGAGGTGGGTAGTAATGTGAACTTTTTGGGGAAAAAAAATAAATAAATTGTACTTTTAGAGTAGGTTTAAATGTAGGCACTTTTTACTCTCACTCAAGTAAATTTCTAATGAAAAAAAAAAAAAAAACACTTTTACTTATTTACAATAGGCGGCATTCCTGTAATTACATTACTGGGTTTAATATTAGTTAATGTGTAATTTATTGATATATTATTGAATGGGACTTTTATGACAGCGGGCGTTCACACAGCTATGCGCTCTGTCACAGACTGTCACTCAAGCCGAGTCCATCACTGCTGCAACATCATGTTCTTCAAACTAAGCGAAACACTTTCTTCAATCCGCTCAGTGAAAAAATAAGCTTCGTCATGCAATGCCTTCATTTAACACCAAGACAAGCTGATATTTCAAGATTAAAATCTCAGCTTCAACTTAAGGCAGCACGTTGAGATAAGTTGTGGCTCTAATGATAACACGGGCTTTTCTGAGTAATGTGATGGTAATTTTCAGGATGATTCTGTAACTGGGCTATTATGACATCAGTTTTTAAGTGTACATTTCTAAATCAGAGCAGCAATATATCAGTGCGCTATGTCCCGCATCCCATGAGCAGTATTTACGCATTTACTGGAAACTATCACAGCTACTTGGACTGATCAACTGTACAAATCCATGTAAACATCCAATTAAATAACATTCTTATTAAATAATATATTAATACAATAAATCTTCATTCTGTTTGTCATTTTTCATATAGATGTTAATATAAAGAGTAAACACATTTTATCAAATGTACATTATTATATTAATTTGTTATACTTTAGTATCTTTAAACTCCAATATAAGATGGGTAGTGTTTCTGGGCACACAGTGCCCTCAACCAACCAAATTATCATAACCTACATGTTATAACTGAATATTTAAATCATCCACAGAATTATCATTTCCACTGTGTGCAGTCACCTCAGTGAATTTAATAAATAAAGAATTCTTCAGCTTAATGGCAAAATTCTGTATAAATATAAAGGAGTACATTTTTATATGTATCTGTATGTTTTGCCTCTCTAAATGTTATTATGTTATTTTAATCAAGTAATTATTTGTCAAAAAGTAATTTAATACATTCAGCATGAAACAAAACATTGCAGGAGTGAAGTAGTAAATTCCCAGCTCGTATGGCTTCCCTGTGGTGGATTACGAGCAATTAACCGTCGTCGAGTGTACGTCGAATGTACACTCGAAATTAGAGTGCATTGTGGGTAAGAATGAGTATACATAAGTAGGGAACAAGTGGCTCATTTAGAATTCAGACACTCCTACAAAATGCCGTACGTCCGAAATAGTGCACTATATAGTGGATAGAGGGCAGTTTCAGACACACCGAGTGTTCCACGACCGGCGTTGGTGCCCTACGGAGGCTGCATACTCTGCATTTAGAGAGTGGTGGTACTGTGTACAGAACCAATTATCTAAATTCTTTCGACACTGAAAACTGTAACTACACTGAATTAAGAATCTACACAGGACTTTAAAAGCTATGAAATAGTGAAAGTATGCATTAATAAAATGTGATCCTGCTTTGGTTTATATTTCAGCATTATATATAATGTCCCTGTGGGACATTTCATGTTTTCACCATAATAATTACTAGAAATGTTTCCAAACCTATCTTCTTATTGACAAATTCATCCAGATCTTACAAGAACCCTTAAAGGAACAGTTAACCCAAAAATTTAAATTCTCATCATTTACTCTCCCTCATGCCATCACAGATGTGTATGACTTTTATCCGCTGAACACATTTAGAAGAATTTCTCAACTCTTTAGGTCCATAAAATGCAAGTGAATGGGTGCCAACATTTTAAAGCTAAATAAAAATAAAAAATAAACCAGCATAAAAGTAATACATAAGTCTCCAATGGTTAAATCTATATCTTCAGAAGTGATATAATATGAGAATGTGTGGATGAGAAAGACAAACAAATCACTTTCACACTCTTCTTCTTGTCTGCATATCGCCCCGTGCTGGGCAGGGAGAAGAATGTCTAGCAAAAAATGACAAATATTGATCTGTTTCTCACCCACATCTATCATATCACTTCTGAAGATATGGATTTAACCACTGGATTTGTATGGATTACTTTTATGCTGCTTTTTGATGCTCCAAAAAGCACATAATTTTGGCACCCATTCACTTGCATTGTAAGGACCTAAAGAGCCGATATATTTTTATAAAAATCTTCATGTGTGTTCTGCAGAAGAAAGGAAGTCATTCACATCTGGGATGGCATGAGGGTGAGTAAATGATGAGAGAATTTTCATTTTTGGGTGAACTATCCCTTTAAAGTGATAGCTCAGCTATATTTTAATATTCTGACATCATTTTCCAACCATCATGTTGTTTCAAACCCATGTGACCTTCTGTATTCTGTGGAACACAAAAGATGTTAGACAGAATCTTAGAGACTGACAGTCTTGGTCACCATTCACTTTATAAAAATAAAAAATATATATATAATAATAATAATAATAATAATAATAATAATAATAATAATAATATATATATATATATATATATATCATTCACTGAAAGTAAACAGTGACTCATGCAAACATTCAGTCTAATATCTCCTTATTGTGTTGCATGGAAGAAAGAAAGTCATACGGGTTTGGAACAACATGATGGTGAATGATGATAGAATTTCCATTAATAATAAAAATAATTCATACATGTCCAATGTGTATTATGCAACGGAATATAGGGGAGTTAACGTCCATTATGTCATTTGTGAAAGTAACGAGTTACTCACTACTTGAGTACTCTTTTAATCGAATACTTTCTTACTCAAGTAATTATTTAGTTACTTTTATTTAGTTAGTACTTTTAAAAAATTAATTACTGAAAGTAGAAGTAAAAGTAATTGTACTTGAGTACAGTTTTTGGCTACTTTACCCACCTCTGCAGAAACAACAGATTTACTATCCCAGGTAATATATTTGCTCATGAAAACATGTCACCTGGTGTGAACACACCAAGGAAATCAGGTTGCGTGTTATAGGGCGTTGCCTTGGCAATGTTTGCCTGTGTTTTGCTGCACAGAGTAAACGATTTCCAAATATGGGGGTAACTTATCAGTCTTCCTGTGACCCCATCACCTGAAGATAAGCACCTGTTCAAAGTTTTAATCACATAAACGTACGTGAAGAATCCGTACCTGGGATACAAATACTTAAACGTTTGCACAATACTTACCGCTTAAAGAAACCAGAAAGACAGCGTGAGAAACTGAGTGAAAGCCACAAGCAATCCAGGTTAATAAGTTTGGAATGGCTCCAAGAATGTTGTAAGCCATTAAAAAGTGTTTGGAAGCAAATAAACGGTTGTGAATCTAAACTCTTTTTAAACCACCAGAATCCTGAACATTCTTTGGATTCTAAGTCTTAATAAAAAAAGAAAGCAATTCATGGACAGACTTTCCTCATTTGGACTGGTATGAGAAATAATGCAGAAATGTTAACAGATAAGACAACGACTAAGAATCCAAGACTCAGCAGACAATGGAAGGACATTCTCTCTTATCTCTGGTGAGAATGCATCATTCACTCAGGTTTGACATGAGAGAGATACTTGTGTTGCAACAAACAAGCTATAAAGATGAGAGAAAAGATTGAGAGAAAAAAATGTTGGAAGAACAGATTTTTCTTTGTCACACTGCAGGACCATTAAAAAACAAAAAAAATGGTGAAAAATTGTTACAGGACCAAAGACACTTTCCCTTATACATTCAAACAGGGGTGAAACTAGAATGTGATATTTGGTGGGGGGGGGGGCATTTTGACCTTTAGGGTGGGCAACTATTTATCTCTTTGTCGGTCCAGGGGGTGCTCCTCCTTGATAATTTCATTTGGGTTGGTACCTTCAATTGGTACTCTTGATGTGCACCAGAAGGTTCAGAGGGCGGGGGGGGGGTATTGTGGGAAATGGAAAAAAATAGACCATTTATGATAGTCATCAACACACAACTTGTATTAGTTTACTAAAATACAAACATTGTTTTCTTATTTCAGAATTTGACATTTGAATCTTTCTTCAAATACCATGGTATATGTCCATGCATTATACTGGAATACCGTGGTATATATGTTGATCATTCAGCACCAAAACTAGACCATTGTCCCACTACAGCATTTTTTTTAAGATAGACATGATATAATGGTACATTACTATGCAATGTTACTTTCCCCATAAAACCAATGACAGTTGTTGGAACTAACACAGTAAACCGGACAATAGAAAGTACTGTGGCAGTCCCATAGTACCATGATGGTATCAGACGGAAAAACTATGGTACTTTGATTTATCATAGTACAGTACAAAATGGTATTTACATGGTACTCCAAGGTACTTCAAAGAATGCTAAAAACCCATGATACTACCCTTGAACTTTTTTAAGTGTACCATCTTACACAATCGCACTGTAACATGGTACCGCCATGCGTTTACAGGTGCATGTCAGCACATTAGACTATTTATAAGTGGGGAAAAGTTTGATCCTGATAATAATAAACTTCCCCACGAAGTATATGAGCTGACAGACAGCAGGAACATGAAACTCACCGATGGAGACGAGCTTGATGTTCTCTTTGTCCAGAAACTCGAGAGCCACGGACACGTTCTCCAGCTTCATCTGTCTGAATGTGGGTCTCTGGTGGTATTTTCTGTACATCTTCTTCTGGCTGAGCACCTCCAGCAGTGAGATGAGGCGCAGTCCGTCGCTCAGGTCCAGCTGCAGGTCCGCGATGCGTTTGTTGACGCTCTTCAGGTGCTCGTTACACCAGCGCGTAAAGGTGTTCTGCTGGATCTTCTTCCACGGCGCGTCCTCCGCCAGGTCTTTCTCTGTGGCCGGCATGATGCTTTAATACTCTGATATACTGTGTTTAATAACTCCCGATGTGTTTGGTGTGTCTCCGTTGAGGTGTGTATGAGTGCGGCTGCTTAGCGTCCGTGCTCTCCGGTATTCCCGAGACTTTCCCTCCCGTGGACGCGCCTGCGCGCTGCTTTATATGGAGCGCAATGACGCCACCTGCGCAACAGCAAACCTGCACTAGTGTTTCAACATTATACTTTTATTTGCTGCATTCATTGAGTCTGTCAATCAATAACAAGGAGAAAAAATACGAGAATTATATTAAAGAGCAATTAAGAAAAGACAAATAAATAATAGGCTAAATATGAAGAAATGTATATTTAGTATGAGTATTTATAGTTTGATTTATTTTATAAGTATTTATAAAATAACAAAATACTAAAAAATACTTTAAAAAAATAAGATAAATATTACTAGAGCAATATCTACCAAAATAAAGAAAAAACAAATAAATATTAAGCGATATATATTAAGAATATATCGTTTTATTTATTTTTATATTATTTATAAGCAAATAAAGCATATAAATGAGTTAAAATAAAGAAAATAGATACATTATAAGGCATATTAAAAAAATATTTTTATTATAAGTAGTTTATGTATGAGTACGTTGTATAAGTAAATATTCGATTCTAACTCTTATACATTTCTCTGTACTTTGCTATGTATGTTGCTTTTAGTGTTTGTTTTACAAATAATAATAATAATCTGCATCCATTCTTTTATTTTCAACTCTAAGATAAACACCTTTGTTGTCAACTATAATAAGACAAATGATGATAAACAATACAAAATAACAGTACATAAATAAATAAATCTTAATTGATGTTACATGAAATGTACAGAACATATAAAACTCCCATATATTTCTCTGTATTTTACTTTGAATGTTGTTTGTGTTTAATGCTTTGCATAATAATAATAATAACCTGCATTCTTTTATTTTTTACTCTGGGAATAACACCTGTGTTGCCATCTATAATAAGACAAATAATAATAATAATACACAAGATAAAATAGTAAATAATAAACAAAGAAATAATAAATAAATCTAGAGCTACTATTTTACATGCAAGGTAGATCCAATACCATGCTTAACTCCTAAACATTTCTTTGTACTTTGCTATGGATGCAGTTGTATGTTTAATGTCATTGCAAATAAAGAACTAAAAATTGCATATACTTTTTACTGTAATTTAAAATTATTTTGTTTTATTTTTGACATGTTCTCAAATTCACTCTGACCTTATTTTGTTATTGTTATGCTCTTGTGTGATATTTGTTGTGATTTAGACCATAGTGTAATCCTGCGCAATAAACTCTTTTATAAAAAATTAAAAAAAAAAAAACAGGAAAACAAACCTTGTTTGTTTCTTTGGCTAAAACTAGCACAGGACAGTTTAACAGATTTCAGATGCATTTCTGTAATGGACACAATCTTTTATGATTCACCAAACAAATGTTTCCCACACATTTGGCAAGTACACTGAGCTCTTGAAGTTCACACTAACTACTTTGTTTTTAGAAAGGTGTCAGTACCATTTAACAATAATGTGGACTCAGACTTTGAATATTCTGGGAAAACCTACTTCATTATATATGTGCGTTTCCTCTTTACATCATATTCTGCACAGCTTCCCACCTTTGCTGACAGGAGTCTTAATATTTACTCCAGTATAAACAGCAGTTATTATTCCATGTAATGCTGCCATGTATTTCTGTACTGGATGTTGTTCATGCAGTACAGTATATGATCTGCATTAGTCATCATTGGGGTGGATCAACATTGCATCACAGAGACTCTTGGAAACAAAAAGACACACACACACACACCTGTGATATCACATGTCCCTTGGCTGTTTTGTATGCAACATAAAGTATAAAAGTTCTAAACAAAGATAAACTCTTTAATATCTCCATAGAGATTTAAAAAAACAAACTAGTTACCTCTGAGATGGTGATGACACATAAGTTGGCTTGGGAGGCCAGTTAATAGGATTTTCATCACAATTATCACAATGTCCCACATTCCTGTGTTGAGCAATGGATCTCAACCACAGATTACAGACTCTGAATGCTGTCTGCTTTTGTCTGTCTGGGCACATCATCCTTTGACAAACCAATGAGCTACACCAAACCAGGCCCAGCAAGAATGGACCAGCTTATTGGCTGTAATGTATCTTGATGATCAAACAGATTCAATTACATCTTTGATAGTTCTGGCATCACATTATACCAGGTGCTCACCTGAATCAAGCTGATGTTGGTACATGAGTAATATACAGTACTGTGCAAAAGTTTTAGGCACTTGTGAAAAACTTTCAAAGTGAGGATTTCTTAAAAAAAAAAAAAATAATGTCATAAATTGTTTTCATTAATCAATTAATGTCATACAAAGTCCAGTAAACAGAAAAAGAGCTAAATCAATATTTGGTGTGAACACTTTTGCCTTTAAAACAGCACCAATTCTCCTAGATACACCTGGACACAGCTTTTCTTGGTTGTTGGCAGACAGGATGTTCCAAGCTTCTTGGAGAATTCACCACAGTTCTTTTATTTATTTACGCTGTCTCAATTGCTTCTGTCTCTTTATGTAATCTCAGACTGACACGATGTTCAGTGGGGGGCTCTGTGAGGGCCATGACATCTGTTGCAGGGCTCCCTGTTCTTCTATTCACAAAAGAAATGTTTGGGAGTATAAAATGTATATTTCCAATTTAAACAAAAGTAGCAGATATAAATAACCATCTTAAGACAAATGTTTTTGTGAAACATCTTGCGTGCCTAAGACTTTTGCACAGTACTGTATATTGCAATACGATTAGCCATCAAGTGACATTTCTCAGCCAGTCAACATACTTTTAAGAATTACGCATTTCTTGGCCTCTCTGTACTACTTTATTTGCATGGATTCCACTTGTAGATTTTGTTTGGGGGCTCATTTCAACACATTACACTGTGCATAATAACAGTTCAAATTAATGCAGATAAATATTAATTTTCATGTCAGAAAAACATAAACCCTTTCAGAAAATTACAATTCTTACCTGCTCATCTGAAATGCCTGTCTGCTTTCCTCACCCTGAAAAAACAACTGATCATTTCTATGGACACATTTAACATCTTCACTGACTCCACATATGACTCATGTGATATATTTTACGTTTTCTAGATTATTCGAAAGTTTTGTGTGGGTAAGAGACCTACAGACCGAAACTGCACATGTTGTCAGCCACTGACTGTGTCTTGCGAAACACAAAGCTTTATTCCTGCAGGGGGCGCTTGATGCTCTGAAACCAAATCCTCCATGCATTTAAATTTCAGAACATTTAATATCCCTTTGGAGACATTTTTACACTGGAAAGTTATTTTTTAATAAAGCTGATAACAGCAAGGATTCATACCAGTCAATGGAAATCCACCTCAGCATCATCTATAAAAGCACTTTTAAAATCCTCATCCAGTAATCATAAATGACTGTGATTGGCCCATCATTGCCAGCGCTGAGAAAAGTAACAGGTACCACATGACACCGCCATCTACGCTAGAACACCAATTGAGCGATACCAACTCCTACAATGGAGACATCAGTTTTATGTCTGATTATGAAAGACTCAGTCACGCAATTGCAAACTAAATTATTATCTCAAACTAAATTATTTTCAGCATTGATAAAAAATAAAATAAAGACAGACGCAGGATTAGGGGGTACAAATCACCCCCTTCACAGCATTGGGGGGCAATTCTACATCAACAGTACCCACCACCTTTTGATCATATTGTGTTTGCATGCACTACTGTCCCGTATTTAAGCAGCGAAACATTGGAAACAAAAAAGTTAAATCAATACATGAAATGAAAAAATCTGACAACACTCAAACATACTGTAGATAAATAATAATTTTAAGATGTAACAGGCAAAAATCCACGTGTGCTGATTGTTTTTTCTTCTATTGTTCATGATCTTATTCTGATAAAGGAAAACCGTTTAAGGTGCTTACATGACCACACACATTGTCGGTTTATTAAGCATAATCGTGTACGCCAACAGAAATCCGACATGAACATGTTAAAAATATAGTTAATTCAAATTCCACTATTTTCAGGGATTTTTTGTAGTGTTTTGAAATTGATGCTGCATATATGTACAAGTACATTACGTTTTATATAAGTGAAACCCATCTATAAACATGTATTGTCATATTCCAAATTTCTATATCGGAGGATCGTGCATGTAAACATGCTCATTGAAATTCCAGTATTTTCCAGTTGCTTGTGATTTTTGGAAAATGCATTTTATAAATAATTTTATAAATATTGCACTCCACAAGACATATTTTGCAATGAAATCGTTAAGAGCAGACCACAATTTATATCCACTAGAAATTACAATTACATCTTAAATTCTTGTTCATTTCCAGCCTGTGATGGTGATGATGTTTGATGGTAATGACGCTTATGTGGCAAAAATACTCAAATGTTTAAATGTCATGATTGTTACCATCTATTTACATTAGTTTATATCCAGCTGGTTGCGTTTATGCATTCGTTATCCAGCTAAGTTGCATATTTAAAGCTATTGATGTGAGAAAGCTTATTAATATCTTCATGCTGCCGAGAGAAACGTATAAACAAATCAGAAACGCATCTGATTTCAATTCAAAAAAATTTTATCCTCACTGTAATACGATGACTTCAGATCGATCACATTCTTGCGCTAAAAGGCTAGACACAGTGCAACAAATACAGTTTAACAGAAAGCTGGTGTCTCAAGATGCTTTTAAAGTTCTTTTTAATTAGGCACATCGTCTAAAAAAAAAAAAAAAACGGCGCTCCTGCACAAGACTCTGAATAAAAAGAAACAAAGGGAAACAAAAAGACGTTCGTCTAGCGCACGTTTACATAGAAAAGCAAATGGATGGTTGCAAAAGCGTTCGGTGTGAACAGCCCCTTACAGTTGGTGGAGGTCTTTGGCCGTTGCGTCTTGCTCTCTTATAAGCATTTCTCAGATTAAGCAATGAGTTGTTTAAATGCTTTGTCAGTAAAGATGTTCAACTTGGAAATGTGTGACTCGAGATACTCGCATTAGGTTCCAGTCTGTTGTGTTTTGTCTGATTGAACAGCCCCTGGCCTGTGCTTATAGTCTGAGCCACTTCACCACAGAGTTCAGACGAAAAACACTGCTATCTGGGAATACCCTACATACAACTGTACTGAATAAAAAAAAAAAAAACAATGTGGCATATCACTGTTATTATGAATCTTGAGTCTGGAGTAGTAATCAGTGCAAGTGTAACACCATGTGGACTGCCTATTGAAGCGTTTCCCCCCCTCATTTTACTTCTGACTTAACACTTGAAAATATGAACCAACTAAAACTTTTTATTTATTTTATGCACATTAGTTGAAAAGGGAATGTTCTTTGCAATAATTTAATGGTGCTTAATGGTTTATGTATTTATTGCATCCTCTTGTGGACTAAGGAAACAACATAAATTTAAAAATCAGCTGACTTTAAAATCTGAATATTAGTTCATGTATATTAATATTTATTTTATTTAAAAAAGTACAATGCATTTTCATGGTTCAGTCAGTACTGTTTATTTTTGTAATAAAGTTCAGCACTTTTATTTTGAGTGTTATTTTTTTTTTATTCAGTATCAGTTTTAAAAACTAGTGGTTGATTAATCGGTTATCGGTATTTAGACCGGAATCATCAGAGTCTTTCTTGGCAGTCAGTGGAGACAGCTGGAACTCTCTCAGCATGCCACAGTGCTTTCATGAGAATGTGACTCTAACCACAACAGGAACCTACAATTTACAGGTCTGTCCAGACTTCAACACAAAAGAACAATTCCAAGAGGCACTCAAGGGAATTTAACCCATCTTGAAAGAAAAAGAAAATGACACTTCCTTTAGAAAGTCTGTGAACACTTTATAATCTTGTCCTACACAACAGTACAACACCTTCCATAAGCTAAAGATATATAATGCATAACAAGAAACATGTTGTGCAAGGCCTGCCATCTTGTGTTCATGGCTATAAACAACATTTCATAATTTAAAGGGCTAGTTCACCCAAAAATGTAACTTCTCACATCATTTACTCCCGCTCATTCCATCCCAGATGTGTATGAGTTTCTTTCTTCTGCAGAACACAAATGCAGGGCTCCAGACTAAAAAAATGACATAGGAGCCATTGGCTCCTAAACTGCAACATTAAGGAGCCAAATGGCTGTTTTTAGTCGCCAAATCATATAATTGCTCGATTTAGATTGTTGTTCAGAAACAAGACAAAAAGCCGAAAGAAGACAGCTGATAACTATATTAATCGGAGGTTTAATAAACAGTATCTATTGTTGAGAACATAAGTTTGCATTCCCTTCTGTCTCATAAATATTCACACCCCTTTCATAATTTATACAAATATAAGAGATAAAGGATTTTTTTTAATACTGCTCCTCACAATTTACATGACAGATAATTATATAAAGTATAGTATACATATAGTAGTGTGTTGACTTCTTTAGCATCAATGAATGTTTGCACCGTGTGTAATAGTAGTGAACTCACTACTCAGTTGAAGTCCCTCAATTGTCCCAAGTGTCAAAAGCTTGAGATATATATATATATATATATATATATATTAGTTTTACAATATTCACCTTATTCACGGTAGCGCCATCTTTGATTTTTAACGGGAATGACAAGGCTGAGGAATAGACTTCCCATCTCTTCAATGGGCTGTACTGCAGTTTAACGTGCTTTTGAATCATTCCGCGGACAAAACATTGATAAAATATCTGTCCAAGAACATTCAGTATACAAAGAACTCCAGTTGTGGAAAATCAGATGTGATCTAGGAATATTATACAGCTTCACACCGTTCGTGCCATTGAAGGGACTGTAGGTCTATCCCTCACAGCCTCGATGTCATTCCTATTAAAAATCAAAGATGGCGCTAGCGTGAATAAGGTCTATTGCCTTAGTCTTTTACTGTTACCAGATGGCCCAGACACAGAGACTACAAGAGTGCAAATTGAATGAAATCCCTGATGCAGTTTATTATGCTACTCCGATCCCAATCAATAATTACCAGAACAAAAAATGTGATACACAATATGGGACTTTTAATTATAAAGAAGCCCGAAATACACATGGGACTCTTATTTTGAAATGTCTGCACACCCAGTTGTGAGCTCACTGACGGCTGATTCACTGAGAAAGTGAATCTGATTCAAACTGCGAACCTGAGCTCCTGAATTCAGTTTTCAGGCGATTCATGAAAAAGAACCGGTTAAAAAGAGTCATTTGTTCACGACTCTCTCACGCTGGGTTTCTTGTTGTGTGCGGTGCAGAGAGCTCCTCACCACAACAGAATGGGGGAAAAGCGGTGTGAGACACACTGGCACTCTATAGATGTATTAACTCAAGATGATATCTGACGAAACCGCATATGAGCGCACACAACCCGAATGTTGCCAGTGGCGACTAGATTTTAAATTATAGTCACAATCAATTATTTTTGGTCGCATTTGCGACCATTTTAGTCGCAGTCTGGAGCCCTGAAATGAATATTTTTATAAGAATATTTCAGCTCTGTAGGTCCATACAATGCAAGTGAATGGGTGCCAAACAAAATTTTGATGCTCCAAAAATCAAAGGCAGCATAAGTAATCTTTTATTACTTGTATGTGGACCTATGTGATTTTTGGAGCTAAAAACAAGTTCCAAGTCTAAAAACAAACTTGACAACATACAGTAAGGCCCCATTTGATTGAATAAATGAACATTACATTTATATAACACTTTTCTGACACTACACTCAAAGCGCTCGGTGAACAGGGGACTCTCAACATCCACCAGTGTGCAGCATCCACCTGGATGATGCGACAGCAGCCATAGTGCGCCAGTACGCTCACCACACACCAGCTATTGGTGGAGAGGAGAGAGTGGAGTTATAGAGCCAATTAATGGATGGGGATTATTAGGAGGCCATGACTGAGAAGGACCAATGGGGGGAATTTGGCCAGAACACCAGGGTTACACCCCTACTCTTAACAAGAAGTGTCTTAGGATTTTTAATGTCCACAGAGTCAGGACCTCGGTTTAACGTCTCATCCTAAGGATGGTGCCTTTTAACAGTATAGTGTCCCCATCACTATACTGGGGCATTAGGATCCACACAGACCGCAAGGCGAGCACCCTCCCTAATACCTCTTCCAGCAGCAACCTCAGTTTTCCCCAGGAGGTCTCCCATCTAGGTACTGACCAGGCTCAATCCTGCTTGGCTTCAGTGGGTTACCAGTCTAGAGCTACAGGGTGATATGACTGCTATTGCTTGAAAAAAGTAGTTTGTAGAGAAAAAAAAAAAAAAAAGTCCAGTTAGGTACTGGTTTTACATATCTATGAGAAATGTTTGGGAGGAAAACAACCTTACATGATTGCATAAATCTCAGTTTCATATTTTTGACCAAAAATAATCGAAAAGAAAAAAAATTTGTTTTATAGAAGTCATGCACATTACACTAGTTAGTGCACATATCCCTTTATCTCCCTTTACAAAATAGAATTCTGACATTTAACTATCTTATGTATAATTAAAATACACACACACACACACACACACACACACACACACACACACACACACACACACACACACACACACACACACACACACACACACACACACACACACACACACACATTAATTCTGAGCTCTCACTTCTCAAAAACAATATTTGGAAGTTAAACTATATACAGGCAGTGTGCTGTGCAGTACTGACTTGGTTGGTATGGGTGACCAGTTAAAAACAAAATACTTTCTTATTAAATTGACATAAAAAATTTGCAACTTCACGTTACTTCTAAAATTCGTACAAGTTAATGGCTTTAGATTTAAGGAAAAAATAAAACTCTTTAGCGGTTTAAAAAAAACAAAAAGACATGAATTCTAAGTGTTGAATAAAAAAAAAAAAAAAAAGCTCAGTAAAAACAGTATATTAATAAATTACAGGCCAAAGAAAAAGTACATTCTCAGCAGGTTGTTAAACATGCATAAATCAGAGCATACTAGATTAGAGAAGGAAAAAAAAAAAAAAAAAAAGATATAATAAATGGGAAAACATATCCAATCCTGAAAATTGGCTCCAGTAGCAAACTAGATGTAAACAACAATTTATATCCAATTTTTATTTTGTGACTATAACATATTTACACACAAACATTAATTGATACATATTTACAAACAGCCGATGAGCATTTTTCCAAACGTGCATTTTGTCCTGTAAAGAAAGATGATACAATCGTGTGTTAAGTTAAAAAAATAACCTAAATAAAGTCTATCATGCCATTTTAAAGAAAAACTATGAACAATGTGGTCATATTTTAAAGCTCTCCTTTCTGTGCTACAAGCTTTGCTTTTTTTGCATTCGTGGTCAAATCCATTCTGGATTTTTGTTGGAGTACGTCTTTCCAGTAAAAGATGAAAAAGATGAAAAAAAAAAAAAAAAAAAATTCTTGACATGGCTGAATTAGATGAATTGCGGTTTTGCTCGACGACTGTTTATTTACAGCACAGCAGACAAATGTGAAGCACACAGCAAACACATCATTGGTTAATTCTTATCGCACCAATCTCAAAACAACCCACACATCCAAATGTAAACTCATCCCCTTTACACCACCAAAATAATTCACTCGCACCCATTTCTGTGCTTCATAAGTGTGGATTTTTGACACTTCCACCCATTTTTATTATCATTTTTTCACTTGTTTGAAGTGCCTTTGCTTTCGGTTTCATACTGTGAGAAAAGAAAAATCCCAGAGCCTTTTTCAGGAGGTACTGTAGAAGATCATTTTAGCATACAAACGATGGGCCGTAGCCGTGAAATGAAAGTGCCCCGTCTTAAGTGTGTTGATAAAAAGCTACAACGTTTGTTTTAAAGTCAATGTTCCATTCCGTTTGACATTGACCACAATCTTACATGTCAAGAAAATTGAAATTCAAAATCACCTAGATACTTGTAGTGTCTTTGACATGAACATTTGCTTAGAATACACGATACAAGAGAAAACAGCCATAGAGTACAACGACATCACTGTGCTAGAAGCATGTTGGTTTGAACACACAGTAACAGCACAGACAATAGTGAAATTTTGACATTTTTCTTTTCAAATCGAATGAATGTGATGCTGCAAGAGTGGCACTTCAATGTGAACTATTTAAAGTAGGCACTTCACCCCCTCAAGTTGTGCCCTAGAGTTTCTCATTTGGCTTTACATCTATTTGGAATACCACATTAACAACTAAAATGGCAAACCACAAGAAAAGTTAACTAAAAAAATACTAACAGAAAACGTGGTAACCCCTTCCAAGAAAAAGTCAGGCCTAGTTTTGTCCATCTTAATAATCTGAAATTCCCATCTGAGTGTCAAAAATGCAGATAGAGTATTTATTCTAAAATATGCGATACAACTTTATCCCCTCAGTCTTTCTATATTATTTACATTTGCATTTACACAGACATTGTTGAGACCCAGGGGGCTGTAAATATGGAGGTACTATGTTCAGATTTAGACCTCGTCCTACAGACATACAGGAAGTGGTAGAAACAAGTGTTGCAATTGGTTTGTGCTCTCAGGACGAGCTCTTAGTTAGGTTGGGATAAAACACCACTGCTGTCACTGCAACCACGGCGGCGACCACCGGCATCCAGGGCATCCATCCGCTCTGAAACAATGAGGCGGCGCAGAGAAAAACAGTAATGCCATTAATACAGTTTATAAGAAAAAAAACGGCACCAGCACCACCAGGACAGAAGCACTGGAGACTGGCGCTAAAGAAATAGAGGCCTGACATTAAGAAACAAAGAGATATACATGAATATACGGAGAGAAAGATGAAGACAGATAAATATTTAAGTAAAACTGGGAGAACCAGTTACCTCACAGGAGTTATAAAGCAAATAAAAACACAACTGTCTTTCTTCAAACTCAAAGAAAGAAAAGCTGTTTAAAAAGGCATACACTTCAGCCAGAAAGGCAAATTCTGTAATCTTTTACTCATACCCTCATACTGTATCATTCCAAACCACTCTGACTTTCTTTATTATGTGGAACACAAAAGGAAAAGTTCAGTTGACTGGGGTTGTCAAGCTCCAAAAATGAAATGCATTTTTTTTTAAATAAAGTTTTGCAAAAGTAGCCCAAACAACTCTTCTGGAGTAGTTTACGTTGTTATTAAATGATAATTGCTGCTGTTCTCAAATCTCATTTGCACATTCGCATATTCAAACTTTCATTATGTTCGGTCACAAGGCACATGAGAACCAATGGAATTCGGTGTCAATCAGTGTCAAAATTTCACTTTTTTATTTAAGGGACATTATTTGCTCCTGGTTTTGATTTTCAGGGGCATTTTTACCTTGAGGGCCTTTTTTTTTTTCCAACCATTAATCAATTCATTAATACAAATTCTCAAGATTGAGAATTCATACTGTACCTCTTACCCTACAAATTCAGTCAACATCAACTCAGATTTTATGTCATAAGTATAACTAGGACTATAATAGAATATTAAGAACTATATCAGATGATCCAAATAAAAGACAGAAGAGTTCACTACAAGGGCATTTTTTTGCCCCCACATTTTGAATATCTGGGGCATTTGTGTCACTTATAGTGGCATTTTTGCCCTGAACCCCAGTTAAATTCTGACACTTGAGTCAAAACTCTGTGCTGCTCCTGCTTCAAGTTTGAATATGTGAATGCAAGAAAAAGAGATTTGAGAACTGTTGAGAAATTCTTAGGTGAAAAACTACTGAAGCTATCGTTTGGCTTCAGAAGACTTATAGCACACAATCTCATATGGACTACTCTGAAAGTGCTTTGTCATTTTTGAAGCAACAGCATCGGTCCCCATTCACTTTCACTGTATGGAAAAGAGCAGTGTCAGCATTCTTCAAAACAGCTCCTTTTGTGTTCTACTAAACATTAAGGCCAAAGTGTACTTCTCCACGTGCCGATACGTCTCGCGCACAGTGCATGTGACGTTAATTTCGGCCACATGAACAAATCTGTTTTTGTTTGAAAACTCAATTTTCAGTCTCCTGACATCATCATTTTCCAAGTATGCGTTAATGGAGAGCGTTTTTGAAACTATCCATATTTGGTGGAGGAAAATGCCATTCTAGTGTGGATGAAAAGGCGTAAACGAGCAAAAATACTCTGTTTTGAAACGAAAACGTATTAGTGTGGATGTAGCCTTCGCCATCTGCACAGTACTAATCGCGTGCAGTCCAGCTTTTCTAGAGATGCGGACAGAGAATACTTCAGTTTTCCACGTGCCAGTACAGAGTTTGAAACTTTCAGAGTTTGAAAGGGCCAGTAAATGACAGAATTTTCATTTCTGGGTGAATTGTTCCTTTAATTTCATCAAATAATAAAAAAAAAAGCAAAAGATGACATGATTACAAAAAACAAATAAATGAAAAATAAGAAGCATCCAAAATCCCCAAATTCAGAGATTTATGTAAACATTAGTGATCCAAGTAAAGACAGACAGTTAATGTGTGGTGATGATGATTATTTGTTAGGTGATTCTGGGAGGACCACATGATGCCAAGCACCAAGAGGTATTTTGGGTGAAGCGAGTGCAAAGATTTTGCCATGCACAGGTCGTATATACATGATGATGTATACAGAAGAGGATATAAAGGAGTAACACAGACAAAGACTACACAGGAGTACATGTACCTTTCTACCACAACTGGCTGAAGCACCAATACAGCAAAGCCAGGAACAGACCGATGAAAATGGCTTGGACAGGCTGCAATATGGATGGCTAGAGGAGGGAAGGGATATTACAAATAAAATAACAAAATCAACATTTAAACTATTCAATGGAAATCAGGGTGGGGGAGGGAGTTGTACAACTACAAACAATAAACAAATGAAAAGGGCCTCAGCTGCAGTGGGGGAGGAATAGGTAGACTGACGGGAAATCAACAACAAATATAATCAAATGCCCCAGAGCCACAAACACATTTCAACATCTAGAAGCAGAACACCAGGAATGAGGACAGTGTCAAGGCATAAAAAGAATTGTATTGTTCCAGGCTCAATACAATTCAAGCTCAGTCAACAACATTTGGCACATGATGTTGATTTCCAAACTCATCACTCGTTTATTCAAAAATGGCAAAAATCGAGGGGCCTGGGTAGCTCAGCGAGTATTGACGCTGACTACCACCCCTGGAGTCGTAAGTTCAAATCCAGGGCATGCTGAGTGACTCCAGCCAGGTCTCCTAAGCAACCAAATTGGCCCAGTTGCTAGGAAGGGTAAAGTCACATGGGGTAACATCCTCGTGGTCGTGATTAGTGGTTCTCGCTCTCAATGGGGCGTGTGGCAAGTTGTGTGTGGATCGTGGAAAGTAGCATGAGCCTCCACATTCTGTGAGTCTCAGCGGTGTCATGCAAAACGACCCACGTGATAAAATGCACGGATTGACGGTCTCAGAAGCGGAGGCAACTGAGACTTGTCCTCCACCACCCAGATTGAGGTGAGTAACCGCGCCACCATGAGGACCTACTAAGTAGTGGGAATTGAGCATTCTAAATTGGGGAGAAAAGGGGATAATTTTTTTTTTTTTTTTTATAAACACAAAATCATATTTTAAAGATGTTTTTAATATTATTTTTTAGAGCTGTCAAAATTAATTTGTTAATTTGTTAACATGCAATTAATTTAAAACTTTTAATGCTAGGCCTGTCGCAATGATTAGACTGCCGGTTATTTGATCCAACCGTGATTATTGTGCACTTTAAATTTCAATGACATTTTAATGCCCAAATAAGGGAATTTTAAGCGAATATACAGTATAAATGCCATGAACATGGCACGTTTGTATGTCATTGAGTTGAACTCCGAGCGTCACTGAGCCACACCACGGACGTCAACCGGAGCAGCAGCTCCGGTTTGGCAGAGCATGTGAAATTTTCAGCGCTCTAATGCCGTCAGCAGAGGTTCACACCAAACTCCCGCGAAAGTATAAACGAACAAATATAAACTTTGTAAACGCAAAGCGCTCCGGTTTCACTTTAATTTAACGGCTGTGTGATGGAACATGTTCCTGGACATATCGGGTTCATACATGCAGTGTTAATGACACAGTGACAGAAGAGACGCAGGCTTTTTCTTCTTTTCTTCTTTTTTTTTTTTTTTAAGGTTTTAAAAATCTCAAAGGTTTTGCTTCATGAGAAATTAGGGCTTGTGGGTTTAATCAAAGAGCATTAAAATAACGTGTTAAAGTGAAGAATTAGGACAGAAATAGTTTACTATTGCATAATATAATTTGTACATTTTTTTTTTTAACAAATTTTTTTTACTAAAAATGTTAACTAAACTAAAGACATGTTTAAAGTATTACAAAATATTTTGATATTTAAAAATGTTTCATGTCATTCATAAGTTTAAGCCTTAAAAATAGATGATAAAAATATGAATTCCTTTTATAAAAATCATCTATTAAATTTTTTTATTTATATATTTGGAGTTAACTATGTAAAAATGACTTCTTAATGTGTATGAAGCATACATACTGTACACCTTAAGAAATATGACAAATTGTATGACAATCAATCATGAAAGCCCTAAAAGAGACAATTAATCGTCATAATCGCAATTATTTGTTTGACAATTAATCTTCATTAATTAATGCGTTATTTTTTCTTATTCGTGATTTACGCATTTACCATTAATACAGCATAAACACTGGTTAGAAGAACGGAATCTTTGTAATGTGTCCGCCCGGTGTCACAACACTGATGCACACTTTACAACACAAACGCACACACGCCCGTCATTGATCAAATGATAGAGCTCTAGATGCTATTTGTTGAACAAAACAAGCCCAGATGGGACTTGTGATAGAAATCAAGTATTTTCAGTCTATGTAAGATGCATTTTAATTACCACAGAAGCACGTCAAGTCTTAAGTATCACCACAACGCGGAATGAGACGTTTTTGTCTGCAAGCGCTTTTCATGCGAGTTCAAAGCGACTACTGACATTGGGGTTGATGTGCTGACGTGAATCATAAACACGGCTTCAAGATTGCTGTAGGAAAGTGGATAGCCACAGTTGCTGGCTGATTAATATAATGAAGGATGAGATTTTAAGAGATTTAATGCCCATTGCAACGAATATGCAACCAGTGGGGAGACTAGTTATTTTAATTAGTCAAACTCCTAATTAGACTTTGGGAAATGTTTAATGTTACTCGAATGTGCATTTGTTTGGAAGGCTTTCTTTGGAATATGTTAGTAAATAATTTTATTGCTATTTTTTTTTTCTTTCCTGAGGAGGAAATAAATGCATTTTGACAGGAAAAGAAGTATATTTAGAGTCAAATTTCAGCACTTTCAAAATCTCAATTAAAACTTCAAAAAGTTAATTTCAAAAATAAGTAAATTAATCCATGTTTTTTTAGACAAATTATCTATATCATAGGTATACTATTATATTGATTAAGTTGTGATATATCTGCATTATATCGGCCCATCAACACCACAGCTCCCACAGAGCCCCCCACTGAACATCGAGTTAGTCTGAGATTACATGGAGACAGAAGTAATTTAGACAGCATAGATACTGTCGCAAATTCTCCAAGAAGCTTGGAACATCCTACCTGCCAACAACCAAGGAAACTGTGTCCAGGTGTACCTAGGATAATATGTGCTGTTTTGAAGGCAAAGGTGGTCACACCAAATATTGATTTAGCTTTTTTATGTTTACTGGACTTTGTATGACTTCACTGATAAACAAAAACTACTAATGGCATTGTTTTTGATGAAACTCTCACTATGCAACATTTTTCACAAGTGCCTAAAACTTATGCACAGTACTGTGTATATAATTAAATTGCTTTAAAATATTGCCTTAGTCTTTCTTTACTGTTACCGGATGGCTCAGATTACAAGAGTGCAAATTGAATGAAAATCGCAGATTCAGTTTATTGTGCTACTCCAATCCCAATCAATAATTACCAGAACAAAAAATGTGGTACACAATTCAGGACATTTAATTACAAAGCAGCCCAAAATACACATGGGACGCTTATTTTGAAATCTCTGTGCTCCCAGTTGTGAGCTCACTGATGGCTGATTCGCTGAGAAAGTGAATTTTTTTTTTCTCAAAATAACTGTCACATTCAATTATTTTTGGTCGCATTTTCAACCATTTTAAATCGCAGTCTGGAGCCCTGTTTTTGCTGCTTCTTTTTTTTATTATCAAGAAGGAACTAATTAAAATTGTCTTTTGTGGTAATCAACATTATGCCTCCAATACTGCCGACTGAGCTTTTTTATTGAACCTGGAACATTCTGTATAAATCACATCAAACGAAATCTTGGTTATTTACATTCACTGACGAACAGAGCTACAGTCTGTGTTGTGTCCAAATCAAAAACATATGAAGTGATTGTGTAGACTTCAACCAGCAGTGTGAAAGGGACTGGATTGTGGGAATTGTGATTGTGTACATTTCAACCCCCCCCCCCCCCCAAAAAATAAAATAAATAAATTGTACAGAAGCCAAATAATATCAGCAACAAATGGCAAAACATGACAAAAATAACTGGAAATACTCTTTTCTGAGTTCGTAAGCAAGATAAAGAAAAACTGAAATTTGCCAATTCTTGAGTTTTTGAGAGGTAAAAAAACATTAAATTAAAAAAATTATAAATACATAAAAAGTGATTGATAAACACCTTTCAGTTCTCATGGGATGTGTCTCAAGGCCTAGTGAGCTTTCTACCTAGGCATCATCTTTGGCCATTGTAAGCACGTTCCATCATTTGAATGTGTGCACAAATGCCATCTATGTAGACAGCTCACTGGGATTAGACACACAACCATGGTGTTAAAAATGTTGGTGTTAGAACAGAATATTTGCTAACACAAGCCACAAAACTATACCGTAAGCGTGTTCTGCTGTATTTTCGTGACCTGTGCAAAACACTGAAGTAAGATCTATGAACGTCTCGCTGACGACTGCGTTAAATGGTGTAGCGAAGGTGACAGCTAATTAATTGAGGTAAAAATATCTCAATGCTTACAATCAAAGTGCTGAAATGCAATGCGTTGAACAGTTCAGCACACAAGGTTTATTTTCTCCTTTTATAAATCAAAGTGAACATTTGAAATGTGCAGTTTGTGTGACTCACATTGCTGCCTTTCTCTTGCAGGAGTTTCAGATTGGCCTTGCACTGCTCCAGCTCATCGTTGATGGAGTGTTTCTCCTGCTCGGTCTGTTCATACCGCTGCCTGAGATCTGACAGCAGATTCTGAGTGTCATCATACTGGAAAGCGAGATAAAAAAAGAAAGATAAATCAGATCAGACATGACAGAACTTCATTCTACACGTTTGTAGTAGGATGGTCGACAAGTCATCCAGCAAACTTTTTTTTCTATAAATTTTGCTTTAGCTTTAATATTTTGTGCTCCGAAGAGCTTTAAAAGACTTTAATTTACATTTAGCATGCCGTTATATTGCAAGTACGGTAAAGTTGCGTCTCGACAATAAAGGGATAAAATCACACAAAAATCTGAATTCTGTCATGATTTAGGGTGTGTTCACACTTGGCAGGTTTGGTTTGATTAAAATGAAAAAGTGTGAACGTTGTCACCGAACCTTGGTGCGCACCAAACAAGCGGACCGAGACCGCCTGAATAGTGGGTCTCAGTCCGCTTTCAAACGAACTCTGATGCGGTTCAATTGATATATGAACAGGAAGTAATTTGCCTAATACTGACCTCAAGCATACCTGGTTCTTCTCATCATAGGAACTATGTTGCCCATGACAGTTCGGTACATGCGTCGGAGCCGCCGTCAGCCGTCCTTGCAGCATATCTTCGTTTGTGTGTGCAACGGAGGAATGCCTGCCGCTGTTTTGACTCCTTTACACATTCTATTAGCTCTTCCTTTGTTCTCAGCTGGTAAAAAATACCACCATATATATATATATATATATATATATATATATATATATATATATATATATATATATATATATATATATATATATATATATATAATGAGTGCATTTCACCCAGCATTGTTTTCAATGTTTGGCAAGTTCCGTCAAAATATATATGTCATAGAAGCTGTCCAATCAGGTTGTGACCTTATCCTTATGCCTTTTGTTTAGTATCTTTAGGTTCGGTGTTAAAAATGCCAGTGTGAACGCTAAGCGAACCAGGACTAAATGTATCATTTTCTTTTTAGTTCCGGACCAAGAGAACCGAACTACAAGTGTCAACACACCCTTAGTCACCTTCATGTTGTTCCAAACATGTATGACTTTTTCATAGAAAATCATATGACTAATCCCTAATCCTAACCCTAACCCTAACAATCCACAGAAGGAAGAAAGTCATACAGGTTTGGAACAATGTGGGAGTGAGTAAATGATGACAGAATTTTTATTTTGGAGTTAACTATTTCTTTGAAGCTCTGCCGCACAATATATTAAAGCTAAAGTAGTGTCACTCCATCCATCAAAGTGCCACTTGTTTAAGGGAACAAAAAATTATTAAATAATTTTAAGGGGAATTACAGTGCCTAGTTTGTTGCATTTATTTTTTCCAATAAAAAGTTTACTTCTTTTAGTCATGGTTTTTTGCACCAGAAAAGTCATAAAATAGTTTTTCCATAACCATTTTTCACCTTTTTAAACTTTGTACATGTGGTTGCTCAGATGTGATATCTTTGTGATGTTTAAAGTTCTGAAAGATCTACAAAATCTACATTAGTACAAACTCTTCTTTTAACAGTGGTTTCCCTTGATGTGACTGTACCTCCTTCTGCAGATCTCTGGTGCGGTTCTCGGCGTGGGCCAATTGTATCTTCAATTTGCTGGCGTCCTCTTGGTGCTGGTCTTGTATGGAGCCCAGTTTATTTTCCAGGTCACCCTGTGATTTCTCCATAGCATTTAAACTGCTGCTGAGTGTCGCACTCTGCTCTCTGGAGCTGTGTTAAGAAAAAACATCAATACTCTAAGTGTGCCGAGCATCCTTGTACTAGACAAAGCAGCACCATTCAAATTTACAGGCTTCCTATGTAGTGCTCACTACTTTCTACACATCACATCACTTGAAAAAAATTGGTTCAAATGGAATGCCCTGCAACAAAATGCTGTCATGCAGATTAGTGGTTTAGAGTATGATGACATACTCGGGTTAATTTTTACCAGGCTTTCATCATTCATTTTGGTACTTTTCAAATGACTTCTGTATAGATTTTCATCATTTTCTTCCTTGTCCCAGACCACCACACCAAACAATTTTTCCCCAATAAGATTTTTTTTTTAGTTAGTGTAGTTGATAGCAAAGTTAACAAAAGTATCAGTGAAGAGCATGCTTCAAATGTAATATGAGAAATGATGTTTTAAGAAAACATCTGAAAAGAAAATCAAGGGAAATATCACGTATTTTTTTAGCAGAATATTTTTATTAGGCATCATTTCCAATCAAGCTGTAATTTTGCCAAATTATGCATCATCTTTATTTCCACCACAATTCTATTAAACACAATACAGAATTTGAGATGTGGTGGGAGTGTACTTACATAAAAACCACTATTATTAACTTACTAGTCAAAGTTTGGACACACTTAACTGAATTTGTGTTTTTTTAGGTAGGCAGCCTCTGTGTGTGTGTGTGTGTGTGTGTGTGTGTGTGTGTGTGTGAGTGTGTCCTAGCTTTAGCTCTATAGCTCACAGCTATGAGTTATCAGACAACAAAGCGCAGTGACAGACACACTGCCTAGGATGTTGTTCAAGTACAGGACAAAGGTACTTCCCTCCATTATAATGTCAACAGAGCTATTTATAAAAAATAAATAAATAAAATAAATTACATTATAAAAGTCACTAATGTCTTCTGTAAATGGAAACAATGCCATGTTTTGCCATGCAGTTAATGATTTGAAACATTCTCCATGTATGAAAGCAGATGGGACAAAAATAAGTGAACTTGAAAACACATTTGAAAACACTGGTGACACTTTTGAAGTCGTGATAAATGGTCTAAATGACACTAAGAGCCAAAGTGGATCAGTTGTGTATCTTCTGTGTGTGTATGTGACTCACCTGTTGAGCTCATCCTCCAGTCTGTGCAGTTTCTGCATAAGTGTGGTTTTCTCAGCACGTAAACTGTCACATTCATTCTGAAGACCAGAGCACTCGGTCTGAAGCTTCTCCAGCTCACCTGAGAGAGAGAGAGAGAGAGAGAGAGAGAGAACGGTTAAACACGACACACAGGTGAATGCCAATTCTGTGTCAAGATTCCGCATAACAGCTGTTCCAAAACAAGTACATCTTAATGTTTTTAATTTATTAGGTTTCAGAATGATTCTATATAAAAAGCATAAAATTCTGACACCTAATATTTCATGTAACAGAGTTAAGATCTGAGGGGCTTTCAGGTGTTAATGAAATGCTTTCAGATATTTTTCTTATTAACATTATTATTGATTCATAAATTAAAAAAAACAAAAAACAAAAAAAAAACATTAAACATTAAACATTAAAACCCCACTATATCCCCTCCCCCTACCAAACTCCCACCCCTCCCGACGAACAACCCTGTGGTCAATAGAATATAGACAAAAAAAATAAAAATAAAAAATAATAAAAAATAATAAAAAAAATAAACTCCAAATTACTCCCTTCACCACCCCTCAAGATTCCCCCCAAAATGCTAAGTAATTGCCCCATTTCTTATTGTAAGAATCCCTAACTCTCATCCTTATGTCCGACCCCTCCTCGAAGGCAGCCACCCTCCCTATCTCCACGAACCACTCCGGGAACGAGGGTGCTCCATCCGACTTCCAACTCCTCAAAATAACCTGCCTATCACACTGGTCAAAACCCAGTCCTTCATGTACTTATCTTCCAAATCCATGACTGCCCCATCTCACAAAATACAGAGTCCGTGGCAGAACGAGACCTGAGTGCCCAACACATCACACACAAAACTTTGCACCTTCAGCCAAAATACTTGGATCTTACAACACCCCCAAAAAACATGGGTGGTGTCTCCATCTTCAGAATGGCACCGCCAGCAGATGGGTGTGTCCTTAAGACCAAGCTTATACAATCTAGAGGGGGTCCAATAAAATCTATGTAAAATCTTAAATTGCATAAGACGAACCCTTGCATCTCTAGATGCAGACTTGACGTTTTTTAGAATCCTAGCCCACACTCCCTCCTCCAATACCAAGTTTAAATCTTTCTCCCATAATCTTGAGAATTTAAAGCTCCGTCCCCCAGACTCTGAATTAGCAGGGAGTAATACACTTGACCCTTCCCAAAAGCAGCAATCTCCACTCCCAGAGTATCTGCCCTTCTAGGGAGGTGCATGCTACTCCCAAAAACAGTGCAGAGCAGGTGGCGCAGCTGTAAATACTTATAAAATTGAGATCTGGGAATCCCAAAATGTTGAATCAAATTTTCAAAAGATCTCAATACTCCACTCTCATATAGGTCACCGAATGCATTAACCCCCCTCACAATCCAGTCTGAGCAACAGAAAGGGGACTTATTAATACATAGTTTAGGGTTCAGCCATATGCTCGAGGCTACGTTTAAATAAATATCAGAGTTAAACACTCTGGACACCATTGTCCATATCGAGTGTAAATGCGAGATAACGGGGTGTGACTTAACTTCTCCAATTACTTTAATAGAAGGGCTTTGCAGTGGCGAGATAGGGTCAAAAACTTCCTTTTCAATACAAAACCAGGGAGGGGGTCTCTCAGTTGGAAGCAACCAATGAGCCAAATGTCTAAGACCAAATGCATAATAATAAAACAAAATCTTGGTTAGGCCTAGACCACCTTTGTCAATTGGCCTATGTAACTTATTGAAATTTAACCTGGGACGCTTACCATTCCAAATAAAAGGTCTTCGCTATGCTATCAAATTGCCTGAAATAAGGGAAGGGGACATCTACAGGAAGAGATTGTAGCAGGTAGTTGAATTTTGGAATACAATTCATTTTAATAACGGTAACCTTCCCAATCAGAGATAAATGTAACGAAGCCCACCTGCCCACATCGCTCGAAAACCTTTTTATTAAAGAATCAAAATTAACACTAACTAAATCACATACATTTGCTGGGAATAAAATACCCAAATACTTAATGCCCTGTTTGGGCCACTGAAAGGCACCCGGTTGAAAAGCAGTTACTGGGCAGTACGCAGTCAGAGATAAAGCTTTGGATTTTGACCAATTAACTCTGTATCCCAAAAATGTTGAAAAGTTATTGATAATTCTGTGGAGGCAAGGCATAAATCTAGTGGGGTCGGAAATGAATAACAAAATATCATCTGCGTAAAGCAGAAGCTTATGCGCCATACCTCCCGCCATCACCCCTGGAAAATCATCCACCTTTCTTATCACGGCTGCTAATGGTTCCAGGGCAAGACAGAACCAATAATGGGGAAAGAGGGCAACCCTACCGAGTGCCCCTATCCAGAGTAAAATAATCTGAAATTAATCCATTTGTTTGTACCGCTGCTACAGGGTGTCTATAAAGTAACTTAATCCATCCAATAAAAGTATTTCCGAACCCATATATTTCCAAAATCTTAAAAAGATAATCCCATTCTACCATATCAAACACCTTTTCAGCATCAAGTGAGATGGCAGCGACCGGAGACCACTCATTTGCCACTGACCACATGATATTAATGAAATGCCTAATGTTATCAGAAGAGCTGTGGCCCTGAATAAACCCCACCTGATCTATAAGAGATGTCATAACTTTACTTAATCGGTTAGCCAGAATTTTTGCCAAAATTTTTACATCTAACTGGATCAGGGAAATTGGACAGTAACTCTTATACTCGCTTGAATTTTTGTCCTTTTTAAGAATCAGACTGATCCGGGCTTTCCATTCTGTAATGATTCCATATAAACTTCTAGCAAAAGTGGAGCCAGTTCTGTAGCATAAAATCTAAAAAATTCAGCGGGAAAATCATCTGACCCCGGAGCCTTGCTTGTAGGCATTAATTTGCTCAGTCGTCAATTTAGGGAGTTCTAATGGTTCCACAAAATTTCTAATATCTTCATCAGCAGACGAAGATGTGGAACTATAAAGATCAAGACCGAATTCTTGTGGATTTGTGGAATCAATGGCCGAGGTAAATATTTCACCAACAGCAGATTTCACTGAGGGAATGGTAGAAAGAGACTCTCTCTGCTTTATACACTATATTGCCAAAAGTATTCGCTCACCCATCCAAATAATTGAATTCAGGTGTTCCAATCACTTCCATGGCCACAGGTGTATAAAATGAAGCACCTAGGCATGCAGACTGCTTCTACAAACATTTGTGAAAGAATGGGCTGCTCTCAGGAGCTCAGTGAATTCCAGCGTGGTACTGTGATAGGATGCCACCTGTGCAACAAGTCCAGTCGTGAAATTTCTTCGCTACTAAATATTCCACAGTCAACTGTCAGTGGTATTATAACAAAGTGGAAGCGATTGGGAATGACAGCAACTCAGCCACGAAGTGGTAGGCCACGTAAAATGACAGAGCGGGGTCAGCGGATGCTGAGGCGCATAGTGCGCAGAGGTCGCCAACTTTCTGCAGAGTCAATCGCTACAGACCTCCAAAGTTCATGTGGCCTTCAGATTAGCTCAAGAACAGTGCGTAGAGAGCTTCATGGAATGGGTTTCCATGGCCGAGCAGCTGCATCCAAGCCATACATCACCAAGTGCAATGCAAAGCGTCGGATGCAGTGGTGTAAAGCACGCCGCCACTGGACTCTAGAGCAGTGGAGACGTGTTCTCTGGAGTGACGAATCACGCTTCTCCATCTGGCAATCTGATGGACGAGTCTGGGTTTGGCGGTTGCCAGGAGAACGGTACTTGTCTGACTGCATTGTGCCAACTGTGAAGTTTGTTGGAGGGGGGATTATGGTGTGGGGTTGTTTTTCAGGAGCTGGGCTTGGCCCCTTAGTTCCAGGGAAAGGAACTCTGAATGCTTCAGCATACCAAGAGATTTTGGACGATTCCATGCTCCCAACTTTGTGGGAACAGTTTGGGGATGGCCCCTTCCTGTTCCAACATGACTGCACACCAGTGCACAAAGCAAGGTACATAAAGACATGGATGAGCGAGTTTGGTGTGGAAGAACTTGACTGGCCTGCACAGAGTCCTGACCTCAACCCGATAGAGCACCTTTGGGATGAATTAGAGCGAAGACTGTGAGCCAGGCCTTCTCATCCAACATCAGTGTCTGACCTCACAAATGCGCTTCTGGAAGAATGGTCAAAAATTCCCATAAACACATTCCTAAACCTTGTGGAAAGCTTTCCCAGAAGAGTTGAAGCTGTTATAGCTGCAAAGGGTGGGCTGATGTCATATTAAACCCTATGGATTAAGAATGGGATGTCACTTAAGTTCATATGCGTCTAAAGGCAGGTGAGCAAATACTTTTGGCAATATAGTGTATATCTAGCCAAAAGCTTCCCTGCTTTGTCCCCCAACTCAAAGTATGACTGTCTTGCCCTGAATAACCAAAACTCCACTTTGCGTGACAAAATATTATTATATCTGTATTTCAAACGGGTAAATTCTCGGAGGCCAGACGACGACATTTGGCGCTTCAGCTCTGCCTCGGCACTTTTAATATTCCCTTCCGACTCCACAAGTTCTCGTGCTTTGGATTTTTTGGTGAATGAGGCATACTGTATGATCTGACCTCTAAGAACCGCATTAAGTGCCTCCCAAGCCACGCCCACAGAGGATACTGAGGACCAGTTGGTCTCCATATAAACATTGATTTCAGTCTTTAACATTTGTTGGAAATCAGGATTTTGCAAAAGGTTTACATTAAAGGTGCCAACTATATGATGTCTTTTTCTCTGTATATGGCAACACCTCTAAACTCACCAGGGTGTGATCTGAGACTAAGATATTTCCAATTGAGCAGTCAACAACAGATGAAATGAAGGACTTGGGTATAAAAATCTATTCTAGAATAAATCTTATGGACAGATGAAAAAAACATTTTATAGTCCCTACCAGATGGGTTCAAAAGTCTCCAAATATCTGCAAGACCAAGATTTTTACAGATCTTGTGAAGCATCAATGTTGCTCTAGGGGGCTTACACACTTTTGCTTCACTATGATTAAGGACTGAACCCATCAATAGATTAAACTCTTCTCCCAATATTATTTCATGAGGTGTGCCAGTGGCTTGCAACATCCCTTCAAGATCTATAAAAAAAAAGCCCTGATCATCAGTGTTAGGTGCATAAATATTAGCCAAAATCAAATCTTTGCACCTGAATTTCTCCTAAAACAATAATGATTCTTCCTAATTTATCTTTAATCTGTTTGAGGCATTTGAATTGTAGATGTTTACTTAGTGTAATGACTCCCCTGCTCTTACTTGAACCAGCACTAAAGAAAACATGTCCACCCCATATCTTACCAAATTTTTCCGCTTCCTGCAGGGAAAGAAGTGTTTCTAGTTTACACTATTTCATATTTTTTATGCTTAAGAAAAGAAATAACCTTTTTATGGGGTGCCCCAACCCATTCACATTCCATGTGGAGAAAGACAATCCACTCATATTAATAACTGACATATTAGTATAATAGAAATCAATTTATTATTTCTATTACACCAATATGTCAGTTACCAATATGACGTCATATTAAACCCTATGGATTAAGAATGGGATGTCACTTAAGTTCATATGTGTCTAAAGGCAGATGAGCGAATACTTTTTGCAATATAGTGTAGCTGCTAAAGTAAAGGCATTTTTTTTTTTTTAAAGGAGTTTTAGAAATTTATATTGGAAAACAAGCCAAAATAAAAAATCAAAAACGAAATTTTTTGCAGTGTATAATGGGGCGAAGACTACCCTCTCTCACCTTTGTTCACTTCATTCCATCTTTAACTCACAAAAAAACAAACTCTCTTATTAATAAAGCTTTGTATTGTCAATTTTCTTCACAATAAGAAATGCACAGTGACACATTATGAATCAATACAGAGGCATGATGTTATAATCTAGCTGCAGCAAGTGCACGTGAGGGGGACGAGCATCCCCGTGACAGTATGCATCAGCCGGGTGCAGTTTCAATCTCTCCCCCTTAGATCGGGACACTTTGTGCAACTCATAGAAGAGGTGCTGACCGCACAGAGAAATGCCAGTTTCGGAGTTTGTAGTTATTAATATGAACTGCTTCCTTATTATTTGAACTTTAATAAAGCTATAACACATAAAATATAACTGCATTAAAGATGTAACATTGGGGTGTTTCCTTTTAAGACGCTCGACATGCAAGTTTTGCTCCAGCTCCACTTATTCCACAACGAGAGTGGTTCTGTATTTACTTATTTAGTATTTTTGTATAATTCCCTCATACTTTGCAATCAACATCACCTGAAACTGTTTGTAAAGTTTAGAGTGCATCTGGACTGTGAGATGTGTTTTCTCCCTCTCCACAATCAGGCGCGTGTACAATCATTAGAGTTTCATATGATCTCGTGTTACGTTAAATGAGATCAAATGACTTAGACAACTAAAATTGTCGACTATTTTTTATCGTCAACGTTTTCGATAACATCGACTAATCGTTTCAGCCCTAGTCAACAAAGAATGGCCAGACTGGTTCGAACTGTCAAAGTCTACGGTAACTCAGATAACCGCTCTGTACAATTGTGGTGAGAAGAATATAATCTCTGAATGCTATTCTGAGATGCGGGTTGGCGCTGTTTTGGCGGCACGAGGGGGACCTACACAATATTAGGCAGGTGGTTTTAATGTTGTGGCTGATTGGTGTATATTTACAGTGGATATAAAAAGTCTCCACACCCCTGTTAAAACAGCAGGTTTTTGTGATGTAAAAAATTAAAGAAATCATATCAGAATTGTTGCACCTTTAATGTAAAAAACACAACCTATGCAATGCCACTGAAAACCAAAGTGACACATTTCAGAGAAAAAATTAAATTAAAATAACAAGTTTAGAATAACCTAACTGCATAAGTGTGCACATCCCTGAACTAATACTTAGTTGAAGCACCCTTTGATTTTATTACAGCACTCAGTCTGTTTGGATAGGAGTCTATTAGCTTGGCACATCTTCACTTATATTTTCCCACTCTTCTTTGCAAAAACATTCCAGATCTGTCAAACTGCGAGGGCATCTCCTGTGTACGGCCCTCTTCAGGTCCCCCCACAGATTTTCTATAGGATTCAGGTCTGGGCTCTGGCTGGGCCATTCCAAAACATTAATCTTTTTTTGCTGAAGCCATTCTTTTGTTGATTTGGATGTGTGCTTTGGATCTTTGTCATGCTGAAAGGTGAAAGATCTCTTCATTTTCAGCTTTCTAACAGATGCCAGAAAGTTCTGTGCAAAACTGACTGGTACTTGGAACTATTCATGATTCCCTCCGCATTCACTAAAACCCCAATTCCAGCTGAAGAAAAGCAGCCCCAAAGCATAATGCTGCCACCACCATGCTTTACCGTGGGTATGGTGTTCTTTTGCTGATGTGCTGTGTTGTTTTTGCACCAAATATACCTTTTACAATTTTGGGCAAAAAAAATCTTTGTCTCATCAGACCATAACACATTTTCCCACGTGGTTTTGGGAGACTGGGTATAGGTTTCTGCAAAAGTTTAGCTGGGCTTGGATGTTTTTTGTTTGTTTTTTCATCAGTAAAGGCTTGCGTCTTGCCACCCTGCCCCATAGCCCGGACAGATGAAGAATATGGGAGATAGTTGTCACATGTAGGGAGCAACCAGTACTAGCCAGAAAGAGCTGCAGCTCCTTTAATGTTGCTGTAGGCAACCTGTTCTGTAATGCAAAACAATACCGCGATTTTACCATATACCACAATAAAAGTAGGTGGCGCCGATTTACTCCAGTTTATTCTGGAATTGCAGTATGATAGAAAGACAAAATTATTAATTTGATTTGTTCATCTGCGTTGATTTATGTACAAATTCTCAACTTCACGTTAAAGTAAATAAATGTGTATGCAAATTCTCTGCATTATGAACGTGGAACTTGTGGGAATGATTAAAATTGTGCGCAATACCGTCATCGAATTTCAGGCCCTGATTGTCACAATATGAAAATTTGATAGAGGCACATGCCAAACCTGAATAAAAGCAAAACAGTGATTATTCACATGCTTTAAAGTGACATAAATACAAAAATTATAACTTTATATAAAATTATATAAAAAATAGGAAACTTTTACAAAGTTCTTGTCATGGCTAGTGATCTATGCAATCCCATAGAGTGAAGTCAAACTACTTTAATGAGGAGAAATAAATGTTTCTAAACAGAAATCAAAGGCTGCAGTGAGGAGTGAGATTACAGAGCACCAGATCTGAGATGAGCTCAGTCATTGTGTCTCTGAAGTCAGCTTGATTTATGACATCCAGAGAGACACAGACAATATTACAGGCCAAACAGCACAGTAGGGAACACAGCAGGTTTACCGCAGGAGCGACAATGACGACATGCTAAGCTGGCCTGACCGCTGAACTCTGTCACCACTAAACAGTCCGTGGGTGAACTGCGATTCTAATGGCCTGCCAGCCCACACACTGAATAAATCTATTTTGGCTGAAGTCAAGCAGAGTAAGACCACAATAACTGTCTGTATCGACTGACACAGTTGGTTTCATTCAGAAAAGTGCAAACGTTTCTTTAAAAACGTCATGAGCTACAGAACAATGGCAATTTATTTAGATATACCGGATACTGACTTCGCTGTCTGAACTAAATGGATCATAATTTCACTAGCAAAAAGTGCAGACAGTCAGTCCTAAGGAACAGAGTTGAAAAACAAATCCGATTAGTGAGGATGTTTACCTTGTAGTTGACTGGCTCTCTCTTGGTGCTGGCTCTGCATCTGAAAACTGGCCTGTAGATTGCTGATTTCCACTTCATACTTGGCGGCCGTCTGTCTCCATTTGTCAAGTTCGGCAGTGACTATGCTAAGGTCTCCCTGCAGGGCGGTGATCTCGCGCTCCCGCTCGGCGGTGGCGGTCTCCATGGCGTGACGGAGCACCAGGATTTCCTCCTGAGCGCTGTAGAGCTCCTCTCTGGTGCTGGTAATAGTGTTCTCCCTCTGTTCATGCAAAGCTTCCATGTCAGACTGAAGCTTTGATAGCTGAGCTGAAGATGGAGAGAGAGATATATTACAGCATTAAGCCACAAGATGCAATCTGTAACAGTGATTTTTACCACAGTTAAGAGGTGTTGTTAGGCTTAAAACCCTTTCACAGTGTTAAAATCACTGTAACATGACTTAGTGGCTTATTGCTTTTATAAAATGGCAACAATAACAATATGATAAAAGACAGGCCTAGCAACTTGACACATTAACATGGAATCCAAATGATGTGTGGTCACAGGGATGAGTATTCCACATGGTCAATGATCAAGTGTTAGGACCCATTCAGCGTAATGTTGTTATAAAAAACAAACCCAGATGGGACTTATGATAAGCCGCATTCACACAACCCACTGGTCACGTTCCAGACAATTTGTATGAAGTATCATTACGTGCCAGTGCTAAAAGCAAAACACACTCTCTGCAAGCACATTTCATGTGGCGTTCAAAGCGGCAAATCATGTAAATGCGGCTTCTTAATTGCTGTAGCAAAGCGGATAGCCACTATTAATATTGTGGAGGATGAGGGTTTAAGAGATTTAATCTTGTGCGACCCCGTGTGCTTCTGTGCGGACATTGTGTTTTGGCTTCGCTATACGCAACACATATTTTAAATTAATTTAAAATGACTGATCTCAGTTCATTAAAGGGTTCAACTTTGACGTAAGGAGTCATGTGACAAAACAACATGGCGTCAATCACAGCACAATTTGTCTTTGGGAGAAACGCCAACAAAACTGCATTTGGTAAGCAACCTAATTAAGTTTTTACAATTAAACCCATTTTAGTCAAAAGATTAGAGTCTGTAGTTTCATCCAATATGCCATTTTAAGAATGGAGCGATTTAACGCAAAACGGCACAGTGTTAAACACAATGACCACTATAGTGGACAACTGCACTAGTTTTTCATTAGAAATCGTATTTTACGGTGTATATTTTCACTGAGAAAAAACAAATTTGGTTTCAGAGGCTTTATAAGGAGTTAGGATGAAAATAAGGTGCATTTCGCCAGACCAGTGCAGACAGACAGCACACTGGAGGTTAAGTCATTCACTAAATAGGGAGCAAGGGAGCATCATATTGCTCTCTATGCAGCCAAGTTCATTTACTCCTAAAATCCAACCAAAAGTTCAGTTTCAGGCTGCAGATGATGTTTGGAACACTCAACATGTTTGGCAGACATGGAATAATGGTAATCAGTACACAGATTCAGAATTTATAATGTATAATTTTACATGGTTGGCAGTGATTGGATGATGCTGGCCATTATTTTGAATCAGGATTATGCTAACTTCTGATGTACCATCTGTAACGTCTCATAACACACTACTGGAAACAAACGATTTGATAAATAAAAAGAAAAACATTACTTTCTATTGCTTGGTATTAATTGAAATTTCAGAACTTGGTCCCGCTGTCCACAAATGAAGACGTTAGGGCTGAAACGCTTATTCAATGTGAGCGACAACGTCGACCATAAAATAAAATAAAAAAATTGTCAACAAAAATTTCCGTTTTCAAAGTCACTTGATCTCATTTACCGTAACATTAGATCACATATGAAACTACTGATGACACAGGAAAGCAGCACTTCTGTTCGCGCTTGATTGAGGAGAGGAAGAAAGAACAGCTCACAGTCCAGACGCACTCCAAATTTCCAAACAGATTAAGGTGATGTAGATTGTATGATGGAATAATAATGCAAAAATACAAAGTAAAATATAGAAGCAGTGTCGTGTTGACGTGAAATAAAGCGGAGCCGTACCTGGCATTCCGCTTGATCAAAACTTGCCTGTCAGAGTGTCTAAAAAAGAAACACCCTGGCGTTATATCTTTAATGCATCCTTTATTAAAGTTCAAATAATAAGGAGCGGGTTGTATAAATAAGCACAAACTCCGAAACTGGCATTTCTCTGGGTGGTCAGGGCCACTTATATGAGTCGAGTGAAAAACAGTGCGAGAGTGTTTCAGACTCCTCCTGGCTGAATCACTGGCGCGCGCTTGCTGCAGCTATATTATAATGTGACTGCTCGCAACATAATGAATCATAATGTGTGTCACGGTGTGTATCTTATCGTGAAGAAAATCTGCGATTCAAGCTCTATTAAGAAGAGGGAGTTTGTTTTTTGGGAGTTAAAGATGAATCGATGTGACCAAAAAGGTGAGAGAGTGTAGTCTTAGTCCATTATACAATAAAAAAATAAATAGATAAATAAATAAATAAAAACATTTGGTTTAAGATTGGTCTTTTTTGGCTTGTTTTCCAATAAGTACATAAAACTCCTTACATACATTTACTTTAGCAGCTATACTGCAGAAGGAAAAATTGTTATCCGAGAATGTTGAATATAATATTTAAATATTTTAAAATCTAAAAATATACAAGATACATTTACCTGAGAAGCAGCATATACGATATTTAGACTTTTAGAGAATAGATCATGAATACAAGTATATTTTGTCTTTACTGCACTCACAGAAGTATAACCAAGTGAAAAAATACACTTATATACAAAATACACATATTTAAAGATACATTCTCCTAAAACAAGTCTAAATATCTAATATGTTGCTTCTCAAGTAAATGTTTCTTGTTTTAAGAATTTTTAGACAATTTTAAATGGAAAAGACAAAAAAAAAAAAAAAAAAACAAACTTGATAACTATAGGATTTTTTTTTGCAGTGAATTTTTTTTTTTACTTAAACTTAAATTCTTTTTTCTTTTAATTCAGTGAATGTCATTTAGAGGTATTTTTAAAATATGATTTTGTCCTCTTTATTGTTAGCAAGCACTTTTAATACAACCTTTTAAGTTGAGGCACAAGCTGAATAATCGGTTAAAAAGGCTAATGATTAATCGTTGCAATAATCGCCCGAATAGTCGAATAATCGTTCTAATCATTAGATTAGTCGGTTATCAAAATAATTGTTAGTTGTAGCCCTAGAGGACATACATTTTTGTGAAAACTATTTGCTCTAGAATTTTTTTTTTTCCTTCAAGTTTATTAGGTGCTACTTGTTACATATCAAAAAAGGAAATGGAAAATTCACACAGCAGTCACGCTCTGGTCTCAGGAGGTTAAGGCCCACTGCAATGAAAACGCAAACTATAGGGACTAGATATTTTAACTGGTTAACCTCTCACTTAGATTTTGGGAAATGTTTAATGTTAATTGAATTGGTGCTATTTTAGTGCATTTCTATCTTTATACTGTGGAATACTTTGCTTGGAAAATGTTAATAAAACATTGTTACATATTGTTTTCTTTTCTTTTAGGAGGAATTAAATGCATTTTGACAGGAAAGGTAGTATATAGTCAAATTTCAGCACTTTCAAAATCTGTGATTAATCGCAATTATGAAAAATCATACGATTAATCACAATTAACTTTGAATCAACTGACAACACTAATAAATATGTAATCAAATTTAATAATTCATATATTTTAAAAACATTACATAATTTTGGCAGACGAGTAAAGCACTGGGGGGTGGGGGGGGGGCCTGGGTAGCTCAGTGGTAAAGACGCTGGCTACCACCCCGGAGTTTGCTAATCCCAGGGTGTGCTGAGTGACTCCAGCCAGGTCTCCTAAGCAACCAAATTGGCCCGGTTGCTAGGGAAGGTAGTCTCACATGGGGTAACCTCCTCGTGATCACTATAATGTGGTTCGTTCTCGGTGGGGCGCATGGTGAGTTGAGCGTGGTTGCCGCAGTGGATGGCGTGAAGCCTCCACACGCACTATGTCTCCGTGGCAACGCGCTCAACAAGCCATGTGATGTGCAGGTTGACGATCTCAGACGCGGAGGCAACTGGGATTCGTCCTCCGCCACCTGGACTGAGGCAAATCACTACGCGACCACGAGGACTAAAAAAAAAAAAAAAAAAAAAAAAAAAAAAAGCACATTGGGAATTGGGCATTCCAAATTGGAAAAAAAAAAAAAATACAATAACTATTGGCTCTTTTGAAGTAGAAATATTTTGTTTGTTGTAT
Source organism: Myxocyprinus asiaticus (assembly GCF_019703515.2). Lineage (NCBI taxonomy): Eukaryota > Metazoa > Chordata > Actinopteri > Cypriniformes > Catostomidae > Myxocyprinus > Myxocyprinus asiaticus. Next base: position 39,462,657 of record NC_059378.1, read on the forward strand.
TTCCATATCATTGACCACAAGCCTATAACTGGCCTACAGACCACATCCATTTTACAAATTAGTTCAATCTGTTCAGTGCAGACTTGATTTTCTCACAGGACGTGTTCTTGCGCTACTGGAGTTGTGGTTTTACTGTGGTTGCGTCACATTTCACTGGTTTTCAGTAAATGCCACGTTTTTAGGATGCTGTGTCAAGTTAAATGCAGTTTGAAACTTAAGTTCTGCTGTCAGAATATACTCATTTTGTGCTGCCTGCTCTCGACAAGTGTGTTTTTCCCCCGTATAACTGGAGTTGCGCTGACTGCCCCCTGCTGCCTGCCTCTGGTCCTTCAAGCTTGAATTGCTAAGATTGTAAGAATTCCTTTTACGGATTAATCAGGGGGCATGGCTAACTGTGCTATTTTTTTTAATGCATTACTATTTATATAATTAATTGCACTGAATTAATGTGTAAAATCGACACTTTTTCACAAAATAGCACTACCACTCATACCTTATTGCTTAAATAACACATAACCAAAGGCAAAACACTGATGCTATTTCTTGTGTATGTGTTGAATGGTTCTTTGTTTGACTCACTCTGCAAGAAGCGGATCTGTTTAGCAGATTCTTCCATCTGCAGTCTGTTTGTTCTCCTCTCCTCTTCCAGCAGAGCTGGCAGAGGAAAAACACTTATGATGATGATGATTCACACTAAACTCGGTGCATCACCCTTCATTGTTAATGTTGAATTGTTATTAAATGAGCAATTATCTAAAGTACCTTGAAGCTCGAGGCATTTCTGTTTGCCGGTGTTGGCGAGCTCCTGCGCCTCCTGCAGCTCTCTGTGGAGGTGTGGAATAACCTGCTCAGTGTCTCCAGATTCCAGGTTCCTGTCCATCTCTACAAACACACACAAAGCAGATGGTACAGTGAGGAGAAATATTAGGAAACATTTGGCTGACCTGCTCAAGTGAAGACAAGATATTATGTGACCCATCAAGTGAAATCGGATGGCTGTGATTAACACCTTGTCCCAAATAGGTGCAACTCAAGTTTCCAGTATCTTCACCTAAAGTGGAATATTGAGCAAAGCGACAAAATCACAGCCAAATCAAAACACAGATTTCTTGTTTCAGTGGCATACCCAAAATTATAGGCTTATAACTAAAAAAAAAAAAGGGGGGGGTCAAGTGCTTGGTATCATTTTAAAGAAAAATTTTATTTATTATTTTTTTTTTTTAAGATATAGATAAATAGATATACATATAAAATATATATATATATATTAAATAATAATCCTAGTGTCCAAAAACGTCTCAAAAGCCTCTCCAAAAAAAAAAAACAACAACAGTAAATGTACATAAGACTAAATATCACATGCAAACTTAACAATGACTAAAGGTTTGCATAGCATGCAGACATGATTTTAGTAGTGAGATTTCACAGAATGAGTTTCATTCTGTGCCATTTGAGTAATCATCGAGACGTGTCGTGTACTTGGCGCCATCTCCTGGTGACCATTTGTAATTAGAGTGATTGATCTTATGACTCTGCCCAAATATGGAAGACTATCACCACTGATTGGAGCAATCTGAACCCAACCCGATTGGTTTAGCATTCCATTAAGCTACAGCATTTCCGTTGACGTCATTTTATCCAGGAAAGCTAACATGTTTGTAGCCAGATGCTGTGTGCACATTGTGCTTTGTGTGGGTTATCTAATGATCTTTGCATCCGATTACTTTGTGTGTGGGCTTGTTTTAAAGATAATCATCTCCAAGTAATAGTATGTTATATTTTATGTTCTGTTTATTTTATGTGAAGTTTTAAGTGAAAACAACATATGAGCAACACCTGTTCACATGAAACATGAATGTCAAAGACACATACTTGGCTATTACTCGCTATATTTTTGTCAGAGTAAAACAAATAGGCTGGTTGTATTCTACTCTTTAAAAGCTTTCCAGCGACATTGGCTATTTGATGAGTTTGATGTTTTTACAGATTACAATAATACGTTGAGTGCAAAATTATTAATAAATTATCAAAACGGACCACTTCTGATTTGTCTGCAAATTTCAAAGCACTTGTTCAGTTTTGGTCATAATGCCTACATGTATTGTAAATTAGAGCTTTCATGCTTTAAAACGATACCTATTTTGTGTTGGTCAAGACTGTAGTTATTAATATTTTGACAATTTATTCTTTTTTTCCCCCCTTCACAGGTGGGTCCATCCAGTTTAAAGGGTTAATGTTTTATGAACAGCTGATGTCCACTACATGTTATCTTAACTCCCAAAGCAATCCAAAGAGGAGAAATTCAAATAAAAGAAAAATGCTGACCCCCTCTTCCCTCCATTTAAAACTGCAGACATATCAATCACACTGTGCTTTCAAAGCCGCTCAGAGTGCGAGACCAATCCATAACAATGAGTCAAACCAATGACCTTACGAGCCACAAGAGACACATTACATTCCACAGCATCAAGCACAGAAACTCAATTAATTCAAACTCTGAGGGAAACCAACATTATGATGCTTGTTAAGAATTAAGTAATTCCTTATGTGAGGGGTCTTTCAAGGACAAAGCATTTCAGCTTGCAGTCATCAGTGTGATTGACTCAAGTGCACATTGAAACTGGACCAGACTTTATGCTGACAGTCAAGTCTGACTTGCAAGATGATGGCCCAACTGACTTTACTTCGGTTTTTAGTTGTAGTAAACAAAGTAAAACTCAGATGAATAAAAAAAAATAAATAAATAAATAAAAAAAAAAAGTATTGCAGTCTCGATGTATAAGCTGTTATCAAACTATAACACACTGGTAGACCATCTATAAAAACTTTGGCTTTAGACTGAGCCTGTAGTGAACAAGCACAACTCAAAGTCAGATTAGACAGTTCCACCAGGTGCTGGCCAAGTCGAGCTCATTCAGACAGCTTCACTGGAAAATCTAAAATGAGCTGTTGAGATGACCTGCATCCAGCCAAGCAAAGTTCTTTTGTGCTCTCACACAACTTCATACCAAGCAAATGAGCATTTGTGCCCCACCAGCCTCTTGGAGGAGCAGCCATTTGGCCTCTCATGTGGTCTACTAAAGACAGGCTTTTAGAAAACCTACTCTGACCATAAACCGATGAATGTCCCACTCTCAGTGAACTCGACAGATGTCGATGAAGTCATGTGCTAATTTAAAGGCTGGTAATCTGTCATGATGTCAGACAATGGCCAAAAAGGGTGTTTACTGGGAGTAAGAGAGCTGCTTTCAAGCAAAAATGATGCAACAAACTCATCCACTTAGCTGTGTTTCTGAAGCTCTGCCATATGTTTAATGACAGAGGGAATAAAGTGGTGTGCAATCACATTCTTGTGCTCCTACAATAATTCCATCAAGAGCATCAGTTGCAAAGGACTTTATGGCTGAGATTGTGTACCAAAGCCATACATTTGTTCAGCTCAGTTAACACCCCAGTTTAGGTGAAACTAGGAGTGAAAGATAACTTCTCACTTAATTTTTCAAAATGCTTAGTTAATACCAAATTCTACACAATTATCAGGGGTGTTTGCAAAGGCAAACATCACCACACACATTTTAAAATGCAAAAGTAAAGGCTAGAGATTATGAACAAAAAATAATTAACAATAAAGAAACAATTCAAAAGGCAGCATAAATAAATAGCATAATGTATTGACCAATGCTGGGTGCAATTAACCAAGTATGATACTCTGCACAAGGAGTTCCATACTAATTCAACAGCGCCCTCTTGTGGCATAATTTCCAGTGTCAAATATAAACGGCTCTTGACATCCTGTGTAGTTCTACCAGTAGAGGGTGGAAATGGTCATGAAACAAGCTAAAATATGTTTTTGCTACAAGAGACCTTGACGTATTATAAGTGGACAAAAAATGAATAGTATCTAGACAAGGACTAAAGAGGCTATATTGTACTTGTGTAAAATCCCCCCCACCCCCAAAAAAAACAATCCACTTATAAATGTTAGCCAAGGCTTCTCACAACGACAACAAAAAGTCATAAATTACATTTTACATGATCATTCATCCTCAGAATTAAACAGGCATTGTCATTTTGTTTTTTTGTTACTGCACCTTTAAGACTTCTATATGTAAATGAGCTCTGTTATAATTGGCTGATCTTTGCATTAAGGCATAGTTCACATAGTCATTCATTGGGGCAAGTCAAGTTGCTGAATAAAGTGGTTGGTCATATGTTAATGAGCTCATGGTTGTGATGTCAGTACCTCATTCTGTTGAGCATAACTCTTGCAATGCCAACGACATGAGTTTAAATCCCAGGGAATGCACAAACTGTGTTTAAATGTATACCTTGAATGCACTTTAAATAATTTTTTATAAATGCAAATGGAGTTTTCATAAATGGTATGGGCTGATGTTTACATAGAACATAAAACTCTTATTTCAAAAGAGGAAAATAGTTGGTTTCTATATTTCCCCTTGAAACAGTCCCTCTGCTCTTGCAGGATAAATGCTGGGACTACGTACATGTGCAGTAATGGAAATGGTTGTGTGGGAGCCAAATCTGTGGATGTACTGCTGTCTGGAGTGACTCAGCAGGGTAAGAGTAGATGAACAATCGACATTTTCAGCATGAGTGGGTGCGAGTCACAACTGAGCTCATGACATTTGAGACAAGAGGGGCTAAATACAAATGCACCCATTCTGACAATTAGAAAACAAACTTACAGTAAAAGAGATTAGAGGCAGTTCAAATACATGTCTTTGTAATGTTTATTTAACACCATTAACTGACGTAACTGGTGCTTAAACCCGTTTATTATTATCCTCTATATTAAACCTTAGTTGAAATTATGTTGGCTTGGCAGGTCTGAGGAGGTCTAATGGGGGTCTCATGAGGTCTAATGTGGTCTGAAGTGGACTCTTTGGGTCTGATGAGGTTTGATGGGATCTGATGTGGCTTCCAAGGGGTCTGATGAGGTTGAATGTGGTCTGATGAGGTCTCTTGGGGGTCTCATGAGGCCTAATGTGGTCTGACGTGGACTCTTGTGGGTATGATGAGGTTTAGTGGTGTCTGATGTGGTTTCTAGGGGGTCTGATGGGGTCTCTCTGGAGTTTGATGAAGTCTAATGGAATCTGATGTGGTCTCTTGGGGGTCTGATTTGGTCTGAACGGGTCTGATGAGGTCTTATGTGGATTCTTGTGGTTCTGATGAAGTCTGGTGTGGTTCTGATGAATTCCATGATGTGGTCTAATGAGGTTTTATGTGGACACTTAGGGGTCTTTAAGTCTAATGGGGTCTGATATGAATTCTAGGGTGTCTGATGAGGTCTCTCAGGGGTCTGATGGGGTCTAATAGAGTCTGGTGTGGTCACTTAGTTTTCTGATGTGCTTTCTAAGGGGCATGATGCAGTTTGTTGTTGTCTGATGAGGTCTGATGGGATATGATGGGGTCTAATTGGGTCTTATGTGGTCTCTCTGGGGTCTGATGAGGTCTCTTGGAAGTCTGATGGGGTCTGATAAGGTTTCATGTGGACTCTTGTGGTTTTGATGAAGTCTAAAGTGGTCTGTTGAGGTCAGATGTGGACTCATGGGGGGTCTTCTTAAGTCTAATGAGGTCTGATGTCATTTCTAAGGTGTCTGATGAGGTCTCATGGAGTCTGATGTGATCACTTGGTTATCTGACGTGGTTTCTAAAGGGTCTGATGTGGTCTAATTGGGTATGATGTGGTCTCTAGGGGGTCTAACTTAAGAAATGCCGTTAATAAATACAAACTAATTAAATGCTACTTTGAAACTCTGAAATCAAAAACACTAATAACATTTAGAACACAGAAAAAGGCTAAATAAATACATTTCAGCAGTTCAAACAAACCCTAATCCCATCAACAGCTTGTTTCTTCCGACTGACAGAAGTTTGCACGGCAGCTGTACGTGACATTGTTAAAGCATTCTGTGCACTTCCTGTCTAATTGAGCTGTAATTGGTTTACATTCCATTCTGTCCTCCAGCAGACCATAAATGAGGCAGGGGCAAAGATTTTCGGGTACATGTGAACCGGGATGACGCACGTACACCTGTTCAACAACTCAAGCTCACTGGTAACACCTTATGAGCCCACCGCTGTTACCTCCATTAGATATACACCATATATAGACACACTGGGGAGGAACACACCCTGATTAGCTGTACAGTTGTGCTGCATGCCAATGCACTGAGCTCTAATGAGTGTAGATAAAGAGCGTGACTAACACTATAGTCCAGCCAAATAACACACATACACATCAACACTGGCATTTCCAACAGGGAAGTTAACACAAAAGAATGGAAAGATTACCTTTCAGAAGAGAAACCCTGTTTTGAGTCTCGTTCTGTTCTTGTTCATCCATCTGTCCGTCTGGATAGGAAGAAAAACAAAGAATTAAACAAATAAAGAAACAAAAAATGAACAGAAAAAAAGACAGAACAAAAAGAAAACAAATGAAAAATAAACAAAAAAAAATTACAATACAGAAAAAACAAAAAACAGAGCGAAGAACGAATGAAAAAAGGAAAAGCAGGCAGAAAAAAAGACAAAGCAAGAAAAAGAATAAACATGAAATAGACATATGAAAGACAAAAAAGGGTGAAAAGTCAAAGAATTAACAAAAAGCAGGACAGAAAGGCAGAAAGAATAAATAAAATGAAAAATGGACGTACGAAAGAGACAAAAAGACAAAGAATGAATAAAAAAGTCAGAAAGAATTAAAATAAATAGAAAAATGAACGAACAGAAGGAATGAACGAATAAAAAATGAAAAAATTCAAACTGTACAAATATGCCCAAGTTTTACGTACCTGACGTGTCGTCACTGCTTTTGTCTTTGCTGGGGCTCAGAGTATCTGACATGTCACACTCTTTCACGTCTATTTGGTTTTCTGTGAGGGCAGAACGGAACACACCACTTAGAAGAGGGGGGCAAATCTATAACTCAAACAACATTACAGCAACAGAAATCATACATTTCAAACGTACAAGTTCTATACATCAAAACATCCGTCTAACCAAGAATATTTTTGATGGTTGTAAACCTATTAAGATATGATCTGAATCTACATTAGCAGGCAGTGAATAAGCCCCCTGTAGTTCATACTCTCTGGCCAGTGGTAGATATTGCCCACACATGGCCATATGTGTGACCTGGACTTCCAAAGGGAGACATAGTCACTGGCTAAAAGAGTTGCAGCTTTTGTTGTCTAATTGTTTGTTTAATAGTCTAAACCAAACTGGGGTCCTTATGAAAATTTTCAGTCACTTAGAATTGTGCGGTCAGGTAAACAAAACTTCAAAAGTTGACAATGTTTTTTTAAGTGAGAAAAAGACATGACAAGTGTCCATTTGAATATCAGTATCCTGGTCAATGTAGTCTAGATTTATTCCATTACACACAAGCATCAGACCAAACAATGACCCAATGTAATAAATATTTGGCAAAAAAAAATCTTTTGAACTCCATGTTTCCTCAATAAGAACAGTATAGTAAACCGTGACTGAATCTTAAACTATTCCATCTGATGGGATGAAAAGAAAGCAGTGATGTCATAGGGAATAGTTAAGCAGTGAATTCTGGTCTAATCTATTTGCAGAGATTGAGAGGTCAAGGTCAGGTGCCACAGCAGCTGGAAAAACCAGTGGCCGGCTATACAGTAAAACAAGAGTAGAGCATATTGACGTGTGATGTTTACGTCTTCTGGCTACACCTAGGGCTGCCACGATAATTACATTATCAACTTAATGTACGATATATGGACATGACCTCGATCATTTTTGCTGACCTCGATATTGCCCATTGTGTTTGTTTACATAAGAATGAATGTAACCACCATTTTAGCCAGTCGCGCTGCTTCTGTCCTCTTGTCTGCTCTGTGTGTCAGAGGCGGGGCTCAGGCAGCTCCTCCTCCAGGTGAAGAAAACATGTTACTCGATGCTAATAGGTGTTTTTCCCGACGACTGCATAATTCCAGCCAGAAAGTTTGGAAGTCCAAATGGAAAGCCGCATTCCACAGCTCCGGTGTGTGAACGAGCCGGTATGTCGACTTTGTTGCAAAACAGTGGCAACGAAAAGTGACAATACCTAACTAACCTAAAAGCTCATCTAAAACATACCAATCCCATCCAGTTTTCTGAGCTGGGAACAAAAACTGCAGTTGGAGAGGGGCCTTCCCGACAGTTGGCTATTACGGATGCCTTTGCCAGACAACGCAAATATAAACGTGACAGCATGAAATGGCGCATGCTCGCAGATAGCGTAACTCACTATATAGCCAATGAGATGCAGCCATTCAACACGGTCGAAAAACCAGCATTTAAAAATATGCTGCAAATTTTTGACAGGCAGTACGAATTGCCAAAGAAAACGTACACCTCCCACACTGCCATTCCAGCCTTGTACAACAAAGTGAAAGAAAACATTCTGAAGTAGATAAAAGATGTCTCCTTTTACTCTGTCACTACAGATATGTGGTCAAGCTCAAATATGACCTCACACATGAGCTTGACTATAAATTACATAACTGCTGACTGGACTCTGCAGTCAAAGTGTTTAGAGACCAGATACATAGCCCAGAGCAATACTGCTGACGTACTTGCAGAAGCCCTTCAGTCTGCTTTAGCAGACTGGTGGGCAATGGATAAGTGCAAAATGGCCTGTATAACTACAGACAACGGTGCTAACATTGTGGCTGCAATACGCAATCTTGGCTGGCCATGGCTCAATTGCTTTGGCCACAACCTCCATTTGGCTGTTTCCCATGGTTTGGACAGTGACAAGGATCACACGGCATGTGTCATGGGACTTTGCAGGAATATTGTCAACACCTTCAACCTGAGCTGGCTAAAGAAGAGAGACCTGAGGAAGGCACAGACTGAAGCCAATCTCCCCCAACACACAGTCTAGTACTGGTGAGTGATGGATAAATTGTGTTAATATGCAACACAATTTAAAGGATTAATTTAAAGTGTTATTTTTAATTTATAACTTAATTTGGGGCCTGTAATGTACATACTTTCGTGAGCATGTATGTATGTATGTATGTATGTATGTATGTATGAGATCATTGGTTACATTATAATATAACCATGTACAATTATTTGTGATAATGGAAAATTATAAAGTAGTATTTGTTGATTAATGTTGATATAGACTAACTAATGAAAAAGAACAAATGTTATCTTTCCCACAGGATGTCGCCACACGATGGGGCACCAAGCGAAAAATGACAGAGAGGGTGCTGGAGCAACTCCCAGCCATAAGACGTGTCCTGGTTGAAGATCGAAAACATGGTCACCTCAACCCAACCCGGCAGGATGTTTCTGTGTTGGAATCCATTAATGCAGCAATGAAGCCAGTGGCTGATTTCACGGATGTTCTCTCAGGGGCCAAATGTCACGGTGTCCTCAGTGTCCTGTGTTGGAACTTCTTAAAGGTGAACGTTTATCACCAGACCCCAATGACACTGCACTGACAGCACAGATAAAGGAAAACATGTGCAGGGTATTGATGGAGAAATACAGCCCACCTGAAATCCAAGACCACCTGAGAAAGGCCACCATCTTGGATCCGAGGTATCATGGTAGCATGGAGGATGCAGAGGTCTTGGATGATGTCAAACATCAGCTCTTTCAAGAGCTACTAGACATGAAAGAGGAAGAAGGAAGTGGAGAAAGTGCCAGTGGTGAGAGCTGCGAGAAGCTACAGGGGGAAATTATGGATCTGAACCTCCAGCACCCAAGAGGAAGAGGCTGAGTGACCTTCTCCAGAACAGAAGAGCACAAGTCATCAGACCCAGGCTGTATCGGTACCAAAAAGTGCAGGTTGATGCAGAGCTGACCAAGTTCCTCCAGGAAGAAGCACCTGATGCATAATCTGCTCCCTTGATATGGTGGTGTGATAATCATTGAAGAATTCCTCTAATAGCAAAGTTAGCACAAAAATACACATGCATTTGTGCAACAAACACTAGCTCAGAGAGAATGTTCAGCACAGCTGGCAGCATTGTTACCCCAGAGACATCCTGCCTTAAGCCCCACAAGGTAAACATGTTGGTGCTCCTTGCTCAGAATCTGCCTAACAATTAAAATACAGATTTGGCAGCAGATATGGCCTGTTGGCATCTGTGCCTTTGTTCATATGGACACCTGACTGTTGTTTTAAAGAGGGTTGTGTTTTTTAGCAAATGTGTGCTTATTATAACTCTATATAATTATAATTTTATAGCATATGTGTGATAATTTTCAAAAGGCACAACGCCTCGTCGCATTGGTCATATTTACTTTTTTGTTTACTTTACTATAGTATGTTGTATTTGCAGTATGTTGTATTTTTAAAAATGCAATTGCGTGATTTGGCCACAAGAGAGCTCTGTTGTCCTCGAGTTCAGTTGTTAGTGGAAACTATATCTGATGTGTTTATTCTATCCCAATACGTTCACTTTCACCCCACTTTACTGAGAAAAGAAGGTCAGGGAACAAACTCTGGATGGAAAATCTCCACACAAGTGCCTTTGTTTTATGTCCAGTGACACTCTAAAAGGAGGAGTCCTAAACTGACTTTGTTATGTCAAACATGTTACTTTGTTCTACTTGTTGTTACTTATATCTAACATGTTGTTACTTTGCAAAGTCCTAACCACTGAGAAACTGCAATGACAGTATATTGCCTGTTAAGGAATTAATGACTCTCTATACCCCAGTGCCAAATGTTTAATATTTAGTGACATCTTTGTTAACGGAGCCCGAGAGTCCATTTTATTTATTGTTTTGGTTGTGTGGTTTTATTTTATAATATTTATGAATATTTTTAAGAATTAAAAGTTCATTGCTCTTTGAAAGGGTGTACTTGCATTATTATGCTAATATATTATCATTATATCAGTGGCACAAAATGGTCTTAATTACAATAATATAATTTATCGCAATTATTTCTGGGACAATATATCGTCCAACAAAAGTAGTTATGACAGGACTAGCTACACATTTCAAACGGTGTGTATTTTAATGTTTATTGGCCAGCCCTATTCACTTCCATTGTAAGTGCCTTAGTGTAACAGTCATTTTTGCTGCTTGTTTTTAAGTAGTCTAAATATTTTTTGTGGTATTCAACATTAATGCTGTCAATTCACCTTAACTTGTTTTAAAACTGGAACAATCCTTTATTTTCGAAAGGACAAAACCTAATGCAATAAACAGACTCAAATGTGATGATACCTTTAAGTCTGTCTGGACTTGCCAGGCTGTTGTCAACGGTCGTCTGATTATTCTGAAGATGTGCATCAATGACTTCTGAGAAAGAAAAAAAAAAAAAAAAAAACACATTTAAATGATAGATTGGTTCATGTAAATGTCAGGCGGTTTTCACACTTGGTTCAATTGTTATTTAATCTGGACTAAAGTTTGATAAAAAAAAATAAAAAAAAAAATTAAAAAAAAATCACAACACATAAAAAGGGGTCATGAGACATGAGGAATAAAAATGTTCTTGATCTTTTGACATAAGATGTCATTCTACTATAAAACATACTGTAATTTTAAGAAATCAAAACTCCCTCAATAGAAAGAGAATTTAAACGGCTCATTTGGAAATTGTGGATTTTGTGACATCACAAGGACCAATATGTCAGCAAAAAACTGTCTCTACAGCAAGACATCAACGCCCACTTTTACAATGTTGCACCCTTGGCCCCGCCCACTGGCACTCAGTCAGACAGGTAAAGAGAGATGGGCCTCTGTCATGGGAGTTTTATCTACACCAAAAGGGGAATTTATCATTTGCCTAAATGATTGTCTACATAAACATGCACTAGATGAACTGCTTTTACCGGAATCATGTATCTCGTGCCGCTTTTAAAAGATGCGATGTTAAGTTAGAACTCTTCTGTGACACCCATTCAGTAGCTGTGTCTCGTTTCAAAGGCTGTGTGCTAGGTAGGACGCATCCTTTGAAGGCTGCAGTATACAGAGCGTCCTCCTTTAAACAAGCCTCGGTTAAACGAGACAGCCTTCGTAGGACAAATGGAACGTAACAGAGTGGCGTGCTGTCATAGCAACTATTTAACAAGCACAAGTGCTTTGAGGGAGAAGGGAACAAATTCCCTTTGGAAGGGAATGTATGAGGTAAATTTTAGGAGAGTTATAATAATGTAAAGAGAAAAGAGAATAGATTTTACAGGCGTACTTTTAGTCTAATACTTTAATTATATATTAATATAATTATACATATTATATACTCTGCACCCATCTACTGAGGTACTTCAACTTGGGCATTAACATGACTTCCACTTGAACATCATATTTACAGGCAAATTGGCATAATTTTAGACGTTTCCGTCAAAGCAAAGAATTGTGGGTTACGAGTGCCCACGAAGGATACACCTCTTGCATCCTCCGAATTCCCGTGAAAGATCGCATTCGAAGTGTCCTACTTGCTTTTCTGAAATGAGACAGCCTTGAGAACATATGTGGCCGACAAAAATGACCTCCACAGGACACAGCCACAGTCTTGCTGTTTTGAGTATGGACGCTTTTTTGTACCAGTCTGCGCTATTTTTAAGTTGTTACTGGTTGTTATTGGTATTAAATTTGTTGGTCTATGTAAACATGCACTAGATGGAGGTCTTTGATCATTATGATCCGTTTCCGACGATGTGCCCTGCATTTTAAGAACAGTACAAGCACAAATGAAAAAAAAAAAAAAAAAAAGTCTGTTCTGGTCCATTCCACTTATGCTTTCGAACCATATCAGCATGGATTGCTTGTGAACCAGTCACAATATTATTCAAGCTTTGCAAAGGAACAGTTAATAAAAAATGGGGCAGTTAAAAACATGATTGGACCCAACCACAAGTAACCAATTCCAATCAACTGCTGTTGTGATTGAGTGAATGGTTTAATATATTCAGATGCAATGTGTGGAGTAAGCGTTGTGTGTAAACCCTAAAATTTTGTTTTATTATATTGTGGAGCTTGTTAGTTTCAAATATACTTTATGGTTGTATTTGAGGGGCTGCATGATGTTAGCCAATCATAACAGTGGCTGTTACTTTGAAGTTTTAAGGAGGCAAAACTGAGTGTTTTAGAGAGAGGGACAGAGACAGTGTGGAAAATGATCAGTCATAACTAAATTATGACTGTTTTGGTGCAAAAAAAAAAAAAAAAAAAAAAAAAAAAAAAACTTTACTTGCATTATCAGTGCACCTCATGGAAGATAATAAAATTATATCTATATAAAAAAAAAATTGTCATGACCCCTTTAAGAAATTACTCTGTGTTCTTACCGTCAAAGTTGGACAGTTTGTTAATAGACGAGTCCACAGCCTCCTTCAACTGCCTCACCGCTGTTTAGAAAAGAAAAGGTCATGTTACTATACGTCTCTTTAAAGTCACTCAAGCAAACCAGTTGCAACTAGTAAACATTTAGAGAGAGATTAATATAAAATCTCTTACTATATAACAGTGAGGTACCTCAACCGAATTTAATTGTTGCAACAAAACTGTACATTTGTAGTATTTCCCGTCCATACAAAAAGCAAAAAAACAAATAAAAAAAAAACATGGCAAGCAGTGTTTATCATTAAAAGCTCATAGGTCTCAGAACACATGCTGGCAACAGTGAAAATCCCCAGAAGAGAGAAACTCCAATGTCAGTAGGTGATGAAATCAGAATAGACGGCATGCAGTAAGTGTTTATCAAGAATCCATGTAATGTACATGCATGCACATGTACTGAGAAATTACACCAATGTCTGCAAGAGCAAAAGCAACTGATGACTTGCATCTATACAGATGGCAAAATTTTACACTTATAAGATTGCAAGTGAATGATTAAAACAGAATAAGAACTAACTTTAAAGAATAGTTTAAGTCAAAAATGAAAAAATTCTCATAATTTTCTCATCCTCGTTCCATTCCAAACCCATATGACTGACATTCATAATTAACTTTTTTATACAAATGAAAGCATTTAGTGAGCAGGGGCCTTCAAGTTCCAAAAAGGACAAAAAGCACCATAAAAAGTCCATTAGATTCTTTTTAAGACATACAATAATTATTTGATGAACAGTTCAAAATTTAAGTTATTCACTGTATGATTTTGTTGTATTGCAAGGTGAACTTTCTGCTTAACATCTCCTTTTATGTTCCACAGAAGAAAGTCATACAGAGTTGAAACGATGACAGAATTTTTATTTTTGGGTGAGTTATCCCTTTAAATCATTACTATGGCAATCGATTTAGATATACCCGATAGTGTCTACACTGTCTGAACAAAATGGATCCTTTAAGGCTGGGGTACAAACAAAAGGCATATACCAAAATTCGATTTGACCCATTAAAAGTAAATGGCAAATCACAACAACAATTCAAAGAAACTCACTGAACTGCTTGTACAGAGTAGAAACGGGACATGTCTTTCAAGGGCATTTCTGGTGAATTTAGTAGAAGCTCTAGTCTCCATTGTGTACCTGACATCAACAACAGAGCAGTATGCTGGAGTACTCCGCTTCCTCTGTTTTTAAAAACAGACTATTACACATTTTTATTTATTTATTTTTTTTTAGCTCTATTACTAGAGCTGTTTGAAATGTTAATCAAAGACTTGCTGTAAACCAAAAGACACAATGTCAAGACACAATGTGCTTTTGTGTCTAATAATGAACGATTAAAACAATTACATCCCAATATTTTTCCAAAGTTGACGATTTTGATATATACTTCAATATTTATGCACTTGCTCATGATATTCAATTAGAGGAACAATCATTCCTCGAAACAGCCCTTGCCGATTGAAAATGTTTAAATGCAAGGAGGTAAAATACAGTAAAGATCTAGTTAAAAATCATCAAGGCATGTTTTCACACTTTTTTCACTGAAAGAAGAATATGAAATAATTTATGCACCAATTCAATTAATACATAATATTAAATAGCAATATATACACTAGGATATATCTTTGCTAAATCATTTAAAAAAATAAATTAAAAAATAGATATTTTGAACAGATTCCTGGAAATGAATCAAGCCTACCAATTATAACACGATTTTTGTTTTAGCTTTAATCATCATCAACTGTGTTCATTTATGAGACAGGGAAGGATTGTGACTAGTTTAACTGCACTTCACTGCACTAACTGCTCTTTAGGAAACTTAAAGAATTAAAATCATAGCAATATTCACAATGTTGCTTAAAAGGAATGGTTCACCCAAAAAAGAAAATCCTCATTATTCACCCTGATGCCATCCCAGATGTACAAGACTGTCTTTCTTCAGCAGAACACAAATGAAGATAGAGCTCTATCAGGTCCTTATAACAGAAGTACACGGGTGCCAGCACCTTGATGGTCCAAAAGTCATATTTACGCAGCAAATAAGTAATCCATGCGACTCCAGTCGATCAGTGAATGTCTTCTGAAGCGAATCAATGTTTATGTAAGAAACAAATCAATAACTATAACGTTATTAACTTTTAAAAAGTGCTTCCTGCCAGCAGCTGACGCTTCACATAGCTGGTCGCGTGAGTCATGCGAGAATTCCGAAGTGGCGCTTATTTTCAACAGAAGAACGAACGTCACGCGAGAGTTCGGCCGTTTCAAACTGCATCAGAGACCTGTATGGTAGCACCAATTTAAAGTTTAAAAATTTTTTCATTATCAACTTGTTTCTTACATAAATCTATTGATTCGCTTCAGAAGACATTCCCTGATCGACTGGAGTCGCATGGATTACTTTATTGCTGCCTAATTGTGACTTTTGGACTGTCAAAGTGCTGCCGCCCGTGTACTTCAATTATAAGGACCTGATAGAGATCTTCTGATCTTCTTCTAAAAATCTTCATTTGTGTTCTGCTAAAGAAAGACAGTCATATACATCTGGGATGGCATCAGGGTAAGTGAATAATGACAGAATTATTTCTTTAATAGAGCGCAACAGTGCCCGTCCACTTTTTCAGCCATCTTGGTTCTGAAAGCCTTTTTCCCATTCATTTCAAACTCGCATGAAAATATTTACAAACATTTTGATA
The DNA here is from genome assembly GCF_019703515.2 of Myxocyprinus asiaticus. Classification (NCBI taxonomy): domain Eukaryota; kingdom Metazoa; phylum Chordata; class Actinopteri; order Cypriniformes; family Catostomidae; genus Myxocyprinus; species Myxocyprinus asiaticus. The sequence goes on from NC_059378.1 coordinate 39,478,687, forward strand.
GTAAATGTAAAGCAGTCAAGTTTCACTTTAAATGTAACATTCGTGTAATGTCAAATTTTCTTGATCATTGGGGTTCATACATGGAGTGTTAATGACAAACAGTGACTCAGAGGGGGGCCTGGGTAGCTCAGTGGTAAAAGACACTGGCTACCACCCCTGGAGTTCGCTAGTTCGAATCCCAGGGCTGCTGAGTGACTCCAGCCAGGTCTCCCAAGAACCAAATTGGCCCGGTTGCTAGGGAGAGTAGAGTCACATGGGGTAACCTCCATGTGGATGCTATAATGTGGTTCGTTCTCAGTGGGGCACGTGGCGAGTTGAGCGTGGTTGCCGCGGTGGATGGCGAAGCCTCCACACACGCTATGTCTCCGTGGCAACGCGCTCAACAAGCCATGTGATAAGATGTGCGGGTTGACGGTCTCGGACGCGGAGGCAACTGGGATTAGTCCTCTGCCACCCGGACTGAGGCGAATCATTACGTGACCACGACGACTTAAAAAAAGCACATTGGGAATTGGGCATTCCAAATTGGGAGAATTTTTTTTTTTTAAATTGATACAGAGGAAATGCCCACCTACTCAACTTATGTGGAGATAATAGAAAGAAATAAAGAATCTCAAAAGGTCTTTCTTTGTGCAAAATAAAGACTTGTGCATTTAATCAGAAAGCCTTAAACATGTGAAAGAAAAGAATTTAGGAGAGAGATAGATTTTACTATTGCATGCTTATAATATAATAAAGCAATATCACACAAGCAAGAGTGCTGTATGCCCCTACAGGCACAAGGCAGAGTTCCGCAGGCAATCACAGCCGTGCTGATTTATGGCCATACAGCACAATTGCAAGTGCGATATTGCTTTTATACAACAGTTTAAAGAACAAAGTAAATTAAAAAAATGAGGAAAATCTAAAAGGACTGTGAATAAAAAAAAAAAACCCATTTGTGCATGGAACTACTTTCTTACGCCACAGATCAGGATCTGCCGTTGCTATTTCAAAAGATGCGCACAAACCTCCGTTAAGATTGAACTTGTGTTATTACCTGCGTCTGTCGCGACTCCCCAGCAGTAGTGTAGTGTTAGTCAGCTTGCTGAAGATAATGGAAATTCTGGTCAAATACATCCTATTTTCTCTGTGTAAAAATCGCCGTCTGTGCGGGGATCCCCCTATGTATTTCGCAGTAGCAGGTGTACAAAAGTAATTCACTACAGAAACAGTTCTCTCCTCCACCATGTTGATTTCATCTCACAACACGAAACTCTTGGTATCAGGTAAGCGCCTTGAGTATGTTTTTGGTTACTCCGTCTGTTGTCTCTCTCAGCTGTGATAAGCCTTATTTAAGTCTTAATGGAAATTGTATATCCCCATTTTATTATATGATTCCCAGTTAAATATGACTAAAAGACATACTGTATAAAACTTTGGATTTAAAGTTGATGATTTTAAGTATAGAATAATATAGTATAGAATACAAAATATTCAGATATATAAAAACAGTTTAAGTTTTTTTGGTGCACGTTGTTCGCAGCATTTTTCTGATTGGTGGATTTTTATTTTTTTTCAGGATCATTGGTATTGTAGTTCTTCACCAGGAATTCTGCTATTAAATAATAATTTTTTTTTTTTTTATCAAGTTGAAATAACATGGACTGATGGCTTCAACAGAAACATATACCATCGATTAACCTCCAAGCTCACTGTCGTTCTGTCTTTAAAAGTGTATACGTTTTCGTTAATAATCTATTCTACTATGTAAAAAATTAATGGGATTTTTGTGGTCCCAATGGGATTTTTACTTCCAGCACCAAATGCAAATAAATATTGAATATTCAACACATAGAAAATATTGATAAACAGGTATTTAAGGAATCCATAAAGCCCCACCAGATGTGGTTAGGAGGTTCTGAGAGTTGCCTGTCCCTGCCTGGCTTCCTTACAGAGTAAAAAAAAAAAAAAAAAAAAAACATCTGCTTGCTGGTCGCTCATTAATAAGGTCTTAATTGATTAGTGCGGCTGAGGAAGGCATTGGAAAGAATGCTGTGTACTCACATTGACACTCAATGTACTGTTGGATTAAAGTGCAGTCTCCTCCACTCTTTAAAAGAAAGTGGTCTACCAAAGAAAGAAAAACCCTCCATTAAATGAGCAGCAAATGAAAGATATGCGAGGGGCATAAGATGATATTAAAACATAAGCCAGATCTACATGATACAACATGAGATGCAACCAGACAGATATGCAGAGGGCAGGACAAGAACACAGATGGGAGACTGCATCTATTCATTGACCTGAAGGGATTGACTGACACCTGTCACTCACCTGTCACCTCAATCAAAAACAAACTTATACATAAAGAATCAAGGGTGATATTTTCACGGATGCCTCCAGATATTATAAGCATTATTTAATTTTGCTAAAAAAAAATCTTCCATATAGTTTCCATCTGGCAGTGCTATTATATAAAAGTACAGTTTGTACAACTAAGCAATTTGATGTTACAATGAAAGGTCTTGTGTGTAATGACATGCACATAACTTTAGGTTTTAAAACCAAACACACTTATGACAAAAATCAAAACCATGTTTGTATATTTTAATAATTTCCAGCTTTGCACATGCTGCCATTCTCTACAAAGGTCTTACTGATGTGTACTATGGAAATCCATCTTTCCATAGACACCATTAAAATCCCATTTTGTGGAAAAGTACGACATGGGATCAGTTCTACGAGTGAATTGTCTCTGCCTTGAGGTCTGTGGTCTGTGGCACACCAAATTAGAATAAATGAAGAAATAACTGCATCATGATGATGCATGCAGCACTAGTAGTTTCGTTTCTAAGATTCTGTTCAGGATAATAAAATCACCCTGACCCAGTATTCAATCCTTTTATAGTAGGGGTGTAACGATATGTCGTGCCACAATATATCGCGATACAAAAATGCGACGATACGCATCATGAACTTGAAAAATTAAATTGCAATATAACAGAGTTAGTTTAGTTGACCAACTAAAAGTTTGAACAACAAAGGGGATAATCAGCGTTTAGTCGAGATTACTGCAATTATAGTTAAATATATCATTTTGACACGCTTTGTGATCAGAACTTTATGATAAACAACGATCATCATCTAATATTGCTGCACCACATGCGCTTCATTCTAATAGAAAAGCTCATTGCCGAAAGCACACTGACTTCTGCCATAACAGACTTTAGTGTAATTGCAATTACTTGCGCAGACTTCATGGACACCGATGTCTCGGGCATCAAAGTCTGCATGTTTTAAAGCACTTTAGACGGTTTCTGAAAGCAAGCACATGTAATACAGGGAGCACCAGGAGTGAGAGAGACACGTCTTTTCAGTGCAAGGGATCCAATGCCAACTTCATGAGAGACTGCACTGCGTGCCAGAAAATAAGTTTACAGAGGTTTAACAATAATGTAATATTAATCTACTGTATATAATGCTGATTATAATGTATAAGGCTATAGGGGAATATATTCCTAATGATGCCAAATATAATGATTCGATTTCAACAGTAAATTTAGGGCCAACATTATTTAACTGGATAAGCATGCGCTTCCATTATAAATGTGACAATACTATTTTAAAAATCCTAATATTAAAACATCTTATATGTATGTAATCAGTGACCATATGCAAGCATACTGTGTGACTGCATATAAAATTCTGTATTTTCAACAAAGCAGAATTATGAATATTTCTATTCTGGGATCACCATTGCCCTGTTCTCAGTACACTCTCCCGCATAAAAAAGTAACTTATCTTGAATCAGGCTTCGTTTAAAGTATAGTAGAGTGTCAAACTGTGAATTCCGTTTGGTGAACCGAACCATGAGATGAGTAAATCGTTACACCCCTACTTTTCAGAATTCATTTAATAAATAAATGTAATAAAGCCCCTAAAATGTACAACTTTTGGTCCCAAATGAAATTAAATTCCCTAAATGAAATAACTTTTTGGTCTTAAATGTACTAAAGGTCCCAAACCTTTGGTGTATATGTAATAAAGGTCATAAAATGTGACCCTCTTTATTTGGTCATAAAATGTACTAAAGGCCCTAAATGTAAAAATATTTGGTCCCAATTGTAAAAGGCCCTTTTTTGGTGCAATATGTAATAAAGGCTCTAAATGCAAACACATTTGGTCCTAAATATTTTGGTGATGTAAAGGCCCTAAATGTGATAAATCTGGTCCTAAATGTAAAAAAGGCCCCACTTAACTGTATGTAAATAAACAGTATCATTTACCTTCCTTAACAATAGTAACGTCATTAAACTTTTGATAAAAGTATACATAATTCATAGTTTCTTTAACATATATATATATATATATATATAGCATTTTAGTTCAAGTTGGTCACATTTAGAACATTGGGCAAATATTGCATGAAAGTATGCCTTGTTATAACTGCATATTAGTGCTTTGCAATGGAAATGGAGTATTAGTCATCAATAAACCAATTTATAACTCAACAAAGGGATGTTTAAATGTTAACTGTTACAATTACATTTAGGACCAAAATTTATTACATTTACACACTGTTTACAACATTTTAAAGACCAAATTTGATTACATTTAGGACTATTTATAACATTTGTTCCCTCAACCCCTGCCATTCTGAATTCATCAAGCTTGTTATAATCCATTCAAGAATTTCCTTATCTGTGACAGATACCTGCAGTGCTGAATTTGGCCAAAACAAGGCATGTCCTCACTGCACCTGTGATGCCTAAAAATGCTGTCTAGGTAAGCAGCTCTCTAGGCTTTGGAAAGTATCTAGTCGAAGTAGCTAAACAGAACAACTTTCTGGTGCTAAAACTGCGAGGAAACTTGACAACTACCCTTAACCTGATTCCTAAAGAACAAATGGAGACCAAAAAGAGGGACAAACGGGAAAATGGCATGTTAAATAAGTTTGGTAGACTGTAAACAAAGGTGCAAATCTGAATGCACATGCTGAGAGAACAAGACAAGGCCTTAGAGACAGAAAAGGTAATAACAGAAACAAAGCTAAACAGACAAAAATAAAGAGGAGCAGAACAAAAAGTGAAAAACAGGCAAACAAAGGTGAGCTCCCATGCTGAATAAGCCAGAGTTGATGCAAGGTAAGCAGAAGACACTAACAGACTCATGCGTCTTCAACTCACCTAGACTGTTGTTTTCTTTTATGCTTTTCTCCTGCAGCTGTTCTAACCGCACTGAAAAACGACAACGAGAACATGTGGGATGACCACAAATAAAAAAAGATCTCTATATACTGATAGATGTTCCTCCTCATCCTTTTTACCTTGAAATGATCTCCTTTAAAAGTGTTTCAAACACTGCGGAAGAAAGACACAGTGCAAAATGTTACCTTGCAGGGCCGTCAGTCTCTCGTTCGTGAAGTCGTTGTCTGCCTGCAGGGCTTCGATTCGGGCCTGAAGCGCTTGTTCCTTCTCTTCCATCTCTTCAATCCTCAACTGTAGTTCTTTCTTCTCGTTCAGTCCTTTCTGAGTGAGCTCCTCGTGTTTGCCCTCTGCCAACTAAACAAGATTTAGAAAACTCACGTGTCAAGACAACTTCGTGTCGGAGAAAAAAGTTTAACAGTTTACAAGGAACAAGGCATGCTAACAACAATGTTAATCTAGAAATCTTCAGCTTTCTGAAGAAGACAGAAATAAGATGCAGATAATATGTGCTTGAATCTACATTCTGAGGGCTGCACAATTAGGACAAAAATCATAATTGTTTTATTATATTTTATATTCTAATCACAATTAATTACGATTAATAGTTTAAACTAAAAAAAAAATAAATAAATAAATTTAGTTTAGGGCAAATACATGGCATTACTTTATTTAGGCTACACATCAAAACAAGCCAAAAACTGTTCATGTGAGACATACAACGTGTATTAGACTGCGCTAAACTCTCTCTTACAGCCATTCCGAATCTGCACATGCATAATCAGCACAGAAAATGCCAAAAAAGTCTGACCGTGTCTGGGCCTAGACTAATCTAAACACACCGATTCATCATTGCATTACTTCACACAACAGACATGTTTCTGATTACAGTCGTAAAAAAAAAAACACTTTGCAAATAGAAAATTTAGACACGACTGTAGTAGCCTATACAAAAAAGGGATTTCTGTAACTGGCTCTTTTCACTATTAGTTAACTGTGAAAGCAGAAATTCAAATCTTGATTTGGGCTGCAACGAAAGATTATTTTGATAAATCGACTAATCTAATGATCAGAACGATTATTTGACTATTCGGGCGATTACTGCAACAATTAATCATCAGCTCTTAACTGATTATTCAGCTTGTGCCCCAACATAAAAGGATGTATTAAACATGCTCACTAACAATAAAGAGTTCAAAATCATCTTTTAAAAATACCTCTAAATAACATTCAATGAATTACAAGGGAAAAAAACTTGGATTTTTATTAAGTTAAAACAAAATAACTGCAAAAAAAAAAAAAGTTTGTCTTGTTTTCCATTTAAAATTGTCTAAAAATCCTAAAAACAAGAAAATTACTTGGAAAAACAATATATAAAAGATATTTAGACTTGTTTTAAGAGAATGGATCTTAAATATAAGTGTATTTTGTATATAAGTGTATTTTTTCACTTGGTTATACTTCTGTGAGTGCAGTAAAGACAAAATATACTTGTATTCAAGATCTATTCTCTAAAAGTCTAAATATCTTATATGCTGCTTCTCGGGTAAATGTATCTTGTTTTAAGGATTTTTAGATATTTTAAAATATTAAAATATTAAATATTATATTCAACATTCTCAGATAACATTTTTTTTCTTCTGCAGTACAGCTGCTAAAGTAAATGTATGTAAGGTGTTTTAGATACTTACATTGGAAAACAAACCAAAAACAACTATTCAAAAACGTATTTTGTTGCAGTGTATAATGGGCTAAGACTACATTCCAAAACGTTTTTGTTCACTTCAATCCATCTTTAACTCACAAAAAACAAACTCTCTCTTCTTAGAGATGCATACCGCAGATCAACCTCCACCATTGAGCACCAATATATTACACTAGCGTAAATACTGTATTTGCACCACAACAGGTTAAAGGCAAATTCTGGGAAATGACAAAAAAATTTTTTAAAGACCTTTGGTGGTAGTGTGTGAATGGTATCAATATTTAAAATAATGACAGGTGCATTATGTTTACTGAAAGTGAATCCAGCCATTTAATACAAATATAACAGGTTTCATGTGTGCAAGTGAATAAATGGACATGCCTTAATCTTTTCTGTAAGATCCTTGATTTCACTGACAGCTCCGTTGTATCTGTTGGCGAGTTCTCGGAGCTCCTCTTGTGTGTTCTCATTCATTTCTCTCAGGTGTGTGCACTCATCCTCTGTGTTACTCAAACTCCTCTGAAACACAAAAACACAGAGATGACAAAAAAAAAAAAAAAAAAAAAAAAAAAAAAAGTTCACTTACAAGCAAACAAATGGGCCCCACCCTAAAAACGTAATTGACATTTTAAAATTCTGCTATATTGCAAAACAAACAAATACTCTTGTCTATGCATCTTGTGTTTGGATAGTTTGGGTTCGTATTATAATTGCTATAAATTCAGGGTTCTCTATTTATAGTTAACCATGATTACAGTATATGTTGATTCTTGAGCAATAAATCTCTGAATTACATATTTCTTTGCCCAATGTCACATTTTGTATGCAGCATTTTTAGCATACTGGGAACCTGCTTGGCAATGATTATTAGATATAAATGCATTGTTAGCCGAGATGTATTATAATTTCTGAAATAATTTTTGTTCCTCCATGTTTCTCTGTGGCCACCACTATTTTGATTTGATAATCAAGTAAATGTCAATTGAAGCGAGGGCAAGCAAAGAAAAATACGACTATAATGGAAACGTGCCCTATTAGCACATACAATGTGTCTGCAACTTCGTATCTTGTGAATAACAATAAACCTTATTCCTAATTAAACCTCATCTGGTGAAATAAAGTATATATATACACAAACTCTTCATCTGGTGAATATATGGACTCTAAAAAGCTTACTTTGGCAAATACTTAAATATAAAGCATTGTAACGGAGCCAAGTCTCGTCATTTCAAAATAAGAGCCCCTTGTGTGTTTTGGGCTTGTTTATCCTCCAGTAACCCTGTGTCCACATGCGTGGATGTTGTATTTTGACTTCGCTATATGCAAAGCATAATTTAAATTAATAAAAAACCGACTGAATACTGTTCACAAGACTCTAGACTGTCATTTAAGGTTAAACTTCTGCCACGCCGAGTCACGTGACACAACAGCATGCCGTCGATTTCCTTGAAGCACTCCTACAGACGCAGTGCCAACAAAAGTGCCTCTGGTTAGAAATATCTTTGTTTTTTCACTGAAACCTGTTTGGTTGTAAAGAGTAGCGCCTCTAGTTTAGTTTGATATGCCGCTTTATATGCTGTTAATTTTTTGCACGTCAGCTCTCTGATAAACATGATTCCTACATATGTGGAAACTGGCACCGCATTTCCTTAAAAGTAGAAAAAACATGTTCGCTATTTTGAAGAAATGTCAAATCTAACACATCTGAAGGTCATTTCGCTTCATTTTAATATACATTTTATGTTAAATTTTGTTATCTCTGTACAGTACGTTTCTATTCATTAACATTAGTAAATGCATTCATATATTTACTGTGTATTTTCACATTGATAAGCAATGGGTTCATCCAAAAGCTACAAAATGTTGCTTTCAGAGGCTTTATATGGAGTTAGGATGAAATTAAGGTGCATTTCGAACTGTTCTGTACATTTTATTTTAACATGGTTGGCAGTGGATGATGCTCAACATTACTTTGAATAAGAATTATTTGCTCTAGGAAATTTTTTTATTTTAGCTTGTTTATTAGGTGCTACTAGTTACAAATCAAAAAGGGAAATGGAAAATTCACACAGCAGTCACGCTCGGGTCTCAGGAGGTTATAGTTAAAAGTGCTTATGCACCAAATCTTCATTTTTTTATTTTTTTATTATTGGGATTTTGGTTGGGTTAGGCTAACCCTAAACAATAAACTAAATCTGGGATTTTATTCATTTTGGACTCTTGTAACCTCTATGTCTGTGCCTGTTACAGTAAATAAAGACTGGAATTTTTTTTTTAACATTAAATCAAATTTAAAAACGATCGGCCGATGAATCTGTAATCGGCCTTTTCCACCACCCCAGTTATTGGTATCGCCAAAATCCACTATCACTCAAGGTCTAATTTCGCCAATTCAACAGCACTTTTATATTGAGATCAATATTATACGCATGTTTTGATGTATTTTACCTCCACCTCGGACAGCTTCCTGACCACCTCGATCTTCTCCTGAAGGACCCGCCTCAGGGACTCTTTGGCTGTTGTCTCATAATTGTGTTTGTCCTCTGTTAAGGCTACAAGCTCCTTGCGGATACTGTCTTCTGTTTGGTTCTGAGGAGACAGAAGCCATGAAGCAACAGGAAGGATTTGTGTGTTCACATTCATACAAATCAAATACTCAAAACAAACATGGGTCTTACTTTTGAATATGCTTGCAACTGATTCCCCATCACCTCCAATCTGGAGAGTAACCGGTCCTCATCGATTAGAGCCTGTAAAAAAAAAAAAAAAAAAGAGTGCACATTATGCCAAATACAACAAATTTAGGGCAACGGATTAAGATGCCTTTTAAAAACAAACGGTCGGCAGCAGCACTTCCGGGATCTTCTGGCACCCCAGAAAAGAACTGCTTTCAATGGGCGCACATTGTTTGAAACACACAATTGAAACGCATTGTTGTTGTTGTAATACTTCTAAACTATATCTTTGCTTTACTTTTGAATGCAGTAAGTAACTTATTCAATATGGTTTCCTGTAGCTCAACTGGTAGATGAATATTACTTTTTTATTTTTATATACCACATTTCTCAGGCTTTAGAAGTGCGTTAAACAGGAGGATGCCTATTCATCAACTGTTACATGTACGACAAAATCATACAGGCATACTTAAGTTAAAATTTGTTTTGTCAATAGTTCAGAAGGAACCAACATACATCTCTTCAAAGTATTCCACAAATGTTTGACTGATTAAAGACATTATTACACATAAATGCTTTAAACATTGTGAACAATCAAATGGCAGCGCTGCTCAGATCAGCTATTAAAAGCTGCTGCTCTGAGGAACCCGGAAGCACGGTTGCCTACGGTGTGACGTCAGGGTAATTTCATCTACACTGAATAATTCATAATAGTCTCCACTTTAATGTGATGTACCTGCCAGCTGTTTTCTGATGCTTCTTGTGTGCTGGCCAGCAGCCTCTGAAGAGTGGCCAACTTCTGCTCCAACATCTGCTCTCTGTGTAAGGCCTCCTGAAGGACACAAATGGAGCATTATAATAAAGGGAAAGCTCACCCCAAAATGAACGTTTGGTCATTTGATGTATTATTAACATTTTATACAAGAAAAACATTTGTTTATAAGCATCTCAACATGCATTTCCTTTGGATCTGGACAAGACTCCTAATGGCCAGTAGAGGTCAGTGTTGCGCCATACCTGCAGGTACTGGGAGAGCTGAAACAGTTCCTGAGAATACATACTGGGTGTATTTGCAGACACCTGCACACAAAGCCAAACACAATAGAAAAGAGACATCAGACAACCATATACCTGCAAGGTTTAATGAACTGCTTTTAATCAAGCATCTTTTCATGTGTTGTCCTTTATATATTTGAACCTGTACAATCAAATTCCAGTCAAATAAAACTAAACTTTTGAAATGGTAAGACTCAAAAGAAAACTGATAAACTAATAAATGGGGCCTTTTTCTTGAACTTGAATTGCCTCATTCTAAGCAGTTGAAATCAAAACAGAACTGTCTAAATGGTGAAATCATGGTTAATATCATCTGAAATTTTGTTTTGTTTATTGAATCCACATGAGGTGGACTCTCCCCACAGTAGAAAGAAGAAAGAGAACTTTCCATATTGACAGAGTCACATGTTCGGTCAGATATAGACACACTGTAACCAAATGTTCACAGGACATGACATTGACAGGTCTGCATTTCTGGGGTCAAAGAGTCATGAAACCCCAAAACACATTTTTTGATATGTTAACAGATATGTACAGGTTGCACATCATTGAAAACAAATGACAGATGTCACTGGGTCTCATTCATGAAACTTTTGTAAATGAGAAAATTTGCACGTAAAAATGGACCTTCACGAAAACATTCTGCCGGATTCACAAACGCTCCGTACTCCCCAAATTTGTTTGTTAAATGTGCGTATGTTAGTGAATTCCAAACATTCGTAAAGAGGGGGCGAGTGCGCGTTCATTCCCAATTATCATAACTCACGCCCATGAAAACTCCATACAAGGAAGGCACCAGACTCGCTAGTAAATGCTGTTAACATCTATGCGGAACAGTAATGAAATCGTTTTTATGAATGAAGTGCATTCACATAGTAAACTGCTGATTTAGCAAAAACAACAGTCTCTCAAAGAAAGTGACTTACTGTCATATCATGTCATCGGAAGCTCTATTGTGAATCAAACAGTCAATAAAAATGGTTTGACATGAGTGTAAACAAAATGGGAGGAGGATGTACACCACCATTAATCTTCTCTGGTTCAGTTCACAGCACATCGCCAGCATCATCTGTGAAACTTCTCGGGTAAATCACGATGGTAACAGTGATATACTTGCAACTGGAAGAATCTTCAGAGAAATTAATAAAATATCTGAAGAAGTTCTTTGATCGAAACGCTGTAAGATTTTACATATTTTCAAGCTATTCAACAATGTGCAGGCTTTTTCTATTTTCCCCATTGTATTGTGTACGCACCTGAACGCGATGTGTTTATTTATGGATTTAACAGCATTATCATTAACCATACGTTATCAACTGAGCACGATTTACTGATGCCTACACTAAATTATGAAACCTAAATTAGAGCGCATTCATTTTTGTTCTAGAAAAATCAATCGCTTCTGCTGGAAAAACGATAAGCAGAATTGGGAAAAAAATATACTTTTGAAAAAGTAAATTCAAGCAGTAAAGAAATGTTTGTAAATAAGAATATTCAATAGTTTAAAAAGAAAAAGCTTTCTTTCCTTTTTTTCTAATTTATGTATTTTTTTTAAGGTTAATTTCACTAATTTAATTATTAGTTAATTTCTTCATTACTTATTTAATTTCACTTCTTTCAAAGTCGAATGGCAGTTTGCCTGAAAGCACACAATGCGTTTGGATGTCTTGCCCATGATTTACACATTTAAATTTTGTTCGTACCAACTAATGTTTTGAAAATAAGAAAACTTTCATGAATTCGAGAATTTGTCAGAATGGCTTGAACAATTTACACAATTTGTTCTGCTGTGTTTCATGAATGAGGCCCAATGTGTATTTATAAGGGGAAATTGGTTATTTATTTTCTTCTGTTTTTTGAGCCATTTGTAAAAAATATATTTACATTGAAATTAATTTAGCTGTGTACACTCAACTTAAGATGCTAGGAAAAGTACACTGCCTGGCCAAAAAAAAAGTGGCAAACTCTTATAATTTCGTTGGACCGCCTTTAGCTTTGATTACGGCGCACAATCGTCTATGCATTGATTCGACAACCTTATGCAACGTCACAACATTTATTTCCATCCAGATTTGCATGAATTGTTGGCTGAGATCTTGTATTGATGACGGGAGAGTCGAACCACTCCGTAAGTCTTCTCCAGCACATCCCAAAGACATTCAATGGGGTTAAGGTTAGGACACTGTGATGGCCAATTCATGTGTGAAAATGATTCATCATGCTCCCTGAACCACTCTTTCACAATTTGAGCCTGATGAATCTTGGCATTGTCATCCTGGAATATGCCCGTGCCGTCAGGGAACAAAAAAATCCATTGATGGCATAACCTCGTCGTTCAGTATATTCAGGTAGTCAGTTGAATTAATTTTATTGCCGCATAACGTTGCTGAGCCTCGACCTGACTAACTGAAGCAACCTCAGATCATAACACTGCCTCCAGAGGCTTGTACAGTGGGCACTATGCATGACGGGTGCATCGTTTCATGTGCTTCCCTTCTTACCCTGACGTGCCCATCGCTTTGGAATAGGGTAAATCTGGACTCATCAGACCACATGACCTTTTTCCATTGCTCCACAGTCCAATCTTTATGCTCCCTAGCAAATTGAAGTTGTTTTTTCCAATTAGCCTCACTAACAAATGTCTTTCTTGTGGCCACACAGCTGTTTAGTCCAATCCTGTAAGTTCTCATCACATTGTGCGTGTGGAAATGCTCTTACTTTCACTATTAAACATAGCCGTGAGTTCTACTGTCGATATTTTATGATATTTTGTCAAGCGTTTAGTGATCTCAGATCATGATCATTCAAGATTATTTCCCGACCACATTTCTTCTGTGAAACTGATGGTTCAACACTATCCTTCCAGGTTTTAATGCGCTGGACAGTTCTTAACCCAATTCCAGTGATTTCAACAATCTCCTTAGTTGTTTCCTTTGCTTGATGCAGGACAATAATGTTCCCCTTCTGAAACACAGTAACATCTTTTCCACGACCACGGGATACGTCTTCCGACATGGTTGTTTATGAAATGTGAAGCTACACACGGCATCAGTTAGGGTTAAATGAATTGTTGCCAGCTGAAACATATTAAATCACTGCAATAATGATCCAATCATAGACTCTTAAGTATCTGCATATTTAAATCCAAATGGTGACTTTTTTTTTTTTTTTGGCCAGGCAGTGTATTATAATATGCTTTACTTAATAGTTACACCACTTGACAAATTCTTAAATCATTTTATTTATTTGTAGAAAATGCTAAAAAAAAAAAAAAATTCTTCAAAAACTTATGAAACTAACATGGACACAAATATATATATATATATTTTTTTTACATGTTTTAAACTAGATATTTTTTTTTTTTTTTTGAAGATTCATCATCTTTCATCACCTTAGACAACATTTTTTGGTTGACCTCATCAGCACAAAAAGCATGCATACATTAAAAATCCAAATGGAAACTGTGTACTTGGTAACTTCACACTACTTTCAATGCACTACAATTTGAGATTGTGCATACGACATACTGATTCTAGGTGCACCAAACCAGTCAAGCATGACCAGACAGCATCGAGAAAATGTTATTAGATTTCTGTAATATCACTAACGTGATTAAGTGTTTTAAGGATGGATCATACATTCATGACACCTCAGTGTGCAGCCAGGAACCACTCTGCCGCGGCACTCCATAAAACTCAATTCTTCCCTGTTTAAGAGACATCCCACACTGATGATGGCATGAGAGGATAACTACATTATCTTTTTCTGGACAACCTCCAGGGTTGTTCACACATACACCATATAACAACACACAGAGCAGCAGCATATAAAGCTTGCTGTTGTCAGTTTAAGGCTTTAACACCAGCAGAGACTAGTTTTCAAAAGGTGTTCAATATTACAAAAGCATGAAGAGAGAAAAAGTGTCCATACGACAGTTTCCAGTTCCACCAAGTCATTTTTTAGGGCTGAGTATCAATACAGATTTCTGATTTACAAGCTCTCTTTTCGATTCAATTTAATTCTGATTTGATTCCATTTGATTCAGATACATTTGGGTACATGTCCATTTTGTTTTCATATGAAAGCAATTTGATTATTCTTAATACCAATTTCGACACCGAAACAAAACACTAACTAATCATTGTTTCAAGTAAGCAAATTTCAAGCAACAGAATAAATTATGAAAACAGTGCTTGAAGTTTTTAACAGCATTATCAAGTATTTCAGTAAACACAAAAAAATAGAAAAATAAATATAACAAATTACTCTTCTTCACTGAATGATTATAATTCATTAATACTCATTACTGTTGTTTGAGTAATATTAATGACAAGAGACATGCGGCAGGTCTATTAAACTGCGTTTACATTTGATACAAATCCACTTTTTTGTCCTGCCGTTTACATTCACTTTAGACATAAATGACTGTTTACATTAACACCCCACCAATAGAGCACAACTGTCTGGTTCCTGAAGTAAAAGTTACTTAAATTTTTTTTCCATAGACTAATTGATTTTCAACGATAACTTGGAAACCTTTAAAGACAGTTGTTCAATCGATGGTATACAGTGCATCCGGAAAGTATTCGCAGTGCTTCACTTTTTCCACATTTTGTTATGTTACAGCCTTATTCCAAAATGGATTAAATTCATTATTTTCCTCAATTCTACAAACAATACCCCATAATGACAACGTGAAAGAAGTTTGTTTGAAATCTTTGCAAATTTATTAAAAATAAAAAACGAAACAATTCACATGTACGTAAATATTCACAGCCTTTGCTCAATACTTTGTTGAAGCACCTTTGGCACCAATTACAGCCTCAAGTCTTTTTGAGTATGATGCTACAAGCTTGGCACACCTATTTTTGGGCAGTTTCTCCCATTCTTCTTTGCAGGACCTCTCAAGCTCCATCAGGTTGGATGAGGAGCGTCGGTGCACAGCCATTTTCAGATCTCTCCAGAGATGTTCAATAGGGTTCAAGTATGGGCTCTGGCTGGGCCACTCAAGGACATTCACAGAGTTGTCCCGGAGCCATTCCTTTGTTATCTTGGCTGTGTGCTTAGGGTCGTTGTCCTGTTGGAAGATGAACCTTCGCACCAGTCTGAGGTCCAGAGCGCTCTGGAGCAGGTTTTCATCAAGGATGTCTCTGTACATTGCTGCATTCATCTTTCCCTCAATCCTGACTAGTCTCCCTGTTCCTGCCGCTGAACAACATCCCCACAGCATGATGCTGCCACCACCATGCTTCACTGTAGGGATGGTATTGGCCAGGTGATGAGCGGTGCCTGGTTTCCTCCAGACATGACGCTTGCCATTCAGGCCAAAGAGTTCAATCTTTGTTTCATCAGACCAGAGAACTTTGTTTCTCATGGTCTGAGAGTCCTCCAGGCGGACTGTCATGTGCCTTTTACTGAGGAGTGGCTTCCGTCTGGCCACTCTACCATACAGGCCTGATTGGTGGAGTGCTGCAGAGATGGTTGTTCTTCTGGAAGGTTCTCCTCTCTCCACAGGGAAATGCTGGAGCTCTGTCAGAGTGACCATCGGGTTCTTGGTCACCTCCCTGCTAAGGCCCTTCTCCCCCGATTGCTCAGTTTGGCCGGGCGGCCAGCTCTAGGAAGAGTCCTGGTGGTTCCAAACTTCTTCCATTTACGGATGATGGAGGCCACTGTGCTCATTGGGACCTTCAATGCTGCTTTTCTGTACCCTTCCCCAGATCTGTGCCTGGATACAATCCTGTTTTGGAGGTCTACAGTCAATTCCTTGGACTTCATGGCTTGGTTTGTGCTCTGACATGCACTGTTAACTGTGGGACCTTATATAGACAGGTGTGTGCCTTTCCAAATCATGTCCAATCAACTGAATTTACCACAGGTGGACTCCAATCAAGTTGTAGAAACATCTCAAGGATGATCAGTGGAAACAGGATGCACCTGAGCTCAATTTTGTGTGTCATGGCAAAGGCTGTGAATACTTATGTACATGTGATTTTTTTAGTTTTTTATTTTTAATAAATTTGCAAAAATTTCAAACAAACTTTTCACTTTGTCATTATGGGGTATTGTTTGTAGAATTTTGAGGAAAATAATTTAATCCATTTTGCAATAAGGCTGTAACATAACAAAATGTGGAAAAAGTGAAGCGCTGTGAATACTTTCCAGATGCACTGTATGCTTCACTTGAAGCCATCTGTCTGCGTTATTTCAACGTCATTGTTTAAAAACCATGTCTGATAGCAGAATTCATGGTAAACAACTAATTACCTATGGCCCAGCAGAGAAAGATCCACCAATCAGAGAACTGCAGCCAATGAAACCTGCAAAACAGGCCTAGGAGCGACTGCCCTGACGCACTGTGAATGACGGAATCAAGTCGGTGTCTCTTCACCCTTAAACTACTTATATATTTGTACATATCGGAATTATTTGACCATTTCTGAATATTTTGCAATAAAATGTCAAATAAATTGTTTCTATACTTATAATCGACAACCTCAAAATCAATAGTTTTATATATTCCCATCGTTTTTTTATTCAATGACATCAGTCTGTGCCCTCATAAAAGACGGTAAGTACAGTCTTGTACCTTTATCATTTTGTCAGATTTTTAAATACTTTTTTGCCTCAAAACAAAATTATTGATGTTGTGGTTCACCTCGGAGCTGGATGGTTTGATTCATGCTTTACAACTCTTTAATGAAGGATTTGATAAAGTCTATGGGAAAAATACTTCTGGGACACAGACAGCTGAAAAAGTGTGCGGGCACTGTTGCGCACTATACAGACATTTTCACACAATTTTGAAGTGTATTTTATGGCTATGCCACGTACTCGCATTACCGCAACTCTGCAAACGCTCTTAGATCACACGCGCACATAAAGCGCACACACATAAGCCACCTGTCAGTCAATCAAACATCAATCGGGAGCCGAAAATAGGAAATAAAGTGATCTTTAAGATTTTTTGTGTAATTTCTCTTTTCTACTCTGAACTGCTTTTGGCCCGTTTATGAGATCAGCCAGTGTTTGTCTTGAGATCAACATAATGATCACCCCTGGAATAGAGTAAAAGATAGATTTTGTGAATTTAAGAATCGATATCGGAATTGTTCAAATGAAGATTCGCAATTAATCAGAAAATAAAAAAATTTTTTTAACCCAGCCATATAATTTCTATATAAAAATAAAAAGGGCAAGCAAAAATCATAGGCTAAACAAGCCAGAAAGATTTACATAAGTACAAAGAATGATGTCAGATTATAATCAATAGCAATAAGCAAATGTTCTTAGTTTCCACCAAAATAGCCATTACTATGGTTGTTGCTGCTACTATAATATATATATATATATATATAAAAAAAATACACACACACAGTCAAAAGTTTTGAAACACTTGACTGAAATGTTTCTCATGATCTTAAAAATCTTTTGATCTGAAGGCGAATGCTTAAATGTTTGAAATTAGTTTTGTAGACAAAAATATAATTGTGCCACCATATTAATTTATTTCATTATAAAACTAACATTTAATAAAAATAAATAAAAAAAATGTTTTTGAAATTGATGACTTGGACCAAATAATAAAGAAAAGCAGCCAAAAAGTGCCCAACATAGATGGGAACTCCTTCAGTACTGTTTAAAAAGCATCCCAGGGTGATACCTCAAGAAGTTGTTTGAGAAAATGTCAAGAGTACATGTCTGCAAATTCTAGGCAAAGGGTGACTACTACTTTGAAGATGCTAAAATATAACACAGTTTTGATTTATTTTGGATTTTGTTTAGTCACAACATAATTCCCATAGTTCCATTTATGTTATTCCATAGTTTTGATGACTTTACTATTATTCTAAAATGTGAAGAAAAAAAAAATTATAATAAAGAATGAGTGTTTCAATTTATTATATATACACATATGTATGCACTGAAGTGTAATACTTACAGTTTTGGGGAGTGTTTAAATCATTAACCCCAAGTATGAGCAACAGTACTGGCAATGCTTGCTTTGGTAAGCACCAGAATCTTTGCCATTTTATTTTATTTATAATAATGGTGGCTAATTTCAAGTTACCACAGTTTTAGTTTTACATATGTAATTTGTAGAAAACTACAGCTACCATTGTACATTTTTGCAAGTGGTACAACTGTATGGTCCATGACTGGAGTTCACAGCAAAGAACAGAGCAAAAACAGATGGCTGTCGTGTGGATGATGTCATACAAATGCTGTATACATTAACTGAAAGGAAATAGTCATGCGATTGCCAAGTTAACAAAGCCGCTCTGAAACACAAGAATTGTCAAATCTGATTTAATGTGCCATTTGAAATTCAAAACAACTATATTTGAAGGAACAAAATGAAATTCATCCATGATTGTGTACTCAGTCAGTTATGTACATGTATGAAGTGTGAAAACAAAACCAAGTTTGTTTGTTTGTTTACCTTATCAATAGCTAGTGGTAGTGGTGCTGGAACAGAACTGTAAAGAAAAGAGAGAGAGATTGTTAATGGTTTATAGAGAGATTCACACGGATCTACTGATCCACAGCAATTCACAGGCATGTGAGGAAAATATTTGCTAGTAAACATGCTTCTCAATCAACAGATTCAACTTTGCACCATGTTAATCTTTTACAGTAACGCAGCTGCCTAGCAACCGGCCTGATTGACAGCTGAGTAACCAAGGTGTTGACACTTGCCCCAGGAGGCAAGTGAAGAATCTGACAAGATTTATACTCTCGATTTAAGTGTACTAGACCACAAAGAATACTGCTCTTTGTTTTAATCAGAAACATTGGCACACCACATTACACTGTAAACATACACATGAGTCCTTTGCGATAACAATTCCATTTAATTTTAAACATTAAATCAGTTACTGCATTAAAGTGATTTTACCACAGGAAAGGGTGTACTTACAAGAGCAGCAATATGAAGAGACACATAAATATTAAGTAAATAGTTCGATTATTAATTATTATTAATAAATATTTAGATATTATGCATATTGAAATAAATTTCTCATCAGTCACAGCTTTATCAAATGTCTGCTGACTGATTTTAGCTACATCACTCCAAGCCAGCTCTTCAGTTAGCAAAGGTGCACTTAAACCCAGTTTCCTGTGTTAAATGACATAACTAGGCTGCGGGTTTAAAAGAACAGATGTGATACCTGCAGACTTTGAGCCCCAGAGAGAAACCAGGCAGATATAGAATATGAAATACATTGTCACTGGGAATGTGTGTAATAATAGGCATAACAGATAATTACATTAATTATAAACTGGAAGCAGAGAGATTTGGGGATTGAATTGTGGCTGTAGTTTGACTCTGACATGGATGTCTTCCACTGCATGAAATGTAAAAACCAAACAAACTCATGAATTACATTATACCTGCAAACTCAGCACAAGTGAAAAAGCTGACAGGGTTCAAGGGGGGTGGGGACACCTACAAGCGCCACAAAAGCACAGCTATCGGAGCTGGTATATTAAAAAAAAAGTCCATTAAGTGCAATTTAAAAGTATCTTTCTTGCATCCTTCAGTTTGTTGGAGACAAATGAACATTTTCTAAATTGTATTCATGTATTTTGATCATTGGAAAGCCATTGTACACTATTTCAAAAGATATAAAAAAAAAAAAATTAAAAAAAATGTAGAAATAAATTGCACTGAAAGCAACAGGCAGACTCCGCAGTTGCCGTAAATGATAGGTCTAAATTTCCATGACACGTAATACAGTATAACATTATATTGGCCTTCTTTTATAAGCATAACAACAGGTATAATGATAATAGAAATGTTCTTATTAAACAGATTTCTTAAGATGGTGGGGCACGTGGCGAGTTGCGAGTGGATGCTGCGGAGAATAGCATGAAGCCTCCACACGCGCTACGTCTCCGCGGTAACACGCTCAACAAGCCACGTGATAAGGATTGAGGCTCTTTGAGGCGAGACTACACCACCACAAGGACTTAGAGCGCATTGGGAATGGAGCATGCCAAATTGGGGAGAAAAGGGGTGGAAAAAACAATACCTACTGAAAAATAAATCTTTATTCATACGCAGTTTATTTTTTTAATGCTTTTTCCAGTACTGTCTATTTTCTGCTACAGTATAATTTTCTGAACGCCTAAAGCACTTTACCAACCTTTACATATAGGTACATATACATATATATACATTAGCAGTAGTAGCCACATTAGGCCAACTGTTGCTGCACTTAAGCAACAAAATGCATGAACAAACATTGTAACCTTGCATTAAACGCTAAAATCAGTTTTCTGCATTTTTGAGTGAAAGCCCCAACAAAAATGTCACCTACCAAATGAATCATTACAACAACAACAACAAAGTAAAACTGTATTTTATCTGGTGTTTTTTTTTTTTTTTTTTTTTTTTTTTTAAAATGGGGTCTTTGATTTATCCTATATACTGCATTTTCACTAACATTCACATCCGCAAATTCTGTGGGAAGATGTTTGTGGAGATGGTGCTTCAGGTTTGAGCACCATCAAACCTGAAATTTAATGGGCAAATAATAAGCTGTGATATTTAAAATCATTGCAATATTCAAACTATTGCTTAAATTTTATATCGTCAGCAAAATCACCATTATTATATTGTGTAATATTGATGTATTGCCCAGCACTACAGGGGCATATACAAAATTTTGTCCAATAAAATGTTTGTAACCCCCCCCAATACCATCAGTATCTGACTAGCAATAGTACGTAGCAAATCATACCCTGTGTCCAAAATTGCGTATGGTCACAGTATGTAGTGTATTTGATGGATGCACTTCTCGACCGGTGAAACAGTATGTTCCTTTAGTTATGCATGTGAGTAGCATGAATAGATCTCTGACATGATCCGAGGGACATGGGTATTGACCCATACCCCAAATATACAACGCAAGAACAATTGAGGAAATAATCTGCTTTGGTTGTTAAACAAGCACCATTTAGGCACAAGAAACTATTTTATATATAAAACTATATATATATATCTCACTTAGTTGAAAAGAGCTGTTCGACTCCCAATTCACCGCCAGTCTTTTAAATCCAGCGTTTTGAACGTGACGTTGGTTCACCTCCCTCCAGTCCAGTCGATCCGCATTTCAGAATTTCACTAGAAATAGTAGGTCAGCTGGGTATTTCTCGCTTACTGCTTCATGAACACTGAGGATTTGGACACACTACTCCACTGGCATACTCTTTAGCAGGGCAGTATGGATATTCGGACACAGCGATAGTTTTGCTGGGATGTGACATTAACTGCAAAATATTGGCTAAATAAAAATAAAGGGACCAAGCTCTTCAATATGTCCCACTCCAACTTCCTGTTTCAATAGAAAATACGTCAACAAAGGGAAGAAAATTCTGAGTATTAAGACTGTATAAGTTGTAATAGAGTATCTGATTTTAAACATCATTAGCAAAAACAACACAAGAATTGCTAAACTGAAAAATGTGTTCATTAACTGAAAACTGTGCTAAATGTGCCTTATTACTAGATTTTTACTAGATTTTCTTTGTTGCATTAGGGATGGGAATTGTAAAGGAGTCATTCATTCGAGAATCAGACAACACTAGACGCACTCCAGTTTTGTGCAGCTAATTTAATATCTGTGTTGTAGGGGAGTATTTTTAGCACTGTGTTATGTTCACATCAACAAAAGAATGCACTTTCGGTTCTGGTAATTTAAAATAAAATTGTTCTAATGTAGGGATGCACCGATATGGAATTTCAGGGCCGATACAGATAACTGATAATTTACAGCTCATTGTGGCCTATACAGACAACAGATTAAAATAAAGTTTTAATTTTGAATCTTTTAACCTGGAACTGCTAGCCAATTCATTAAATGCTTCTCATTTAAAAAAAAAAAGGTCTCATTTTATCACCTCATTTTGGTTTAACAGCATGTAACGAACATTAAACAACAACACACACAATACCAACCATAATCTCTGTATACATGGTGTAATACATATGCTAGCAGTCAGACTGTGTGTGCAGTGGTGGTTTGCGTGCATTATGTATGTGAGGCATAGTGCGTCTTACACTCAGACATAGATGTTGTGTATGGGCACGCACACTTTCACTTAGGGCTGCCCAAGTCCCTGTCTGAAGGAAAGAAGCTGCAGGCAGTCAGAGATTCTCAGCCGCAAGCAAATAAACCATAACAAATTATCAGCAAAAACATTGGCACGATAATATTTCGATGTTACCGGTTATTGGCCGATATATCATGCATCCTTAATTCTATGGATTTCTCTTCAGAACCAGTTCTTAGTTCCCAACACTATCTTGCATTTAACATTTTTAAATCTACTTCACAATGGATGTTTGGTTAAAAAGATGATTCCTCTGAGGAACCCCCACCCTTTTAAGCCATTTCAGAGATAAAACATAAAAATCAAGATTAATATATTGAATATCATGAAAAGACTGAAAAACAGAGAAACAGTGTTGAGAAGAGAGTTCAGGCCTCAATAAGGTTGCAAAATTTGCTGCCGGCAATGGGTCCAATTCACATTAAGCATTTTTCATGCGTCATGTTTTTCAAAAGTCTGGCGGTACCTCTATTTGGTGAAGTCTTGTTACTTAGGAAAAACACTTTACAGTGAGAAATCCTTCAGCAAAGCAGATGACTGACTGACCTCACTTTCATATCTGTGGTCTACTAAAGGCTGTAGGAAAGTTAACTTAACATTATTTGTCGTTGAAGCACATGTTTTCATGCTTTCCTTAGCAGCTTGTAAACAAGAGTACCATCCTCCTCACTTTCGCAAGATCAACAGTTCAGTTCTGTATTCTCTACACAATTCAACAGCATCCACACCTCTCCCACAGGCAGCGGTCAGAATTCAAGTGCTCATGTGATAGTTCCAGACTCTTCTGAAATAAAACATTCCAAAGCCCCACAGAGCTCAAAACGATCTGAAGAGCTTTCGACTTGCATTCGCAGTGAAACTCGGGCAGGACAATTGCAGCAGAACCTGATCCCATCTGCTTGTAACTCGAGCAAAGAAACCAAGCTGACAGGTTGGAGGGCATTCCTGGAGATGCAGGGGAAGTTAGTGCTTGTAGGTTGTCCATAAGCCAAAACGGTTATGCAATTGTGATCCACAAACTCCCTTTATAACAGCGGCATACCACAATTCAAAGACAAAGACAATAAATGATTCTTTGTACTATTTCTGCACTGTCAAGTACTGTATGTATACTTGCAAAGTATGAATATTTTCTTTAAGCATGGAATACCCAAGATGACCCATGACATTTGCCAAAATATGCAACATACAAGGAGTTTTTACATAGTGTCTATTTTAGTTACGTCTGTAATGCAAGTTCATTTCCAGATTTAAAGTGAAGAAATCTTGTTTAGACTAAACATTTTCTGATGTCTGGACTCTATCTGCAGGAGTCTATGATTTATTCATACAAATGGTTCCATATACTGGTCATGAGTACTTTATATCTGATGTCAAGTTTGAAATTTTCCCTGCAAAGGTCACGTTCGTAACACTGGAATTACCCATACTTAATCCAAAATAAAATCTAAATATAACAAAAACAAGAAAAAAAAAAAAATAAATAAACTTAGCGAAATTTCTCTGAATGTGCACACTTTTGGACTAAATGTTCTATGGACCCCTTTCACAGAACTGTTATGACACTTTTCCGCTTTCTTTAACAACGTAAAATGTAGCAAAAAAAAAAAAAATTATATTTACAATTTAAAAAATATTTAGTGTCAATTTATAACATTGTATTATTTTAACCTGGAATACGTTTAAAAAAAAAAATCAGTTACCATAGCTGCGATGAAACTTCAAAAATAGCTGCTGAGGGAGTGGCAGAAAATGTGGCCTATTTCTATCTTCTTACTGCTGTTATCCAGCACTGTATATTTTTATCTTCTTTTTCAAAGCTGTGAAAGCGTAATCGTTGATTTTTTTCTTTTGCCGTTGGAGCAAACGGGTAAGCAAAAATTTTATTTGCTGTGGTCCCCCATTCAAGTTTACCCTGCTACATGTCTACATCCACTTTCCAACCCAGAAATGTGAAAAGGGTCCATTTAAATGTTGTTCACTGAAGCCTGCTAGAAACAAGCAAATGGGAGATCACACCATTAAATAGGTATGTGCATCATTATAAAATCTTTATTTCATAATTCTCGTTTTGATGTATTTATATGTTGACAAATTAGAAATTAATATCACAGAAAAATCATGAAACAGCTAAATATCAAAGCTGGAGTATATAACTTTAGTAATAATGTATATTTGTTAAAATTAAGTATGTTGGGGCCTGGGTAGCTCAGTGGTAAAATACGCTGGCTACCACCACCTTCGCTAGTTCGCTAGTTCGAATCCCAGGGCGTGCTGAGTGACTCCAGCCAGGTCTCCTAAGCAACCAAATTGGCCCGGTTGCTAGGGAGGGTAGTCACATGGGGTAACCTCCTTGTGGTCGCTATAATGTGGTTTGTTCTCGGTGGGGCGCATGATGAATTGAGCGTGGTTGCCGCGGTGGATGGTGTGAAGCCTCCACATGCGCTATGTCTCCGTGGCAACGCCCTCAACAAGCCACGTGATAAGATGTGCGGGTTGACTGTCTCAGACGCGGAGGCAACTGGGATTCGTCCTCCACCACCCGGACTGAGGCGAATCACTATGCGACCACGAGGACTTACAGCGCATTGGGAATTGGGCATTCCAAATTGGGAGAAAAAGGGGAAAAATCCCCCCCAAAAAAATTTAAGTATGTTAATAACAAACAGTGAATGTAAACACTACTAATACTTTAGTACTGGTATACCATGCAACCCTACTAAGTAGAACTGAAACAGAACTGTTGCATAGGTAGTTTGGAATAATCTTTTATTATTATTCCTTTAAAATAAAAAATAAAAAGCAGTTAAACTACTGTTAAATTTTTTTTGAAAAACTTTTGTCCACCAAATCCAAGTCAGGTGGTGTAAACAACATGCAGTTAGCCATTCTATGTCATGTGTGTCAAGGTCAAAAGGAGTAACCCAGAGAAAAATTAACCCGATAATCCAGACTTAATTCACGATATTTGTTTAAAAGAAAATCTTAAAATTAATGATCACATTGTGTACACTAAAATGTATTCAAGGTGCAAGCATTTTAATACCTTATACTTGATAGTTACACCCCTGACATTTGAAGTCAATAGATAAATTTGTTTTGTAGAAAATGCTATAAATGTTATTAAAAATTTATTAAACCAACATAGACAAAGATTACATTTCTACTAACTTGACACGTTTTTTTCAAGTTATCCAGTGGCCCTGGAACATCATCAAGTCTACCAAATGGAAAGAGTGAAGGCAATCTGATGAGAAACTCTATAAGGAGGGGCGTTGATTTTTGTCAACTTCCTTGAAAATAATTTCAGCAGGCTAGTGGGATGTAATGTTTTCAGGAAAACAATATTTTTCTGACCTCATTCATTACACATATAGAACAAAAGCCCTAAACACATGTGCCGCAATCCCTCGAATGCATCTTGTAATAAACAGAAGCACACAGGGACACACAAAGCTAACCAAGCACACATCTCCACTGCTCTGGCGAGGCTCCAGAGGCAACTGCTCAACAACTTGCAGCGTGTGGCTTCTATAAATGCCTCAAGCTGGATGTGAACATGCGACTGGGTCGAGAGCTCGGCCAAAGAGCTCCACTGCAGTTACGGGATGCCATCATCACTGTTTGCACACCAACACAGGCCAAGAGGAAAAGAAAATAGGGTGCAGACAGGAGATGACAAAACTACAAAACCACATATTTCAAAATCGATTTTAGTCTTAAAGGAAAAGTTCCACTAAAAATGTTAATTCTGTAATTTCCCCCATGTCTAATGTCGTTCCAAACCATATACTGTTACTTTTTCAGTGCAAAAAAACCTTTATCACTTTTTTCTCTATATTGTGCACTCGCAATGTAAAAAAGACAACCTTGTGATCTGGTCACTTAATGTAATCAACAATATCCCAATAAAGTTCTCAGAAAAAATAAATTTGTCATTATTTAGCCTCATGTCTTTCCAAAACTATATTATTTTTTTCAGCGGAACACCAGAGGATACATGTTAAAGAAGTTCCATAGTGTCTAGGTCCATGTCCAAATGAATTCATCTCATTATACACCGATCAGCCACAACATCAAAACCACCTGCCTTATATTGTGTAGGTCCCCGTCGTGCCACCAAAACAGCACCAACCCGCATTTCAGAATAGCATTCAGAGATGATATTCTTCTCACTACAATTGTACAGAGTGGTTATCTGAGTTACCGTAGACTTTGTCAGTTTGAACCAGTCTGGCCATTCTCTGTTGACCTCTCTCATCAACAAGACATTTCCGTCCACAGAACTGCCGCACACTGGATGTTTTTTGTTTTTGGCATCATTCTGAGTAAATTCTAGAGACTGTTGTGTGTGAAAATCCCAGGAGATCAGCAGTTACAGAAATACTCAAACCAGCCCGTCTGGCACCAACAATCATCCATGTGATTATCTAACCAGCCAATCATGTGGCAGCAGTGCAGTGCATAAAATCATGCAGATTCAGGTCAGGAGCTTCAGTTAATGATCACATCAACCATCAGAATGGGGAAAAAATTTGATCTCATTGATTTCATCCGTGGCATGATTGTTGGTGCCAGATGGGCTGGTTTGAGTATTTCTGTAACTTATTACAGAATATGATATTAGTTGAAAGGGGAATTCTTTTTTTTCTAACAGCTAGGAATGTTCTTTGCAATAATTTAATGGTGCTTAATGGTTTATGTATTTAACGCACCCTCTTGTGGACTAAGGAAACATAAATTAAAAAAAATCAGCTGACATTAAAATTCAAATATTATTAGAATTTTAAAAATATTTAAGGAAAAAATTTGAATTTTTGTTTCTCTGCTCAATTGACAGCCCTAAAGTCTACGGTTACTCAGATAACCACTCTGTATAATTGTGGTGAGAAGAATATCATCTCAGAATGTTATTCTGAGATGCGGGTTGGTGCTGTTTTGGTGGCACGAGGGGGACCTACACAGTATTAGACAGGTAGTTTTTATGTTGTGGCTGATCTGTGTATTGTCTATTAGCTTTCAGTACACAAGCAACACTATCATCTTAAATATGTATGATTACAGCTGGAAAGATACCAACATCATTTTCAAATGTCCAAAGTATACAAACAGTGTTGATCTATTAAACTTTTGCTTAAATATAGTGATGTAATTAAAACACTGAATCCACCTTCGCTCATCACGTGCCAGTGGACACACAGCATTGAGACTATCGATGAGCAGCGGGACTACTAGCTAATAAGAGCCATTCTATGTAAACACCTGTGACCTTACTGACTGTAGGCCTGCAGAGCCCCCCTGAGGACAAAACTGGAATGTGTAAAATTATTTTACAAGCTGACACAAACTGATAAAATGCACCCGCCAGAGTGGCATGTGAGCCTGCGAAATACACCAGCCAAATAGGAAATATACCTGCATTTGGCACTTCGCAAGTGTTAATTTCAAACCCTGGTTGTATTACACTCTCAAACTTTCCGATCTGCATGATGGTTTGACCTTATGTTTGACAGTATTGAGCACAGTAAATAATCATATTTCAGAAGTTATGGAAATGGAACACTTCTAATTTGTCAGCAAATGAAAAAAGCACCTGATAAGAGTTGGTTATATATTGCCTATATGCACTGTAAAGTCTTTTAAAAGACATGTCATGCCCGCTTATTCCATTTCTAAGGAGATGATAGAACGAAAAAACACAGAACTTCAAAAGGTCTTTTCTTCATGTGAAATAAGGGCTCGTTTAATTGGAGACCCTTAAAGTAACATGAAAGTGAAAAATTTGACAGAAATATTTTACTTTTGCATATTTTAATTACTTTTTATTGCTTAAATATAATACATCTATTCAAGTTGGGTGGGTCTCAACAACAACAAATGGACCAAGACTAAAGATGATCAAAAAAAGAGACAGATATTTTAAGTATTTTGAAATATTTTGATATTTACAATATATTATTTTTAATGTCATTCATAAGTTTTTAAAGCCTTAAATGGAAATCATGTATAAGTTTAATATTAATAAATGAATTCTTAAGGTTTATGAAGCACACATATATGACAAGTTCAAGTAGTACACTCTGTTTAGGATTTATTCTACATAAGGTCTTTGACCTCTTTTTCACCACAATTTCATCATTTACAGCGGACGTTTGATTCTCCTCATGTCTATTCATTTTTACGTTTATGTTCCTCTTCCTGGTTTTGGCCCGACACGTGTCAGCTAGGTAACCTGTACATGATGTATTTGCTGTAGCGAAAACTTAGGTTTGGAATCGATGCCTTTTTTACGCATCGATAATCATCTGGAAAATCTTCCGATTATCGATATAATCAGGATTTTATTTTTATTTTTTTCAGATTTAAATAGGGCTGCATGTTTCACAATAGTCTTAGTCTCTTCAGACATATCTCTCAACACAACTTTAATAAAGTGTGAGCGGCAGGGTAAATTAAACAGGGTCGCACACCGGACACGTCTGGCAGATGATGTGCCACATTCTAAAATTAGAAACAATTATTTATTTTCTACAAAATGTATGCACACACCACCAACACTCAGCATCAACATTCTGAAGTGCCACGAAGTGCAAGTCGCATAGTTTCATTCAATTCGACCCAAATCATTTTCAAAAAGGACAAAGATCATTTACTCTAGTATAACTGAATGATCTACAGTATTGTGAACATGTATCTTTCATATAGCCAACACAATGTATTTTCAGTTACAAGTTTGTTGTTTTGTGGTTTGACAGCTTGAATAAAAGACCTAAACATCGCCATTTCTAATCATTCAGTTTGTGCAGGTACACCAGTTTCATTAACCTGCAAACTCATCAACGTCATTTTATTCATTCTTGAAGTACCAAAACTTTCGTAACTTTGGACTACCATCTCCTGTGCCACTTCAGCTCGTCGTGTGCTTCAGTAAATGGTATAATCACCCTCTTGTTGTCTCTCAACGCTATTACGCCAGACTGTTAAACAGAAGCCAACTGAGTGTATTGGAAAGCATGCAAATTGGGCTTCTAATTTAAATGTTGGCTAATTTTAATATATCATTGCCTCAAAAAAATGAATAAATCGATAAAATAACATGCCAATCAATAAATGATATATCGATATTTTATGACATCCCTACTAAAACTCATTACATCCACTGAAAGACTTTCTTGCCTGTCAAAAAAAATAAAGGACATAACAGCACTATGGATCATAAAAACACCTTATAAGTACATAAATAAACAGCAAAGGTGTTAATGTCGGAGTTTCTGTTGTGTTCAGTTGATAGCTGTATTGCAATGTCATTGCCTTCTTGTTCGGTACACAATAATGACAAAGCATTTTGAAATTCAGTAAACAGTTGAAAAAAAAAAAAAAAAAAAAAGTGTGTGGTACCACATTGTTGGCAATGCTAAAGATGGCAGTATTCATGAAGCTCAGAAGAAAAAAAAGTCTCAGTGATTCCCTTTATGACAGCATCATTTTAGGACAACTTCAACATCTTGAGGTGTAAAACTCTCATCTGATCCAAAATCAGCAGATGCCTACAGTACACACCTTGTTTCCACATGAGTGGGTTTAACAGCTGCTGCCAGCACTGGAGGCCACAGGGAAACCATCTGCTTCATGGACGCCTTCCGTTAAGCGATTTTTATAGCCCAGTGACACGCACAGTCAAAAATAGCATTCATCTGGCATTAGGAAATCCCTTCCGTCAACAAGACCATAAAAATCGCTCTTCATAAATATAATAAACACTGGCAATTCCGAGCATCGAATTACTAATAAGAAAACTGCTTGGCTCTGGACTCAGATCAACTGCGGTAACAATGCAGCCTTTTAACTAAATTAAAAGGATAGGTAACTCAGAAAATAAAATTCGGTCATCATTTATTCACCCTGTGTTGTTCCAAATCTGTATGACTTTTAGTCAAGTTGGTGCTCTTTTCTGATCTTGTACTTCGTGACACACACTATGTCTCGTGGCGTTAAAATAGAATGGGTTGAGCAGATTGAGATAGATGTGTTCGGGAATCGGACAACACTGTATGTGCCATGTTTCTCGTGTTGCACATTCATTCAAAATAACCGGCTCATAAGTCATTTGTTATGGCATCGGACAACACTGGTCATGCTGTGTTTTTGATTCACTAAAAAGAACCAGCTAATAACGTCATTTCTTGGGAATCGGACTACACTGTTGCGCACTGTAGATTCTAAACAACCGGTATATAGAAGTCATTTGTACTGGAATCGGACTACACTGGTCATGCTGTATGTTTTTGATTCACTAAACAGAAATGGTTCATAGGAGTCAATTGTTCAGGAATCAGATTACACGGGTCACACTATCTTTTCGATCACTAAAAAGAATGGACTCAGAATCATTCATTCAGGAATCTGACTACGCTAGTCATGCTGTGTGTTTTATGCCGAAGATTAAAAAGAACAGACTCGTTCTCGGTTCCGTTTCCAACCCTTAACAACAGGCATTAAAAAAAAAATCCTATCAGTTGATAATTACCATCTACATACACTAAATCCTTTGTCCACTATCAACTAACAGTTAACCTATCTGCCCACATTTCATTTCCTCTGAAACAAATATAGGCAAATGTTGTTTTGGTCAATTGAATCACTGGAATAAGTAACTGCACAAATACAAGATTTTATCAAATTCTGTGCATGTTTTTATAAGCGATAATGCAGAGAGCCATGAAGCATGACCACTTAAGAACCACCACAAAGGGTCAGAAAAAACTAACAGATGCTATCTGGAAAATTTTAAAGGCTAAAATATTTTATTTAAACTATCATTAAAAATAAATAAATAAATAAATAAAATAAATATCTTACTCCGATCGTTGCCGAGCTTCCATGCCATCTGGTAGGAAGAGCTTGATGGTCGACACTATACAGCCATGAGTGACTAAATAGACAGAAAAAGAACATAAAATCAGAGGTGTTCAACAACTGTAGTTAAAACAAAAGAAACAGAAACCAGTTATACCAAACATAAATGTGTCAAAAACATTTATGACAATCACTAATGAGGTGTACGTGTCGATCAGCTTTAAGAGAGATCTTGTTTCACTACAGGTACATAAGAAATATCAGCCACTACACACAGTTTTCATGAGTTTTCTAGTTTTAACATGGCAACAGAGAGACAAATTCCTGATGTGTGGTAAGACACAGCTAACTTGTGCCAACAATGCAGTGTTAAATACATAGTGTTTAAATATGACTAAGAAAAATGGAACCTGGTTTTAAATACCTTTTCCAAAAATTGTTTGAACAGAGTATTAAACTCAAGCGCTCCAAACAGGTTTTCTTGCTCACTGAAGACATACGCACTCTTATTCTGCTATGAAGTAATGTTTGCCTTCATGTGCTCTAAAAGGGCAAGTTAGTTTGCATTTGTATCTGATTGTGAAAGTGTCCATTGCATGTCCTTTTTTTTTTTTTTTTTTTTTTTACAACACCAGAGCAGCATTCAGCCGGCGATCCCTATCTCTGCATTACAGTATCTTCCAAAACTGCAGTACGTGAACTCTGAATTTGTGAAAAAGCGATTGTCTCTCTTAGTTTCTATCCAAGTGTCACAAGAAACCTAACGCCTCACACTTCAGATCAAGGTTTATCAAGGATGCATCAGGTTCTTTTTTTTTTTTCTCTCCAAAACTCCATGTGGTGGTGACTGCATGGAATATTCCTCAAATTAACTCACCAAAATGTATACCAGTTTCCACACTTTTTGACCAATGAAATTCCAAGATTTTTCCATGATGTGATGAGGAGGAGGTCGTGGCCGGGCCGTGAGGGTGCACGGCCGGCGCTGAATTGGATGATCAGTGGGAGAGCGAAATAAAGGGGGGGCCGGAGACGCCAGTTCGAGACGCACGCGTCCGCGCTGCATGTGTGTCTGTGTCCTTATGTTAAGTTCATTTATATTAAAGTAATGGTGACAGCATCCGGGAGCCAGCGAGCAAGTTCCCCTCTCTCTGTCTCTGCTCGCCCTTTCCCTCTCCACACGCCTCCCCTCCTCTCTCCAACAGGTTCACAGGAGACAGGGTGGACCACCGGAACGGCCAGAAGGGCAGCGCCTCCCCTCCAGATGTGGGGGGTGGGGGGTGAGTGAGTCAGTCCAGTGGCGCCCCAGCCTGAATCAGGCGGGGGAGGAGTGTGACGAGGAGGAGGGCGTGGCCAGGCCGTGAGGGTGCCGGTGCTGAACCAGATGATCAGCGGGAAAACGAGATAAAAAGGAGAGAGGAGATGCACGCGGCTGCACTGCATGTGTGTCTGTGTCCTTATGTTTTATGTTGTTTAAGTCATTATTTAGATTGCACTCACAATGAGCAATTTCTAACCGATTTAACATTTGAGAGCTGAGCATAACTAGATAAATCTGTTTCACTCTAGACATTTCCCTAACTTTTACTTTTAGAATGTTATTATTTTCTATGACTTTTCCAGACCTGGAACTCACAATTTTCGAATTCCCTGATATTTCCATGTTTTCCATGACTATGGGAACCCTGGAATATATTTTGAACAAAATCGCAACTTTTCTTCATTTTTTCGTGATCACTGTTGTTTTATTGAGAGACAGAGACTAGCTTGTATGTGCTGTTTGTCAAGGGGGAAAAAAAAGATAAATAATCCTATTTATTATTAGGGCTGGGAAATATGGCTACAAATATTTTAATTATCTCTCAATATTTTTTAGCCTACTGACTATATTCAACATGCATCTCGATAATTATCTATTTGCACTGAAATGATTTTTTTTTTTCCCCAAATCAGAGCAAATCAAATCATTTCAACCAAGATAAGTAGATTTTAAATGTTTAAATGCAAGAAATAAAAAAAAACTTATGTTTTTCACAATTTTCACTAAATGAACAAAAGAAAGAATTATATTTAATCATTTATATGTACCAATACAACAATATAGCAATAAAAAGCTATATTTACCTACATGTATTTTGAGAATGAACAGGGTGAGCTAAAACTACAACTTCCACTTATTTAATGGAACCTTGTTGAATATTATTAATACAAAATTATTATTAATATTGCAATGTTTATTTTTATTATTTTTAAAGATTAGATTGTTCAATACTTTTATTATATTGTTTTAAATATATTTCCAAATAAAAAGCTAATTAAAATGATTGTGATATTCACCAAATTGCTTAAATTTTACATCGCCAGCAAAATCATCACAATATTATTGTGAAAATTCAATATCACCCAGTCCAACCCATTATCATAAATAAATAAAAATAAGTCAAAATACATTTTCAATACAAGTAAGAAATAATTTTCCTTAATTCACTAACCTTTGGCAGGTGGGGCAAAAAGTTATTTTTGGACCCAGTAAGCAAGTATAAGATCATTCTCACACAAGCACATATGTATGTTGGCATATGTAAATGTGTGGTTTTACCTACAGATATTTGCAAGGTACCTTCTAATAGACATCTACACCTGCATTACAGACATAAAGCTGGACCACGTTTCATTATCAATTCATAAAATGTCTTTGCTCACCTTTCCGGGTGTTCTCGGTCACATCCACCCCAAACTGTATGATGTCACCGGAGAGCACCTCACATGGTGGGCTCTCCTCTGACCCACGGCTCAGACGCTGGCTGTTAATGAAGGTGCCATTGCTGCTTTTGGTGTCCTGGAGATAGAACTGTGAACAGAAGAGAGATCACAAGATTACGGATGTGTCAAATTCAACCAAAAACTGAACTACACTGATGCATGCAGAATAAATGTCTTAAATGAAAGGGAACAATGGTTGAAGAGGAGGAGGCATTGATTAAAAGGTGAAACAAAAATATACCATATTTACTACAGTGTGCACATATTTTAAAGAGGTCAACAGGCTAAATCAAATTTATAAGGCAGTAGTTCAGCGCTTCATAATACATGTCATTTAGATAGGATGGTATAAAACCATCTGCCATTTGACAAATATAATTGCTTACAATCATTATTTGGACAAAGTAACCAATTGAATGTTAGTGGACCCCAAAAGCAATAAAAATAAACTTCTATAAAATTAGATTAGGTTGCTGAAAATACACCAGTTAGGTCCTTATCCACTGATCAGGCACACTCTTGACTCATTTCCTCTGCCAAATGCACCATTTGCATCTGCTTAGTTTGACCTGCAGGCATTTGATTGAGCATGATAAGAAAAATAAGAGCGGGAAGCCGTATTGGTATTTTTTTTTTTTTTTTTTAAATGTTTCCAACTCTAAGCACAAGTCATTTTACACCAGCATCCGTAATCATGCATCATTATATTGGGCATCACTGTCAACAGGTTCATCAGCTTAAGCCACATGATGAATGTTGTCTCCTACAATAAGATTAAAGTTGGGTGGGATAAGACCTAAATGACCTATTTTCACAAGGGTGCAGCTCAGTCTAACAAAATTTTCATTTCACATTACAGTTCTGAGCGGCATATGATTGGCCCAGAGCCGAGAGGCGTCACCTACAGACTCAATCTCCATCAGAGCGGGAGTGAAATGTGATATACGTGTCATTGTGAAAAAAACTCCATTTTCAGATTGTCTGTCTGTTGACATCACCGCTTCACAACCTGTGGGCTTAAGCCGGCTCATGTCACCCCTCCTCACTTTTCAGGAAAATACCTAGACTGTCACGGTGACCACAAGACAGACATTATTTTTTGGCAGCAATCTAGCAAAAGATGAATCTGATGCGGTTTAACAATATGCTGGTGCCGTCACGTAACCTATGTTAACGGCATCACATTTGAAAATAACACAGATCAGTTCTGAAGCACATAACCGAATTAGGGCTGTTTTGATTCAGACATACACCTTTATCGAAATCAGTAAACAACAATATTACAGAAGTATCTGAAGCAGAATCTGCCTCTCTGGTCCCCGTGGTGACGGATCAAGATGTAGTGGTTAAACTCTCACATGTTCAGTCTTCAGACTTTGTTTGGTAACTTTGACATGCAGCACCATAAAGGTCTACAAAAAGGTCTGTCACAACTGTAAAATATGGTTGACAATTAATTGTAATACATCTATTACTATGTATTATAAATCATTAGTGCTGTCATGTTAACGCATTAATTCACTGTGATTAATTATATAAGAAATAACATGTTAAAAAGATTTGTGCAATTAATCATGTCCTGGGACCATAATTCAAGCTTGGAGTATCACCCGTTTTCTCCAGGGGGCAGTAAGCAAAACTCCAGCTGTATAGGCATCACGCAGCTTTTACAGAGAACAAACTGCACATACCGACAGCAGACAGCACAATGGCTGAATCCAAAACCAATGGCAGCTGTCTTGTTGCCTTGCTGCCCTATCAGCCAATGACTCAACAGACAGCGTTTGCGTACAAAAGGTACCTCCAGAAATTGGTTTTGGACAGGCTACTGAGGAAGCATAATGTCACATTGTTGCTAGGATACCAGCAACTGATTATCGCCATCTGGTGTCCACTAAAAAAAAAAATGCGTCTGCATTATTCAGTCCAACCGAACCACGATGTTCAAATAAATCTAGAACAAAATTAAGAGAGTTTTGGCGATAACCAAGTGTATATTTAAAAACTACAATACTACTTCCTTACTTGAAATGGAAAAGTTGGAAAAAGTTAATAAACACACATTTATACACAAATTGTCTATCAACTGCCTCTTAGGCTGCCGATTGTTCTTCAGTTCAACCTTCAGAACTGCGCACAAAGGATTGTGGGATTTGATAGGCAGTAAAGGATATATCTATGCTGCCTTCAAAAATGTAACAGATGAAGGTATCTCAGTAGACAGGAAGTGACACGAACATTGGATTCAGACATGCCTTGATCCCTTCCTACCTCCACAAACAGCCTCCAGAGGCAGCATTTTCCTGGTTTCAGGTGCAGTCAATAAGAGAACATGAGTTCTTGCGTTTAAACGCAGCTTAGAGCACAATTGCGAACACGGGGATCTCAAGACTACTTTAAACTTGACACAGCAACCTAAAAAAAAAAGGTATGTTTATTATGCAACGGAACAGAGACCAATTTAATTATAAAATGAATTGCTGTGAACTGTAGGACAATGATAGTCTTATGTTCACTAATATATTGACCAATAAACAATCAATATACATTATACAGTATACACCAATATACATTAACAATATATTGGATTCTAAAGCTACTTTTTGTATAGACTTTTTGGTAACACTTTACAATAATATTCCATTCGTTATCATTAGTTAATTCATGATTCCTAATGCATACACAATTAACAATATTTGTTTACAGCATTTATTCATCTTTGTTAACATTAGTTAATAAATATACAATTGTTCATTGTTAGTTCATGTTAGTTCATAGTGCATTAACTAATGTCAACATAGAACTTTTGATTTTAAAAATGTGCTACTATATGTTGAAATTGACATTAAGATTAATAAATGCTGTAAAAGTGTTGTTCATTGATAGTTCCTGTTATTAACTAATGTAAACAAATGGAACCTTATTGTAAAGTGTTACCGTCTTTTTTTAATGCTTTACTCATGTGCCACAATAAATGTAAGGCATTTTAATTCTGCATTATTTTTTTATATTTTATTTATAATTATTTAAATAACTATTTATAATGTTTTAATCATTATATATTGAATTATTGTTATTTGAGGGGCTTTCCTCAGCAAATATTTATGCAATTAATTTGATTAATTAATCAGCATACCATATAATTCAATTAAAAATTTTAAATCAGTCAACAGCCCTATAAACTATATTAGGGTTGGGAATTGATAGAGATTTCCCAATTCGATTCCAATTTACTTTTTTGCTACAGGGGACCACCCCTAACTTGCTACATTACGAAAATATAAATTTTACAAATTTTATTTTTTCATTAGTTAAATCATCATTAGTCACATTTTCATTTTTTAAAATGTTTTTAAATTACAAATTCCATGTATGCTATCAATAAATTTGATGTCTTGAAATTGCATATTATATTGCATATATACACACTGGCAGCCAAAAGTTTGGAATAATGTACAGATTTTGCTGTTTCAGAAGGAAATTGGTACTTTTATTCACCAAAGTGGCATTCAACTGATCACAAAGTATAGTCAGGACATTACTGATGTAAAAAAACAGCACCATCACTATTTGAAAAAAGTCATTTTCAATCAAATCTAGACAGCAGCCATCACTCCAACACCTTATCCTTGAGTAATCATGCTAAATTGATCATTTGGTACTAGAAAATCACTTGCCATCATATCAAACACTGCTAAAAGCTATCTGGCTTGTTAAATGAAGCTGAACATTGTCTGTGTTTGTTTTTTGAGTTGCCACAGTATGCAATAGACTGGCATGTCTTAAGGTCAATATTAGATCAAAAAATGGCAAAAAAAGAAACAGCTTTCTCTAGAAACTCATCAGTCAATCATTGTTTTGAGGAATGAAGGCTATACAATGCTTGAAATTGCCAAGAAACTGAAGATTTCATACAAAGGTGTACACTACAGTCTTCAAAGACAAAGGACAACTGGCTCTAACAAGGACAGAAAGAGATGTGGAAGGCCAGATGTACAACTAAACAAGAGGATAAGTACATCAGAGTCTCTAGTTTGAGAAATAGACGCCTCACATGTCCTCAGCTGACAGCTTCATTGAATTCTACCCGCTCAACACCAGTTTCATGTACAACAGTAAAGAGAAGACTCAGGGGTGCAGGCCTTATGGGAAGAATTGCAAAGAAAAAGCCACTTTTGAAACAGAAAAACAAAAAGAAAAGGTTAGAGTGGGCAAAGAAACACAGACATTGGACAACAGATAATTGGAAAAGAGTGTTATGGATCTTAACCCCATTGAGCTTTTGTGGGATCAGCTAGACTATAAGGTGCGTGAGAAGTGCCCAACAAGACAGTCACATCTATGGCAAGTGCAACAGGAAGTGTGGGGTGAAATGTCACCTGGAGTATCTGGACAAACTGACAGCTAGAATGTCAAGGATCTGCAAAGCTGTCATTGCTGCACGTGGAGGATTTTTTGATGAGAACTCTTTGAAGTAGTTTAAGAAGTTTTTTTAAATTGTAACAGTAATTTTTCATGTTATTAATGTCCTGACTATATGTTCTGATCAGTTGAATCCACTTTGGTGAATAAAAAAGTACCAATTTCTTTCCATAAGAGCAAAATCTGTACATTATTCCAAACCTTTGGCCACCAGTGTATTTTGTTAAACTTTTCTCTTTACATGCATAATGTGCACTATTTAACTGAAATTGATATGTAGAACAATTGCTAAAATGGTAACGTCTCATCAAGAATCGCACCCGTTTAGCAAGCCTCTCACGGAAGTGTTTTGATTGACCGCATACTAACAAGAGTGTAGTCACACAGCTTTGCTGGATCTGTGCTTTGTGTGATTAGAATTAAATGTATTGTTTTTGTTTTGATCAACAACTGACTTTAAAAGAACAGAAATTTTATTAAGAGACATTATTCAATGACAACTGGATTGTGTGGATCTCGTGTTTGGACACATTACACAGAACGAATCAAACCAAACTTTTGGATCTCTGTGATGAACTTGGTCAATACACTACTCAAACATTGGTCAATTAAATCTGAACATTTAACAGCCAGTGGCTAAATCACAGATATTTATGTCACATAGCTTGAAATTAAGTTGCATATGCAAGTGATTTACACATTAATCTTGTGATTTAACAATCGATATTGTGATCTTCAAATGAAGATTGCAATGCATCGGAAACATGATGTTTTTACCCACACCTACCACATCACAACCCATTTAGATTTCATAAACCAAAAAAAATGTATCATGGATATATTGTAGTAACTGTATTAACTATGGTATTGAGGAAATGTGGTATATTCATACTCATAATTATAATACTAATATAGTTGTATTAATACACAGTTTTATTAAATTTATGTGAGGGAATAGAATCTATTGTTACAACTATAACAGTTTCTACATTTGTATATTTTGTAACTTAGTTTTAAAATGGATTTAGGATCCTGTTTGTTTTTCCACAACAAAACTGGCATAGTTCATTTTACAGACACCATGTTGCATTTAGCCATAGTAGTGAGGAGACATGCATGGTTTTACCTGTGGTTCCATGGTCTTTTTACAAATAACACTTTTAAAAATTATGGATATGGAAGAAATACGGTAAATTTTCATTAGGCGATCAGTTCTTCACTGTAAAATCAGAATAACTTAGCCCAATATAAATATCTGTATCCAAACATAAAAATAAATGCTTAACTGTCAAATGAGCATTTATATGGAATAAAATAAGCAATATTATAGGTAACTGCACTTATCTGTGCAATGCAATAATAATAATAATAATAATCACTGGTGCTATCATATCAGGTGCTGGTGCCACCTTTCATTTGTCAGTTTGGAGCCCTGCCAAAGTCTCTATTAGCCCTTTTCCACCAAAATGGTTCGGGTGCAGGTTCCTGGGCCAATGCTCTATAACAACAATAACCAACAATACAGGGTGTGTGTGCACGCGTGTGTGAGAGAGGGAGTGAGATAAATCTCTGACTGCGAGATATAAAGATGAGCCCTCTGTCAAGGACTCGCCCCCACATTCCTTCGACAAAGAGCACATTAGCATTCCAAAAGAGGCCTGACATCACCACCAGCTCCTTTCGTCTCCAACAGTCTTAAGCAAAAACCTCTACTCATACACACAACTGTCTTGGACTCATTCAGCAACACAACTTAAACTGGTGCCCATATTCCTGAGAACAGTGTGTAATCCATAATTTACCCTAAAAGTAATCCATTTATAATCTACTTATAATAAATGCAACATACAGTGAAGTGGAAAAAATATTTGCCCCATTCCTGATTTCTTCTATTTTTGTGTATTTTTCCCATACTAAATTGTTTTAGATCTTCAAACGAGATAACAAAACAAAAACAACTTTGTGTTGAGTAAACACAAAATACAGTTTTCAAATTATATATATATATATATATATATATATTGTTTTACTGAAGCATAAGTTATCTATTACCTATATCACCCATGTGAAAAACTAACTGCCCCATTAAACTTAATAGCTGGTTGTGCCACCTTTAGCAGCAACAACTGCAACCAAAC
Source organism: Myxocyprinus asiaticus (assembly GCF_019703515.2). Classification (NCBI taxonomy): domain Eukaryota; kingdom Metazoa; phylum Chordata; class Actinopteri; order Cypriniformes; family Catostomidae; genus Myxocyprinus; species Myxocyprinus asiaticus. Next base: position 39,519,605 of record NC_059378.1, read on the forward strand.
GCTTCTGATAACTGGAGATCAGTCTTTCACAACTCTGTGGTGGAATTTTGGCCCACTCTTCTTTGCAGAACTGCTTTAGTTCAGCCACACTGGAGGGTTTTCGAACATGAACTGCCCTTTTAAGGTCCTGCCACAGCATCTCAATCGGGTTCAAGTCAGGACTTTGACTAGGCCACTCCAAAACTTTAATTTTGCTTCTTTTGAGCCATTCAGAGGTGGACTTACTCCTATGCTTTGGATCATTGTCTTGCTGCATAATCCAGTTGCGCCTGAGCTTCAACTCAGACTGATGACCGGACGTTCTCCTTTAGGATTTTCTGGTAGAGAGCAGAATTCATGTTTCCCTCAATTATTGCGAATCACCATGGCCCTGAAACAGCAAAGCATCCCCACACCATCACACTACCACCACCATGATGTTCTTTTTGTGGAACTCTGTGTTTTATTTACACCAGATGTAACGGGACCCCTGTCTTCCAAACAGTTCCACTTTTGACACATCAGTCCACAGAACATTCTCCCAAAAGGTTTGAGGATCATCAAGGATGAGCCAAAATTCAAATGAGCCTTAAATGTTCTTCTGGGTTAGCAGTGGTTTTTGCCACTCTTCCATGGATGGCATTTTTGGCATCATGAACAGTGTCCTTTATTGATGCGAGAGAGGTCTGCAGTTCCTTGGATGTGGTCCTTGGCTTTTTTGTGACTTCCTGGATGAGTCGTTGCTGTGCTATTGGAGGAATTCTGGAAAGTCGGCCACTTCTGGGATGGTTCACTACTGTGGAAATTTATCTCCATTTGGAGATAATGGCTCTCACTGTAGTTCTTTGGAGTCTCAGAACCTTTGAAATAGCTTTGTAACCCTTCCTAGACTGATGTATTTCAATCACCTTTTTCCTCATCATTTCTGGAATTTCTTTCGACCTTGTCATAGTGTTACTGGGTGAAACCTTTTAGCCAACTTCATGCTGCTGAAAAAGTTCTATTTAGGTGTTGATTTGATTGAACAGGGCTGGCAGTAATCAGGCCTGGGTGTGTCTAGTCCAGCTAAACCCCATTATGAATGCAGTTTCTTAGACTTGGGGATTTAGTAACTAAGAGGCAAATATTTTTTCCACACAGGCCCAGTTGGTATTGGATAACTTTTTTGCTTTAATAAATAACTATCATTTAAAAACTGTATTTTGTGTTTACTCAGTCTGCCTTTGATTTATGTTACATTCTGTTTGAATTTTCTCAATTTAGTATGAGATATAGACAAAAACAGAAGAAATCAAATACTATTTCACAGTACTTTATAGGAGGATAAAATGTTAATTCAGGCATAGACAAATGGCACTACTCTCAGAGCAGGTTTTACATAAGCTGTAAGTGCACAAAAAGGCAGTATTAGTCTGTGCGAACAAGTGCAGAGAAGAACACATCCTAGACCAGGATTCCTCAATAGCCGGCCCATAGGCCAGAGAGACAAATGTTTGGCCCACGCTAATGGCCTGTTCACACCAAATCAGTGACAATTCTATGAGACAAACTTCAGACGAAAGGTCTGTGTGTGTAAAGGAGTACGTAAAATAAAAAAAACAAACAATTAAAAACAATTTCACCCCGGTATAGTAGTTCACTGCTGTTCCGGTTCTACAAACATTTATACCAGTCACCTGCCCAGCTCAGGCTGTCAGGGCTAGAGATTAAATATATTGAACAATGTTAAAGCATTCATTTACCTAATTTGGCATAACCATTTCATTATGTTCTTTCCACGGTGTTGATGCATTCTAAAGAGTATATAATCTGTGTTTTTAATGCATGTGAGATGAGTAAAGAGCGCTTTTGGATAAATAATACATCCTATTTATATTTGCACATTTATGTTGCTACAAGTATATTCCAAACGGACTCCCGATGCAAACTACTCTTTTTATAATGCCTGGATAATATAACACAAGGTACTGTGATACAAATACACGTGGAATAGTGCACATTAAGAATAACATTGTAGGGGGCCTGGGTAGCTCAGGGAGTATTGACGCCAACTACCACCCCTGGAGTCGCAAGTTCGAATCCAGGGTGTGCAGAGTGACTCCAGCCAGGTCTCCTAAGCAACCAAATTGGCCCGGTTGCTAGGGAGGGTAGCATCACATGGGGTAACCTCCTCATGGTCGTGATTAGTGGTTCTCACTCTCAATGGGACGTGTGGCAAGTTGTGCGTGGATCGCAGAGAGTAGCAAGAGCCTCCACGGTGTCATGCACAACGAGCCACGTGACAAGATGCGCAGATTGACGGTCTCAGAAGCGGAGGCAACTGGGACTTGTCCTCCACCACCCAGATTGAGGAGAGTAACTGCGCCACCACAAGGACCTACTAAGTAGTGGGAATTGAGCATTCCAAATTGAATTCGAACTCGCGACTCCAGGGGTGGTAGTCAGCGTCAATACTCCCTGAGCTAACCAGGTCCCCTACAATGTTATTCTTAATGTGCACTATTCCACGTGTATTTGTATCACAGGACCCTGTGTTATATTATCCAGGCATTATATATAAATAAATAAATAAAAAATATTTGCATCAGGAGTCCGTTTGGAATATACTTGTAGCAAACTAAATGTGCAAATATAAATAAGATGTATATTTATGCAACAGCGCTCTATACTCATCTCACTCGCATAAAAACATATTATATACACTCTTTAGAATGAAACCCTGTACAGAAAACAAATTATGCATAGGCTCACAGTCTTTATTGAAATACTTTATAATATCCTTAAAAACAATAACAATATTAATGCTAATATGTCTAATACTTGAATCAGCAATTAGGGAAAGTGCAGGGAGTAGATCCCATTTGGAGATGAGCAGGAACAGTTGCATGGTGGAAATGGAGATCCAGATTGTTCATTAAAAGGTTTTTTGTTTTGTTTTTCCCCAGCAGCAAAGTTGTGTAGTTTTGTGCGTCTGTATAGAAACAAAATGTTCATAATTGTCTGAATAAATAACAGGCTACTAATACTGAGAAAAAGAACCAAGAAAAAAATCTGAATATTTATGCGTGACTCTTTTAATAATAAAAAACAATAGTAATAACAATAATAATAGCAGCAGCACAAACACTTTGTCATTGAGGGCCGTGGCCCTTGATTTTGTATTGTTGACAGAATTTGGCCCTTAGCAGTCCTCTACATTGAGTAATTCACTCACATATGTGAGTAAATTTGTCACTATGCAACCAAAAAAACATGTTATTAGCCACTGGCAATATTAACATTTCACTCGCCAGTGATAGAGTTATGTAGTGTTGAAGCACTGAGGCCCTTTTACTGAATAAAAAGCAGTTGATTAAGAAGCTGGATTCAGCCTAGTCTTTCCCTGCATGCGGTCTCAACACCACACAGGAAAAAGCACTTGTGTCTCATTCAGTTGAACTTAGAGCATCTCAGGGAACTGCACCACGGACGTCACAAGAGCAGCTCTTGAGAGCGTGTGAAGATGAACCGCATCTCAAGCGCTCTGATGTGCCGTCTACAGAGGCTTGCGCCAAACTCCCGTGAAAATATAAACAAGGTATAAATGTATTAATTGTGTGAACGCAAAGCACTCCAGTTTCACTTAAGGCCCATGTAATGGCAAAAGGCCATGGTCATTGTGGGTTTATTCACGCAGTGTTAATAACACGCAGTGAGACAGAGGAGATGCCCTGCTCTATTTCTGTGGAGATGATAAAATACAAGAAACAGAATCTCAAAGTCTTCCTTGATGAGAAATAAGGACTTGAGTTAATCAGAAAGCCATAAAATAAATGTGTGAAAGTGAAGAATTTAAGGCAGAAATATTTTACTATTGCATAATATAATAGCTATACAGGTTGGCTAGGTAACAAAAGAAAACAAAACATTGAAAAAGTTCAATGGATCAAAAGTAACTTGGACAAATAAGATATATATTTGTCATTTAGACATATTTTGATAAAATATTAATATTATTTTAAATTGTATACTTTTATATTTGACTGCCATTCATACGTTTTTGAAGTCTAAAAAGGAAATCATATACCTTTATTATATGACCCAAGCTAAATTTGTATAAATGACTTTGTGTGCATGAAGCACACAGTGAGTTTGGATGGTAATTAATAGTCATATTCGTGAAACACCTAAAACAGACAATTATTCATCATAGCCCTAAAACAGGAAATGAATCGTCATAAATCACAATTATTGGTTTGACAATTAATTGTCAGCCAAATGTCACAATCGTGACCCCTAATTTTCATTATTAGGTTCCTATCTTGTGAATTTTGTTAGAAATGTGCATGAAATTTCAAACAGTGACAACAGCTTGTATCGTTATTACAAATGCGATTTCATGACATCATAAATTGATAGAATGTGAAATTTGTACATTTTTAAAAAGCTAAAATGTGATTAAAATCAAAGCAAAACCTAAATAATAAATAAAAATTACAATATACTATATTGCATGAATATATATATATATATATATATATATGAAGAGGCCCCCTCTCTCTCAGTTTGCTTTATATTTTTTAGTTACATTATGCTTACATGTCGTCAAAAGTCTGGCAAGTAAAAACAAAAATTTACTAGCCAATGACGATTCTCTCCAACATGATCATAGAGGGTTGCTTAGTGAAAACTAATTGGGGAACCCTGTCCTAGACTGACAATTAAAAGGAGAATATGGGGAGGAGGTGGTGGAACATCCACTGGAGTTCAACTAGTAGAATTATGTGACCCATTTGAATTCTAGAATTCTCAGCCCAACATTCTAACCATCACCGATGAGGAAAACGGCTACAACACTGTAAAGGGTTTTTTTTATCTAAACATCCTCACCCTTACTAAAATTCTTTTAGAATTATATTAAATATTAGGAAACAAACCGGCCATGTTTGCCTTCAGATATTCATATATTCTCTATAAAAATTACTTAAAACATTAATAGCCTTTGGGCCTGTTTGCACTTGGCCACTTTGTGCTTTCACTGATCAGATAGCTAGCTGATCATGAAAAGACCAGGGGCCTCATGTATAAATGTTGCATACACACAAAAATGATGCTTACGCCACTTCAAGCACACAATGGCATTTATAATAAGTAAACTTGATGTGAAAACGTGCGCACCACCACGCAAGCTGTACCCCTTGCGTACGCACTTTTACTGCTGTGTGTGATTGGCGACTCCAGCTGGACAAGTAATGAACTTAACAGACCGATTATAAAACTCTGCTTTTCATTAAATACACAGCATTTAGAATAAAAAGTATGTAGGTAAGCACTTGAATCAAAATGAATCTTAACCAGCTAATATTAGACTATATTAATTGTATTAATACTAATTGAAAAGGCATTCAAATATAAGCTGTAATAAAAGGAAATATTGGTAGTGGATGCCCAGTCAAATACAAAACAAAAAAGGTAAGCTTTCAGTAATCCAATGATGTCAGACAATAGTTTAACACTGCACACATACATTTTATAATCTTTGTTTTGTTTCCAGTATTAAATATTTAACTTCTCTATAAAACATAAAATTCCTTAAACGATTTAAAACATTTTCTGAGAAGCAAAATTGCATAGATTTATGCTTGCAACAATAAAGTGTCCAGGAATAAGATATATTCTCTGAAAACAAGTTAATATCTTAAATAATGTTTCTCGGGTTAACAGATCTGGTTTAAAAGACGTCTAGATATTTTACTCTAAAACAAGACAAAGATTAAGAAATTATTTTTAGCACCAGCATCTAACTTATGGGCACTTGAGGCATTAACAGTCTCTATTATCTCTCGTGTTCATAGTTTCTTGTACCGTTAAATTTGGTAGTCATTTGTCTGGATGGCGATATGCATATGGTAATTGTATGTTAAGGAGGTTACACGTAATATGTACACGCCATATATGGTTATTTCGGCAAGTAGATGGGGTGAGGAATAAATCACGTGCATGTACGAACAATCTTCCACTAGCTGAGATTTATAAAGTGAACTTTGCGCAGGTTCTGGCGTTTTATACATTTGAAAACTTTTGGGATGAAATCTACGCAGAGTTTTATACGAGGCCCCAGGTGTAAATGCCCTCCAAAACGTATCGAGACGGATTGCAATCCAATCGCTCAGACAACTTCAGGAGGTGGTTTGAGACACAGTCCAGATGAAACTGGTCAAGTCTAAATGCATCTGGCTGTTCAAGTCACATATGTAAAAGTCTACCCCGCCCAAACAGTGCTATGTCAGCATAGGAAAAATGCTAAACATATCAGCTGTCACCGAATATCATCATTGGGCTTGCGCAGTAAATAATAACAAAGACAAATGCATGAAGAGAGACAGAACTTTTTTCCTCATTTATTGATGCAGATCGTCGATGAAACAAACTAAATATTGACATGAGTGCAGCTGACACGCAAACACGTCTTATCTACGACAAGCCCTGAGGGGAAAAACGGACAGCGTTTTTTTTTTTAAATATACACACAATGACTATGTCGAGTTCCAAATAAAGAGAAAATAGCTTTCATTTACAAAATATTTAATCCACTGACTGGATCATTCAAAAATAGACATTACATTATGGTTATTTAATATAAATAAAAAATCAAATGGATTTTCCAGATTATTATTTTTTTTTACCATTTCCTGCTTTACAGTATAATATTATGATATAAAATTATTTAAATTGTGATAAGATTTTGGTAATATCGCCCAGCCCAAATTGTAACCCATTGTATAAGTAAAAAATAAAAAAGCACTAAATAAATGTCAATATACAATGTATATTTAATGCTTATATACTAATGTTAATCATTAAACACATAAGATTATGAAGCACACATTTATTTATTCTCACTTCATTCACACCACCAGACTAAAAATGTAAACATCTTTCCATTTGGAAGTAAAAATATTATCAGTCATATTTACGTAGCAAATTTATATGGAAAATAGGGTAAATTAACCTAACTAATTTACCTACGCTCAAAGAGACAAACAGGCAACATACACTTGCATAGGTGCGTGTCGTGTATTCTTTATTAACTTAAAGCAGATCTTAGATTCATACAGACCGGATCATTATAGACGATTTGTAATATTTTGACCAAACGAATGGCCTGGATGAGTAAAGTCTCACTGCCAGTTACAGTCTGTGTACAGCAGGTCAGCTGTAGCACAGTGAAACACAATGGAAAGGAGGCGGCGAGAACAGGCTTGACAATATAAATAATATTTAATGATTAACAAAAGCACAAACACAAAGGTGTCAGACAGCTGTCCGTAACTCTCTCTCTCTCCGACACATTGCAGTCTCCAGTCGGCTTTATCCCTCTCGGGCTTAATCAGCCTTATTAGGGGCTGGGTGTGCGGAATTACGACCCGGCCCCGCCCTCTGCCCTGCTACACACAGATAATATCCCACACAGCAAATTCACCAGTGTAAAAATTCCAGTGTCAAGGCATTTCAGAGTTAAGTGTTGAGATTCTAGTGTTAGATTTTGTGAGATTAACATTATTCGGTGTTGTTAGAAGCTGGTAGCGTTGGTGTAAAATCAGAGTTACAGGTATCCAACACCTGCCAGTGTTATTTTCAACATCTGGGAATTTGGCCTCTATAATTTCTCCTCACTGCCCAGTGGGTGGCAATATGCACAAAGAATGCAAATTGCCCAAGCACAAGAAGAATGTGAAAGTGGAGATTTACAGTGAAAAAGACTTTAATATTGACCCACACTTATCGCTTCTGACGACATAGATTAAAACACTGGAATCGTATGGATAACTGTTATGCTGCCTTTGTGCATTTGAGATTCAAAGTTTTGGTCATCATTCACTTGCATTGTATGGACCTATAGGGCAGAAAAATTCTTCTAAAAATCTGTGTTCAGCAGAAGACAAAGTCATACACATCTGGGATGGCATGAGGGTGATCAAATGATAAGAGAATTTTCATTTTTGGGGTGAACTATCCTTAAAGAGATAATGTCATTGAACCACATCAGTGACGATTAAATTATGTAGAAGTTCATAAAATACTGGTTTTAAGCTTAAGCTTAAAGCATTTTTAAGTTACATTTTTGTAAAGAATCATATAATCAATTATTCACCATGGTATTTGATTCACAAACAATACGTTTGCATTTATTAAATAATTGACCAGATATTTATGGCAATGTTTGTAATTTGAATCCACTTAAAGGTGAACTGCAGTAAAAAATTAATTTTTCTGAATTTACAAATACTCAAGCATTCAGCCTCCTTTTTCCACTAGAAACAGCTGCCAAATTGCTTAAAAAGTGGCTGACTTTCTAATAAAGAAAAAATCTTCAGACAAACAGTGACTTCTCTTACGAGTGCTTAAACATTTGCTGAAGTTTGCCAGAAACCAATACATCACTGAATCCTCGGATGAGTGTCGAGGTACAATGTTATTGACCAAATTTAAATGTATTTTTTAGTGAGTTGAATCATGCTCAACAAATAACATTTTACTTCTTAAAAAGAAGTTGTTTTTCACAGGGTGATTACAATACTTATTGAAATATGAAAAATAACAGAGTTAAAATTATATAAGATAATGTTATTCATTGTATGGTATTTTGCCTTTTCCTCTAGACTCCTGCAAGACCGGAACATTTTGAGAATCATGAGGGACATCAGCAGCATTACCTTCAAGGATCAGCAAGCAGACAATCAGCAGTTTTTATGTTGTGATGGACAAGATACAGTTGAATATCTTGACTGATTTTGTTGATAAGATGCCAGTGTTCAGTAAGACTGTTTACCCATTTACTGAGAAACAAGATTAAATTTGTTTCACAAATGGAGACTGCATTTGTAGAGCACTATCATGATTTTTATTTTGAAAAATAAGCGTTCTACCTGGTCCATTGCGATATAAGCCCTTTGAAATCAAGGTGATGTGTAGAACAAAATCACTTTTCTATGTTGTACCAGATGTTTGCCAGACATCACCTCATTCAGTCATTGTATGCACAGTGTGCTTTGAGTGCCCTGTAACATTGTACAGCGTGTAGAAGAAACAATAAATGTATTTTTTCCTTTCAGGTTTTGTATTATGGGGTGGTTTGTGGAGTGGGGATGGGTGTGAAGAGCAAATTTAAATTATTACATGGAATACCTACCATACTATAATGGACAATCAACACTATTTGCGCGAAAATTTAATTCATTTTCATTCATTCAAGAAAATTAAACTCAATTTAAAAGAGCATGAACTGCAATTATTCAGTGTTACTTAAACACTGATTTGGAGTTAAATTAGAAGCTCTTATCAACTCTAATCCTTATACTCCAAAACGGGTGTTAAAATTTTACACTCTAGGAGTTTGTCATTTAACGCTGTTGCAGTGTTCAAAAAGTCAACACTTTAGAAAGTGTTAAAATAAAGCTGTTGGAGGTATACAGCAAGAAAGCAAAGCCCATGCTGGAATGGTGATGTTTAACAGTAATTTCCCCCACTAAATGAATGGAAAATTGCTACTGAAATGAATGAATGAAAACTTTTACAAAACACACTGGTCCCTCCTTTAAGGCTGCAGCAAAGGTATAAACATAAGACAAACTTTCTCTGAATGCTCTGTCAGATCCCCCACAGATTCTTAATTCTCTGCAGGCAACAGAATGACTCAACCTCTGGCGCAGTCCAAGATTTCTAAAGCCTGTGGGTGTTTTCCCTGGAAAACCGCTCTGAATTTATTTCACGTGAGAAGCCCCCTTTCACTGCCCTTGGAAGACACCATTCATTGTAGAGTGATTACACAATATAGAACTGAAAGTGAGTAACTGGGTTCATGCACAACGGAGCAAACAGTTCACAGCCCGTATTTCAACTTCCTTCAAATAATAATAATAATAAAGGATTCAAACAACTTGACACTTGCAACTTCGTATTTAGAACTGGTTACATATAAAAAACAAAATAACGGAACCGAAAGTTTTTCATGACTTTTGGTTCAGTTAACAGTTCTGGAACGTACATTCAACCAATGTGGACACAACACTTTGCTAAAATACTGACAGCGTTTCCTGCATTAATATTCAGCAGCGACGCAGCGGCATCTACCAAAAAAAAAAAAAAAAAAAAAAAAAGATAAACCCCGCACAACCAGTGCAGCCCGATTCGTATGCGAACGACTATAAATCAGCCGGTTCTTTAGTGAAAAAAAAAAAAAAATTACAAAACCAGTAATTTAATTTGTCATGTCAGACTATAAATGAACCAAGAACTATCACTGTGTTTGTGTGTTATAGCAGGTATTACTCACAAATTTTAATAATTCCTGCAAGTTCGGGGGCCTGGGTAGCTCAGTGGTAAAGACGCTGGCTATCACACCTGGAGTTCGCTAGTTCGAATCACAGGGCGTGCTGAGTGACTCCAGCCAGGTCTGCTAAGCAACCTAATTGGCCTAATGTGGTTCGTTCTCAGTGGGGCGCGTGGTGAGTGGAGCGTAGTTGTTGCGGTGGATGGCATGAAACCTCCACACGCGCTATGTCTCCGTGGCAACGTGCTCAACAAGCCACGCGATAAGATGCGCGGGTTGATGGTCTCAGACACGGAGGCAACTGAGATTCGTCCTCTGCCACCTGAGGCGAAAACTACACAACCACGAGGACTTAAAAAGCACATTGGGAATTGGGCATTCCAAATTGGAAGAAAAAAAAATTTTTATTTGCATCATGTACAGTAGTTGATCATTTTTAAACTAAACCACACAGATGTACAAATCAAATCAATAATTTTGTCTATCGCAATTCCAGTATAAGCACGAGTTTTCATTGGATGCTTGGAGAGTTTAGTGCAATCGCGTAGGCAACAAAGACATGTAAACCGGTTAATTCGACATGCAAACTGCGCGTCTGCAAATCGAGGAATGCGATAAAAATCTTATTCGTTTATGACCAATGAAGCAGGCTACAGTGCAAGTGTGTGACATTGGGGTGATCTAGTTTTGCCTAATCACATCGTGCTGCTAGCTCATATTACAGCACATTTGACAAGACAGAAATAGCAAAAATACTTTTTGTGAATAATGCTACCAGAACTACTCAGCTGCAGAGTGAAGAGATAAACACATAAAACAGACTTCATCATCCCTATAAACAACTGTCCCTCTGACATATACAGGTATTGTCTCTGCCATGAGATTCAGTCAATTTTAATAATATAAAAGTAGACCTGTATACTGATTTAAATACAAATAATATACATATTTAAAATCAGCTATCATCTTATCCATCTTTAATAAATATAAATTTTCAAAATATAGTACATAATAAATGGTGCTTTCTTTCAGGATTTCATTCACTGTTAATTTTCAGTGCATTGGTGAGCAACAGCTTGAACTCAAAGGGATAGTTGACCCAAAAATGAAAATTCTGTCATCTAGGGCTGAAACTAACAATTATATTGATAATCTGTTAATCTTCAAATTATTTCATGCCATGACAGAGATCCTGATAAAAGGTGAAATGATCAGTATCGTCCGACCAGGTGGCAAGAAGATCGGTGATCGGTTGTAAAAATTCTGATCTGAGCATCCCTACTTCACAAGACAGAAAGTCATGAGTTTGAGACAGCATAAGGGTGAGTAAATGATGAGAGAATTATCATTTTTTGGGTGAACTATTCCTTTAACAACTGAGCAAGCATCCTGGTGCACTAACTTTCACTTCTAAATGCCTGGCCATCGTTTCTGTTTCCTAAAGCTTGCTGTCTCTCATTCTGAAATACTTTGGAAACCTCTTCAGTAACTAAACAAAGGCCAAAATGTTTGCATTGAAGTCTTCAATCAACAGTTACTCAAAACAAGCACAGCAACAGGTGAGGGCATTGACCTAGACAGCAGGGCATTCAATAAACAACTAGGCTAAAATTATAGGAAATAAAGCACACCTATCTTTCTGAAGACATAGACCTACACATTCAAAGTGTCTGAATAGACAGAAATTAAGTACAGTGGCAAGAAAAACTATGTGAACTCTTTGGAATTATCTGCATGTATAAATTTGTCTTCAAATCTGGTTTGATCTTTTAGGTTACAATAACAAACAAGCACAATCTGGTTTAAGTAATAACACAAACTATTGTATTGCTCTTGTACATATTAGGGATGCTCCGATCAGAATTTTTACAGCCATTAGCAATCACCAATCTTGTCACCTATTCGGCCGATACAGATCATTTCACCTTTTATCAGGATCTCTGTCCTAACTGGCTAATATGTAAGCTTTCTGCTCACTGTCATTATTAATTCACTGTTCCTCTTCCCAGTAATATCACTTTGCCTAGTTTTTGCTGACAAAAACATTAAAACGTTTAAAAGGCATATTAAAAAAGCTTTAAAAAAAGACTTAATATTGAGAATATTTTGTTAGCCTATACTTGATATAAAAATGAAAAAAAAAAAAAAAAAAAGAATCTTAGTGTCAAACTGAAGACAATCTGATCACCCATAAACTTAATGGCATTTTTGGTTATTGATTCATTGTCATTTCATATAATTATTCCTTATTTTATTTCAATTTTATTTTTCCATTATATTTAATACATTATATTGTGGCATCTTATTATTGTATAAAGAATTATTATATATGCCGTATTTAGTTGGATGATTGTATTAAGTTAATTTTTCACTTGTTGCTGCTTGAACTTTAATGAGGGGAACACACGCTCTCTCATGAGAGGAAAGAGTAAGCATCTTTTGCAACATGAACGATCGGTTTATGCGATCGGCCAAATTATCGATCGAGTCATAGGACGTGAATATCGTCCGATACTGATCGGTGGCCGATCGATCGGAGCATCTGTAGTACATATTGAATACATCATTCATACATTCAGACCGAGTAGGTTGGAAAAAGTATGTGAATCCCTAGGCTAATGATGTCAACAAAAGCTAATTAGTCAGAAGTTGGCAAACATGATTGGAAGTGTGGGTTAGAGCTACTTTGACTTATAAAAAGCACTCAAACATTGAGTTTGCTATTCACAAGAAGCATCTGCTGACATGGACCTTGCCTTGCAAAAAAGAGATTTCAGAAGACCTATGATCAAGAATTGTTGCTTTGCACAAAGCTGGAAAGGGTTACAAAATGATTTCGAAAAGCCGAGATATTCATCTGTCCACAGTTAGACAAACTGTCTATAAATGGAGACGATTTATTACTGTGGCTACTCTACCTAGAAGTGGCCGTCCAGACAAGATGACTCAGAGGACACACAGCAGAATGATCAAGGAGATAAAGAAAAAAAAAACACTAGAGTGACAGATAAAGACTTGAAAAGGAATCATTGAAACTGGTTAACATCTCTGTTCTAGGGCTGCAACTAACGATTATTTTGATAATCGATTAATCTAACGGTTATTAGAACAATTATTCAACTATTTGGCCGATAATTGCAACGATTAATCATTAGCTCTTAACTGATTATTCAGCTTGTGCCCAGACTTAAAAGATTGTATTAAATGTGCATACAACAATAAAGAGGCCAAAATCATCTTTTAAAAATATCTCTACATAATATTCACTGAATTAAAGGGGGGAAAATATTTTTTTTATTATTCAATAAATTCACTGCAAAAAATTATATTAAGTGTTTGTCTTGTTTTCCCATTTCCATTCCAGAATGTATCTTAAGTGTATTTTGTATAGAAGTTTATTTTTTCACTTAGTTATACTTCTGCGAGTGCAGTAAAGACAAAATATACTCATTCAAGATCCATTTTCTAAAAGCAAGTCTAAGGCTATATTCACACTGCAAGCCTTAGTGCTCAATTCGGATTTATTGCTCAGATCTAATTTTTTTGTTCGTCTGTTCACATTATTTTTTAAATGTGGCCAATATCAGATTCCAGTGTGAACTGGTCACGGTCCTGAACTGACTCGCATGCGCAAAAGAACAAAGACGTCACATGCAGCACGCTGTCATACTTAAGTAAACATGGAGGCCACTGAAGTCAGCGTTTAAACGTTCATTTATAAGGTGATGTGCAGAGGAATCCAGCGGATTTGTGAGCAGGCGATATGGATGACGAGGATGAGGAGAAGAGAGCAAAATTTTTAATTATGGCTTTTTGTGGAGCAATGGCTGCTACATCTGTATGGAGGTGTGTGTGGTCTAACGCCTCACTGTCCCTCCACTGACAAACTTCGCAGATGTCTTCCATATTCACCGAATGACCAAAAGAACTGCCGTTCTTTGAATGGCAAAAAAAAATTTAAAAAAAATAAAAATGCAGAATTGTGACATGAATTCCAATATGATTGTTCAAACGGAGGTCGAATTGCAAAAAAATCAGACCTGTATCAGATTTTGGGCCACTTACATAAGTGGTCCTAATCAGAATCAAAAGGATCAGATTCTATGTGGTTTGTGCAGTTCACACTTTTATGAAAAGAACAGATCTGAGTCACATATGAGCAAAAAAAATCAGATTTGGGCCACTGTTGCCTGCAGTCTGAACATAGCCTAAATATCTTATATGCTGCTTCTCAGATGAATGCATCTTTTCTTTTTTTTTTTTTTTAGGATTAAGATATTTTAAAATATTTGTATTTTATAATATTATATGCAACTTTCTCAGATAACAATTTTTTCTTCAGCAGTATAGCTGAGTTTTATATATTTATATTGGAAAACAAGCCAAAACAAAAAACATTTTGTTGCAGTGTATAATGGGGCGAAGACTACCCTCTCTCACCTTTGTTCACTTCAATCCATCTTTAACTCACAAAAAACAAAACTCTCTCTTATTAATAAAGCTGCGTATTGCCAATTTTCTTCACAATAAGAAATGCATAGTGACACATTATGAATCAATACATCGAGGCATGATGTTATAATCTAGCTGCAGCAAGTGCACGTGAGGGGGACGAGCATCCCCGTGACAGTATGCATCAGCCGGGTGCAGTTTCAATCTCTCCCCCTTAGATCAGGACACTTTGTGCAACTCATAGAAATGCCAGTTTCAGAGTTTGTAGTTATTAATATAACCTGCTTCCTTATTATTTTAACTTTAATGAAGCTATAACGCATTAAATATAACTGCATTAAAGATGTAACGCAATCCCCTTAAAAGTGTTCCCCTTAAAGATGCGCAAGTTTTGCTCCTGCTCCACTTATTCCACAACGAGAGTGCTTCTGTATTTACAGTGCATCCGGAAAGAATTCACAGCGCTTCACTTTTTCCACATTTTGTTATGTTACAGCCTTATTCCAAAATTGATTAAATTCATTATTTTCCTCAATTCTACAAACAATACCCCAAAATGACAACATGAAAGAAGTTTGTTTGAAATCTTTGCAAATTTATCAAAAAAAAAATAAAAAAATAAAATAAAATCACATGTACATAAGTATTCATAGCCTTTGCCATGACACTCAAAATTGAGCTCAGGTGCATCCTGTTTCCACTGATCATCCTTGAGATGTTTCTACAACTTGATTGGAGTCCACCTGTGGTAAATTCAGTTGATTGGACATGATTTGGAAAGGCACACACCTGTCTATATAAGGTCCCACAGTTAACAGTGCATGTCAGAGCACAAACCAAGCCACGAAGTCCAAGGAATTGTCTGTAGACGTCCGAGACAGGATTGTATCCAGGCACAGATCTGGGGAAGGGTACAGAAAAATGTCTGCAGCATTGAAGGTCCCAATGAGCACAGTGGCCTCCATCATCCGTAAATGGAAGAAGTTTGGAACCACCAGGACTCTTCCTAGAGCTGGCCGTCCGGCCAAACTGAGCAATCGGGGGAGAAGGGCCTTAGTCAGGGAGGTGACCAAGAACCCGATGGTCACTCTGACAGAGCTCCAGCATTTCTCAGTGGAGAGAGGAGAACCTTCCAGAAGAACAACCATCTCTGCAGCACTCCACCAATCAGGCCTGTATGGTAGAGTGGCCAGACGGAAGCCACTCCTCAGTAAAAGGCACATGACAGCCCGCCTGGAGGACTCTCAGACCATGAGAAACAAAATTCTCTGGTCTGATAAAACAAAGATTGAACTCTTTGGCCTGAATGGCAAGCATCATGTCTGGAGGAAACCAGGCACCGCTCATCACCTGGCCAATACCATCCCTACAGTGAAGCATGGTGGTGGCAGCATCATGCTGTGGGGATGTTGTTCAGCAGCAGGAACAGGGAGACTAGTCAGGATTGAGGGAAAGATGAATGCAGCAATGTACAGAGACATCCTTGATGAAAACCTGCTCCAGAGCGCTCTGGACCTCAGACTGGGGCGAAGGTTCATCTTCCAACAGGACAACGACCCTAAGCACACAGCCAAGATAAAGGAATGGCTCCGGGACAACTCTGTGAATGTCCTTGAGTGGCCCAGCCAGAGCCCAGACTTGAACCCTATTGAACATCTCTGGAGAGATCTGAAAATGGCTGTGCACCGACGCTCCTCATCCAACCTGATGGAGCTTGAGAGGTCCTGCAAAGAAGAATGGGAGAAACTGCCCAAAAATAGGTGTGCCAAGCTTGTAGCATCATACTCAAAAAGACTTGAGGCTGTAATTGGTGCCAAAGGTGCTTTAACAAAGTATTGAGCAAAGGCTGTGAATATTTACGTACATGTGAATTTTTTCGTTTTTTATTTTTAATAAATTTGCAAAGATTTCAAACAAACTTCTTTCACGTTGTCATTATGGGGTATTGTTTGTAGAATTTTGAGGAAAATAATTAATCCATTTTGGAATAAGGCTGTAACATAACAAAATGTGGAAAAAGTGAAGCACTGCGAATACTTTCCGGACACACTATACTTTAGTATTTTTGTATACATTCCCTCATACTTTGCAATCTACATCACCTGAAATTGTTTGTAAAGTTTAGAGTGCATCTGGAGTGTTTTCTGGAGAGATCTGCAGTGCTGCTCGTGTGCAATCATTAGAGTTTCATATGATCTCATGTTATGTTAAATCAGAACAAACGACTATTCAACAACGAAAATTGTCAAAAAAAACATTTTGTTGTCAACGTTGTCGTTGCCCTAATTTTCAGCCCTAACGTAAACTTGCGTATCTTAACTATATATACACTGTTTATTAAACCTCCTATTAATGGGTTATCAGCTGTCTTCCTTTTCTTCTGCTTTCTATCTAAATCGAGCAATTCTGTGATTTGGCGACTAAAAACAGCCATTTGGCTCCTTAATGTTTCAGTTAAGGAGCCAATGGCTCCCAAGTAATTTTTTTTTAGTCTGGAGCCCTGTATCTGTGTGACAGAGCTCTGACTGAAGAGACCAAGACCTCCAGCACAACATTCAGTAGGTGTGTGACACCCTCAACCAAAATCAAGTTGTTCTGAACTGATTAGTGAGTTGCCGGCTTTAATATGTTGTTATAAGAAAGATTTTGGACCCATTTTTTGACTGGGCTGCCCGGCACGACATTGCAGAAATGGAAAATTCCAAAAATAGAGTGCCATGTCGCTTTTGGTTAGGAGAAAAACTCTTGATTAACATGGAAAACATACCTTATCACGTTTTACAGCGTCTGGTTAGGACATGGTTCCACAAATAATTTTTGCTATTTCTGCCTGTCAAAGGTACTGCTGTATTATGAAGGAGTGCAACTATGACATCATGCACTTGCAATATAGACAGCTTTGTTGATTATAAAATGGAGCAATAGTTTTATCAAGTTGGTCACTTAAGACATGATATAACACCATTTGAATGTTGAATAAACAGATTTCTAAAGGTTTATATATCGTCATACATTTACATAGCATCAGTTTCTCTTTACATATAGCAGGCTACAGGCAGCGTTCTGTATGTCTGGTACAGCTGCTCGTGATGTAGGGTTTTGGTCAGCCCACGGGGCACTGGGTGACTTCATATAGGGAAGTAGAATGGAAAAGTGGGGGTTGGTGCTAGTCAGTGCAAGGCTTCAGTCAGCTGCAAGCCAGTTGTCGCTGACATGGAGCCTCTGATAATTAACTATAAAAATGGGGTGCAAATTCCATTACATTATTTGAAGACTCGACAACAGAGAGTGGAACACTGAGATGGGGAGGGTGGCAGCATATGAGGAGATGATATTTAGTAGACTGGGTAATTTGGATTTGTTTGTTGGGAAGTGGGGCAAGTGGTTGGTGTTCTTGGAGGGTTCTCGGGGAGAGGTAACGGAGAGAGAGGATTAAGATGTGGATGTGTGCGATTATATATTTTTTTTAAATTTATTCATTACTGTGTGAATGTTCATGTGACCACAGGAGTGTTGGTTGGGGGTCGGGGTGGGGTAGTGATGGGGATTAAATGTTG
This sequence comes from Myxocyprinus asiaticus, assembly GCF_019703515.2. Lineage (NCBI taxonomy): Eukaryota > Metazoa > Chordata > Actinopteri > Cypriniformes > Catostomidae > Myxocyprinus > Myxocyprinus asiaticus. The sequence goes on from NC_059378.1 coordinate 39,537,905, forward strand.
ATTCCATGTATATATATATTTTGTTATGTCTTCCGTGGTATCAATAAAATGTTAATCACAAGAGACTCGACAACAGAACTCACACTTTGACAAAATATCCAACAGTTGGTTGCTAAAATTACTTAAAAGCCCATATGCAACTAAGGGGGAGATGACAAAGAAGCCCATCAAAATTATACAATGCCTTTAAACATGCCATTTCAGTACACCTCTAATAACATGATTAACAGCCATCTCTCCTTTTTTGCAGGAGTAAATTCTAGAGACTGTTGTGCATGAAAATCCCAGGAGATCAGCAGTTATAGAAATACTCAACCAGCCAGTCTGGCACCAAATTAATACATTTTATGTGTGGTGGTGGGTAGGGCTGGGCAATTAATCATTTTATTTTCAATTACGATTTTGGCTTCCAACGATTATAAAAACAAGATAAAATGATTATAGTGCCACATTCCGTTTCACAATGAAACACCCCGGCGTTATATCTTTAAAGCATCCTTTATTAAAGTACAAACTATAAAGGAAGCGGGTTATGAAGAAAACTCCAAAACTGGCATTTCTCTGTGCGGTCAGCGCAGTGTCTGAGTTGCATGAAGTGACCGGGGAAGAGACTGAATCTTCTCCCGGCTGATGCACACTCTGGCGCGGGGACGCTCGTCACTCACGCGTTTTCTGCAGCTAGATTATAACGTGATGGCTTGCAATATAGAGAATCATAATATGTGTGTCACGTTCACTGTGTATATCTTATCCTGAAGAAAATCGGTGATACGCAACTCTATTAAGAGAAAGTTTGTTTTGAGTTTAAGATGAATTGAAGAGAACAAAGGTGAGAGAGTGTAGCCTTTTATACACTGCAACAAAATACGTTTTTGATTAGTCATGTTTGGCTTGTTTTCCAAAATAATATCTAAAATTCCTTTGAAACAACATACATTTACATTAGGAGCTATACTGCAGAAGATAAAATTGTTATCAAAGAATGTTGAATACAATATTTAATTAGGGCTTGACATTAAACACTTGTCCGGGACAAGTGGATTTAAGGGGCAAGTGAAAGTGAATTTTACTTGCCCGACCAGACAAGCAGACTGATTAAAATGCCAATAACGAAAAAATAACTGTCACTTATTAGAAAGTTCATATTCTTATTCTGCTGTTGAAAACACTCCAGTGCGCGTAATTTTACAATTCACTAGCGATCTAGTAACACCTGTGCCCTGTTTGATTGACAGGTGGCGCATGTGTGTGTGTTGAACATGCGCGTGTTCCGAAAATGCTCTCGCTAATGCGCACCTGAACAGTCAAATACATTTCAAAATTCAGCCAAAATGTCTTGGTGAGGTATTCATGTAAACACAGAGAGTGATGTCTAAAGTGAACGTAAACAGCGGAGAAAAGCGGATTTGTATTAAAATGTAAGTATAAATGTAAGCTAATAGTGTGTCATTGTAATAATCAAACAACCAAAACATGAAAACGAAAAAACTCACTGCTCGACTGGGTAACTTTAGTAGCTTTAAAAAAGTATTAAATGTATTAGAATAATACAGTGAAGACCAGTAGTAGTTTTGTTGCATTTCATTCTGAATGTTTCCTTGAATACTTGATAATGCTGTAAAAAAAAAAAAAAAAGAATTTTAAATTTGTATTTTTTGTTCTATTATTTTTAATCTATTTCCATTCATTGCTTTTTTTTATTATTATTGTTATTTTATTACTGACTGTTTACTAGTCTTGAATAATTAAGAACTTGAAACCATTCTTCCATAATAAACATTAGTGTTATTATTTGTTGTGGTTTTGAAGCTGATATTGATGTCAAATTTCACTACCGACTACTGAAATTTTGGTATCGTGATAATAAATAGCCTTTATTGCACATGGTAGATCTTGCTGCAATAACATGAAGTAGATCTCATTCCATAGAACTATGAGCATCCCTGCTGTAAATGGTGATGGAGGCTTCTTTATTTGAATACGTAACAAAATAATTATCATATGACAATAGCCTCCTCCCCTACACAGTGCAGTTCACATTTCAAGTTCAAGGAAATCCACTGTTAATTTTTTTATTTTTATTTTTTTTATTTTTTTTAAAGTTCAATAAATGCAGGATGTTTCCAAAGTCATGGAGTAATTGTGTTAAATAACAGTGATCTCAATATTGACCAAAATAATCGTGATTATGACTCGTCATAGTCGAGCAGCCCTAGTGGTGGGTTATTAAAACGTACTCGCACATCCACTGGAAATCCAAAAATGGTCTTCCCTTCACCCCGATGGCATGAATGCTCCTGAACATTGCCATTATCTTGCTTCTAGATTTACAGCTAACTGAGACTATCGATAAGCAGCGGTACTTGCTAATGAGAGCCGATCTATGTAAACTAGGGATGTGCGAGACTAGTCGACTAAACGGTACTGATGCTGCTAGTCGACACTGGAATTACAAGTCGGTTAATATTCCCCCCATTAAACTGATAATAATTTACACATTTACGTTTGGCTTTATATATTTTTTTTTTTTTTACAGAGGCTGCACTTAAATTACCGTCATATTAATGTTACATATTTTAAATAGAATTAATAATACAAATATTATTTAAAAAAAAAACAGAGGATATCTGGAGCAGATACAGAGTTTAATTTCACCTCAGGCTGTGCATGCTTCTTCCCTCTCTCTCGCGATTTTTTCTGTCCTATAGTTACTTTTTTTTTTTTTTTAACATCGTAACTGTTATTGGTTGACGTTCTTCACCGAACAGCTGTCATATTAGATCAATGGCTAATGCACGACTGCACGTCATAAAATACGTGCAACTTCTCAGCACATTTTTTTTCTCTCTCATAGATTTGACTTTCAACAATTATTTTCAACAATGTCCTGACTGTTTTAATGTTAAGTAACTTTTACTTGGTGATTTCCATTTAGAACAGGCTTTTAATGGTTGTTCCATTGATCCTGCACTATTCATTCAATCGTTTTCAATAAACATGTCCATTAAATATTTGCTAACTTCGATTCAGTGAATGCGTGTCATGTTCTATATTTAACATACAATGATCATAATTCAAGGCTAGCACGTCGCAGATAAATGCCCCTTTTCAGTGGAATTTAGCATCGGCTTTGGAATAGATTAAGTATTTTAAATGGGTCGCATAAACACACTTTTTTTTTTTTTTTTTTTACTGTTTTCTGAAGGTTGGTTTCTCTTTAGACTAGTCGGTTACAAAACTTCCGTTTAAACAACAGTCAAATTAGTCGTAGCGCACATCCCTAATGTAAACAACTGCAACATTATTGGTTGTAGGCCTACAGAGCCCCCTTGAGGACAAAACAGGAACACGTTACATTATTTTACAAGCACCCAGCAAAATGGCGTGACACTGTGAAATTCACCGGCCAAATAGAAAATTTACCCACATCTGGCACTTGGCGGGTGTTAATTTCAGACCCATGTTAGGTCCTAAAAAATAAAGAGGCTGAAAGATGGATTGATCAGGTTGAAACTAAAACCAATACTGGGCATTCAACAAACTAAAAAAAACAAAAGGAAAGTCCTTTTTATTTATTAAAGAATGTGCATCTGAAATGTCAGCCCTTCATGGCAACACACCGTTTCCACTCTCATGGGTCTCATTTAACTAAATCTATTAGAAAAATAGCAGTGTCAGACCTCAATGCAGTCATCAAGACACTATTAGTGGCTTTGCTGCTATGACTGATGGCTAAAAATACAGGTTGCATTCTCAGGCACACAGCTGCATTTGACACCTTTTTAGCAACAGCCACACAAAGCCAGTGGACAAGTGGTAATATTGGAACCATTTCACATGATGCCAACTCTCAGCTGGCCTAGTTCAGATGGCTTCATCTTGGCACCTCTTTCCAACAGAGATCTTGCCAATGAGAGTGGCGACTGTTGGGAGACCACAAGAGGGTGATTTAACATTTACTGAAGCGGGTCGCAGGTAGGACAAGGCACAGTCCAAAATAAGGGTGCATTCCATTCAGAAATCATCATCATCAAAGAAGACTTTACCATCCACTGCGAGAGCTTTTGAGGGCTAAAAGGTGTGTGGGCTCAAAAACAAAGTTTAAATCTGAACTCAGCTTTCAAGTCATTTCATTGGAAATTCCGTTTGAAGCGATTTTCAGCCGGTCATGATTGTTTTTGCAAAAACGCTCTAAGAAGTCTCAATTAGAGCATTACGTCTCCCATTAAAACCACCACTCTAAAAAAAAAAAAAAAAAAAAAAAAAAAATACTGTTAGTAGTCAACCCTACTAATTGACTAGTCAGTTGATGGACGACTAGTCGACCGCTGCAGAACATCCCTAATCAGTATCGGCTGATCAGATGACAAGACAATCTGTAATTGTTTTTGGCTAAAAAAAAAAAAAATCATTTTTAAATCCTGACCGGAGCATTGCTAATTAATACAAATAAATTAAATAAAAATGTAGGTGCGTATCCGCATCACCACAACTCTGAGAGCACACTCGCAGAACATAAAGCCGTAAACACCAAAAACACAATGACTACGTTTACATGGATCCAGAAAGTGGCTTATTGCGGGAAACCAGCGTTACAGTTTACATGCACCGTTTAACAGTGTACTCTTTATTCCCATACACATGCGGCTCAGTCAGTAAGCAGCTTTCTCTACATCAACGTAATTTTCCAGTGATGATTGTGTAAATGACAAACATGGTATCAAAAGGAAGACATTGCAATTTTATTCTCCATTGCTTCGCTTTTTCTCCAGATATTCCAGAGTTGTTGCTGCGTTTTTCTGAACTTTCTATCGCGACCTGCAGTGGAATTGAGCTGCAATAGAGTTTCACACTTACTAAATCTCCTGGATTCACCCAATGCACCAGCACATATACTAAAACATGAGGGACATGATCTTTTACAATGGTGTGTAGAAATGGGTATAGTTTATAGTACATGTTTTCCAACTGTACTCACAGAAAGGTTTTGTTGACTTGTTGGGCTCCATCTTATGATGTTTGTTATTAAGGAAATCTGCGTTCTTGTTTACATGACGTTTTCTGAACGTCGCTTTCTGCAGAAACCCTGGAATAAACAGTTTTCTTATGTGCATGTAAACATGGTCAATGGCAGAAATAGTTATCCTTAAGATTTGCATCATTTCTCCTTATTTGTGTCGTTTCTCTCTTTTCTCACTTTCCTTCTTGGTCTGTTATGAGATCAACCATTGGTTATAAATGGCAGGTAAAAGATCAATCTTGTGATTTTAAGAATCGATATCGGAATCATTTAAATGAAGGTTCCGATAAATCTGAAAATTGCACCGTTTTATAGAAGCAATAAGCCACTTGAGGTTGTGTGTTGGTGATTTTACCACTGTTAAAGGGGTTTTAGCCACTCAACCTCATGTCGCTATTCGACTGCAGTGCCACTGCATTTAATATTTCAAAATGGCAAAGAACTCTTACATTTGATGCTTTATTTTAAACCACAATGCCAGTGTTCTTTCCAATACTCATTCTTAGTTAATACTAGCAGAATTATATTTTTTCCTTTTCTGTAACAGCCACAACTGCTTTAGAAGGGTTAAATTGCCTCACCTCTTTATGCATCATGTAGCACTCAATTCAAACACCACACCTTGGTCTACATGACAGCAGTTAGAAACCATAGCTGCAGTTATTTCACAACTGCTGTGAAATTATGCCCCAGCTTGATGGCAAAACTTCAATGCATTAAAGACTTCCCCTTTTTAAAGGCAAAACTTGATCTGCACTCTGCCAGAAGAGTAGCTATTTACATAGTTTACACTGAACTAACCACAAATCGAGATATGCTTCCACTATTCCTATACACAGACACTATAATCCTCTTTCTTAAACCGAGCAAAGAGAGATGCTGCAGTGTGCAGGAGCTATTTTGAAAGCAAGGATAAGCTTGCCCAAGCAAGAAAATAAGTTATGGCATAATACAATGTTCACTTGCACTGTCAACATGTGTTATGTAGAACAATGAATATCCAGCACACACTAAAAGGTGCACTCTTGATATTATAGGTACTGACTGTGTAATGTGTTCTGCTGCTGTGAACAGGATTATTTTACACTTCCATTCACAAATGACATTGTAAGGGTCACACTGATTAATGTGACATGTAACAGACAGCTAAAACCTGCATATAGAAAACCAGACACCCAATTATCCCATGCAATGGACAAGCTAGACATCCAGTCAACGATTGTCCAGGCAATTAATAGGAATCAAAATAATTTTAGATTTAGGCTAACATCCACTGCGTCCACACTGACAACATGGAGCAGGCAAATAACACAGCTATGTTTTTATCCTGTTTATAAGACGCAGTCCTGATGGTGTCAAATGGTTCATCTGTTGCTGTAAAAATGATCAGTCATCTTTGAGGTGTTATGGGTGAACATGACAAAAAAAACATTATGGCAACCAATCATGTATTACTTGACTATTGTACCATAAACATGTCTTATATATGATTCTCACAAAACCTGTATAAAAATAAAAAAAAAGCCCTATTCAACTCTAAATCAATACAAATTTATTTTTATTATTTTTTAGCATAAAGAAAATTGAACACCAAATTTATTTTCCACCAAAATAAAGGTTTGAGACTGTATAGCAATGTTGCGTGCTAACTTTTTACAGAAATATACAGTGTCAAGAAAAGGTATGTGAACCCTTTGGAATTAGCTGGTTTTCTGCATTAATTGATCATAAAAGGTGATCTCATCTTCAACAAAATCACAAGTATAGAAAAACACAATGTGCTTAATTTGGGTGGGAATCACAAGGTAACTGGCGATACGATATTATATTGATATTTATGTCACCATTTGATATTATTGCGATTATATTTGGTGTATTGCGATTTCAAAACTACAATATATTGCGATATCCCACTCAAATGTTTCTCATTAGTCTTCATTGAATTTCAGAAAACTGTTACCAAATCACCCAATGCATTGTTAAATTATTATAAAAGTGCCAGTTTTAAAAACAAGGTGAGTTTATTTCCTAATATCCATGTACAGTACAAAGCTACAAGCATTTAAGACCATAATGGGTCCTTATTTCTTTGGTTAGGTCAATGTAGCTAGTCTTTCTAAAAATAAATGATAGTATTTATGAATACAATTGTAGCCTAAACACTTTAAAATCATTTTTACAACACAATTTCAATACGCAAAGTATAATAGTTTTCACCTAAAAGGTTAGCAATATGATACTAACGTTTGTCAAAATACCTCCGTTAATGTTACTACCGTAAAAGTGTAATACATTTTAGTAACGTGGGTGATTGTGTATAGCATGAAAACTGCACTAAGGGACTGATGTTGATTTCCAAGGAAATAATGTTTCCAATCACAATGTGTAAAAATGTAAATTATAATATCCGATACTTGGCCTGAAAATACTGATACAATATCACAAGGAAAAATATCAAGCTACACTATATTGCCAAAAGTATTCGCTCATCTGCCTTTAGACGCATATGAACTTAAGTGACATCCCATTCTTAATCCATAGGGTTTAATATGATGTCGGCCCACCCTTTGCAGCTATAACAGCTTCAACTCTACTGGGAAGGCTTTCCATAAGGTTTAGGAGTGTGTTTATGGGAATTTTTGACCATTTTTCCAGAAGTGCATTTGTGAGGTCAGACACTGATGTTGGATGAGAAGGCCTGGCTCATAGTCTTCGCTCTAATTCATCCCAAAGGTGCTCTATCGGGTTGAGGTCAGGACTCTGTGCAGGCCAGTCAAGTTCTTCCACACCAAACTCGCTCATCCATGTCTTTATGGACCTTGCTTTGTGCACTGGTGCGCAGTCATGTTGGAACAGGAAGGGGCCATCCCCAAACTGTTCCCACAAAGTTGGGAGCATGGAATTGTCCAAAATCTCTTGGTATGCTGAAGCATTCAGAGTTCCTTTCACTGGAACTAAGGGGCCAACCCAGCTCCTGAAAAACAACCTCACACCATAATCCCCCCTCCACCAAACTTCACAGTTGGCACAATGCAGTCAGACAAGTACCGTTCTCCTGGCAACCGCCAAACCCAGACTCGTCCATCAGATTGCCAGATGGAGAAGCGTGATTCGTCACTCCAGAGAACGCGTCTCCACTGCTCTAGAGTCCAGTGGCGGCGTGCTTTACACCACTGCATCCGATGCTTTGCATTGCACTTGGTGATGTATGGCTTGGATGCAGCTGCTCGGCCATGGAAACCCATTCCATGAAGCTCTCTACGCACTGTTCTTGAGCTAATCTGAAGGCCACATGAACTTTGGAGGTCTGTAGCGATTGAAGTTGGCGACCTCTGCGCACTATGCGCCTCAGCATCCGCTGACCCCGCTCTGTCATTTTACGTGGCCTACCACTTCGTGGCTGAGTTGCTGTCATTCCCAATCGCTTCCACTTTGTTATAATACCACTGACAGTTGACTGTGGAATATTTAGTAGCGAGGAAATTTCACGACTGGACTTGTTGCACAGGTGGCATCCTATCACAGTACCACGCTGGAATTCACTGAGCTCCTGAGAGCGGCCCATTCTTTCACAAATGTTTGTAGAAGCAGTCTGCATGCCTAGGTGCTTCATTTTATACACCTGTGGCCATGGAAGTGATTGGAACACCTGAATTCAATTATTTGGATGGGTGAGCAAATACTTTTGGCAATATAGTGTATATCAATATTTCAATATTTTTTCCCACCTCTAGTGCTTAAGCCAAAAACACACAAACAAATATTATCTCATGTCTTTGTTTAATGGGATGCATTCAATCTTCACAGTGCTATGGAAAAAAAAAAAAAAGTGAGTGAACCCCTAAGCTAAAATCATTGGTAGGAGTGTGACGACACGATACACGATACTGGGTTCACGAGAATGAGACGATATTTTAACACTATATACACTACCGGTCAAGTTTTGAAACACTCATTCTTTATTTTTTATTTTTTTTCACATTTTAGAATAAAAGTCATCAAAACTATGGAATAACAAATGGAACTATGGGAATTATGTTGTAACTAAACAAAATCCAAAATAAATCATAACTGTGTTATATTTTAGCATCTTCAAAGTAGTCACCCTTTGCCTAGAATTTGCAGACATGTACTCTTGACATTTTCTCAACCAACTTCTTGAGGTATCACCCTGGGATGCTTTTTAAACAGTACTGAAGGAGTTCCCATCTATGTTGGGCACTTATTGGCCGCTTTTCTTTATTATTTGGTCCAAGTCATCAATTTCAATTTTTTTTTTTTTTTTTTTTTAAATACATTAGTTTTATAATGAAATAAAATTATGGTGGCGCAAATTTTGTCTACAAAACTAATTTCAAACATTTAAGCATACGCCTTCAGATCAAAAGATTTTTAAGATCACGAGAAACATTTCAGTCAAGTGTTTCAAAACTTTTGACCGGTAGTGTATATGACTGGAAAAATTGTCTTTTATTCGACTGAAAGTCACAAAATGCAAAACAATGCAGGTGCATTCAGACCTGGTTGAATTTAGTTGAGAGCTGAGGTGGTTCTGTAGGTGTCTTTGCATAGTGCTTGTGTTAGCCGCGGTGTACGGCACTATTTTCTTACAGTGCTTACATATTGGCCGTGTCTCGTTTGGAAGGCTGCGTCCTCCGGAGGTCGCATTTGTCGGCCGCATGTGTCATCAAGGCTGTCTCATTTCATTTTTTATTTTATTTTTTTAATTGGGAACGCAAAAAAGGTTAACAATTGTATAAAATGTAAGTGCATATACATAAAAGGCATTGACAATAGATTTTAAAAAAAACAAAAAAAAAAAAAAAAAAAAAACACAAACAAGACAGCCTCAATGACGTATGCGGCCGACAAATGCGACCTCAGGAGGACACAGCCTTCCAAACGAGACACAGCCTTTGTTAGCATCTTGTCGGTCACTCTGTTGCCGTTTATTGTTTCCACCAGGTACCTAAAATGCTGCCACACAAATGATTTAAAAGTGGCGGGGGCATCTTCTATGCTAATTTCACCCTCACACTCCGTCATGCTGATATCGTGAGACAGCTTTTCACCTCAAAAAGAAATAGTCACATTTTAATATCGCGAGATCTCGTGGCACGAGATTTCATCACACCCCTAGTTGTTGGTAAACCCGGCATCCAAATAATGAAACGAGATTGGAGTTGTGGGTTAGAGCTACTTTGATTTATAAAAAGCACTCATACATTGAGTTTGATTTGAGCATCTGCTGACATGGACCATGCCTTGCAACAAAAAAAAAAAATCTCAGAAGACCTACGATCAAGAATTGTTGCTTTGCATAAAGCTGGAAAGGGGAAAAAGTTCTCTCAAAGAGCTGAGATATTCATCTGTCCACAGTTAGACAAATTGTCTATAAATGGAGACAATTTAGTACTGTGGCTACTCTCACTAGAAGTGGCTGTCCAGCCAAGATGACTCAATGGACACACAGCAGAATGCTCAATGAGATAAAAAAAAGAACCCAAGAGTGACAGATAAAAGACGTGAAAGAATTGTTGAAACTGCTTAACATCTGTTCATGAGTCTACTATATGGAAAACATTAAACAGGCATGGTGTCCATGGCAGGACATCACAAAGAAAGCCGCTGCTTTCCAACAAAAGCATTGCTGCATGCCTGAAGTTTGCCAAAGACCACCTTGACACTCCATAACACTACTTGGAAAAAATTTTGTGGACTGATGAAACTAAAGTTGAAATGTTTGGGAAGAACACGCAGCAGCAGATATGGCGTAAAAAGGGCACTGAATGCCAACATGAAAACATCATCCCAACGGTGAAGTACGGTGGAGGGAGCATCATGATTTGGGGCTGCTTTGCTGCATCGGGGCCTGGACCGCTTGCCAACGTTGAAAGGAAAATGAATTCACAAGTTTATCACGATATCCTACAGGATAATGTCAGGGTGGCTGTGCACCAGCTGAAGCTCAGTAGAAGTTGGGTGATACAGCAGAACAATGACCCTAAGCATTGAAGTAAATGGCTTCAAAAAAAGAAAATCCACCTTTTTGGAATGGCCCAGTCAGAGCACAGACCTTAACCCAATAGTGATGCTGTGGAAAGACCTCAAGAGAGCCGTTCACACCAGACATCCTGAGAATATGGCTGAGCTAAAGCAGTTCTGTAAGGAGGAACAGTCTGCGTTCCTTCTGAACATTGCGCAGGTCTAATCCGCAACTACCGGAAACACTTGGTTGAGGTTATTGCTGCCAAAGGTGGATCAACCAGTTATTAAATCCAAGGGTTCACTTACTTTTTCCACAGCATTGTTAATGTTTAATGGGATGTGTTCAATACGGACATAAAAAGATTATAATAGTTTGTGAGGTGTTAGCTTAAGCACATTGTGTTTTGTAATTGTGACTTTAATGAAGATGAAATCACATTTTAGGACCAATTAGTGCAGAAAACCAGCTAATTCCAAAGGGTTCACACACTTTTCTTGCCTCTGTATTACTATTGTATATTGCAATATAATAAAACTATAAAAATGGCCCTTTTAAAGAAGACTGCAATGTGAACACCATAGTCTTATGGATTACTTTTATGCCACCTTTGTGTGCTTTTTGGAGCTTCAAAGCTTTGAGAACCATTCACTTACATTGTATGGACTTAAAGAGCTGAGATATTCTAAAAATCTTCATTTGTGTTCTGCAGAAGAAAGTCATACACATCTGGGATAGCATGAGGGCGAGTAAACGATACAATAATTTTTTTTTTTCTTTTTTTTTTTTACTTTCGAGTGAACTATCCCTGGAGTATTCAAATAGAAAATCCTACTTAAATCAAGACATGTTCAGGCGCCACTTAAAGTCTTCTTGAGGTGGATTTATTTCAACTACATGTCAAACAAGCAGTTGACATATGATCCAATCGGACCGGTTCTACCTGACTCACCTTTCCTGTCTTGTGATCGAACCACACCAGAGCATGATTCCTGGACAACACCTTGCAGTCGAAGGTGGCGTTGTTCTGGGCAGGGCGACACCGGGCCACCGAGCGCCCGATCTTGACCGGCTCATCCAGGTAGACATGTCGTTCCTGAAACGGGTGTGAATTCGGTCGGCAGGTGAACACGGCCAGCGCTGAAGGCATTGAGGATGGCTTGGGAGTGTGACTCCAACCAGACACAAAAGACAGGGCTTCTTTATCCAGACTGACCAGTTGTTCCAATTCAATATTGTTTTTACTAAAATATCAGGTGTCGGTCGTGGAACGGAGACCAATACACATTATAAGAAAAACATCAGCTATAAGAAAAGACTACATAACGTCAAAAATACTAATTAGAGACTACGTAGATGACATTTCGCCCCCTTGAACGACCCCCATGACCCAAGACTGTGTCAAGTTAAAGCTGCCCACTTCCATACAAATCGATGTTTGCAGATGACAATCCGCAATTCGATTCAAAACGTAACTAAACCACGTTTCCAACACGACTCATTTCCAGTTACAATCATATGCCTGTTCAGGAAACAAACCAGAAACACACTTACGGAGGCGTATTTGGACTAATAGTCTGTTGGTTAGTGAACCTGCCCTCTAAATAAAACTGTCCATTTGAGGTGCGATTATTCCCGAATATTGACCAAATATGTTCGGGTATAACTGATCGATAAGCCACAAAAAGCCCTAATATGCACTTATGCGACTGATGAACACACTAATGAAGACTAATAATGTGAGTGGGTTCAGCTGAACTATGCAAGCACAGACCACCACTCCCCAAGACAGGTCAGACATTTAACATGTCAACAAAAACATAAAATACCTCATTAACCCAATCGTTAACGTTAAACGCAAGATCTAATGAGCTGATCGTCACTACAAGCGTTAATAAACTGCTCGCGCAGAGGGTGTTTTCTTGTGCACGAGAGCGTTAGCTCCTTAGCTCGTTAGCTTCGCTGAGGTAATGTTGGCCCTTCTTCCTTTCAAACCGTCCGACCCGGGAGTGTCTTTATAAATAACTCCAAGTGGATTTATCCGTGGAAACCAGTCATTCGTGTGGTATTTGCCGCGTACGGAACTTTTAGAAACGAAGAATTTGCACAAATCCAGTCTTAGCTCGCGAGCTCGATAACTTAGCTTAGCTCGTGAGGGGCGCGAAAAATAGCGCAAAAATCCAACTCAGAAACGAATAAAGTCCGTGACACGGTCCCGAGTTAAGCCATGGAGGTCTCTGCTCTCTGGAACGCGGAAAACGGGAGGAATATACGCTGTTTGTGTGTGTGAGGGGTAATTGACTGTAAAGTCATCCTTGTGAAGACATACACACACCGGCCACAAACCGCCGCGGGGCTCGCGCACCACCGAACAAAGGGGCGGGAACTTGGCCGTGACGCGTGGCTGTGTGAACCAATGGCGTTCCACGATGACGTTTCGTTAATATTTACATTTATTCATTTGGCAGACGCTTTGATCCAAGAGGAATTACATCATAAGCGATTCATCTTTAGGAAACAGTGGTACGAAAAGTGCTGCATTACAAAGTTTCACTAGCATCAGAATAGTAGTATTCAAGACAGACTAGAGTGCAACAAGAATATATAAACACTGGCGGCCAAAAGTTTGGAATAATGTACAGATTTTGCTCTTGTGGGGAAAAAAATGGTAGTTTTATTCACCAAAGTGGCATTCAACTGATCACAATGTATAGTCAGGACATTAATAACATGAAAATGTACTATTACAATTTGAAAAAAAATTCAGAACTTCAAAGAGTTCTCATCAAAAAAAAATCCTCCACGTGCAGCAATGACAGCTTTGCAGATCCTTGGCATTCTAGCTGTCAGTTTGTCCAGACACTCAGGTGACATTTCACCCCACACTTCCTGTAGCACTTGCCATAGATGTGACTGTCTTGTCGGGCACTTCTCACACACCTTACAGTCTAGCTGATCCCACAAAAGCTCAATGGGGTTAAGATCCATAACACTCTTTTCCAATTATCTGTTGTCCAATCTCTGTGTTTCTTTGCCCACTCTAACCTTTTCTTTTTGTTTTTCGGTTTCAAAAGTGGCTTTTTCTTTGCAATTCTTCCCATAAGGCCTGCACCCCTGAGTCTTCTCTTTACTGTTGTACATGAAACTGGTGTAGAGCGGGTAGAATTCAATGAAGCTGTCAGCTGAGGACATGTGAGGCGTCTATTTCTCAAACTAGAGACTCTGATGTACTTATCCTCTTGTTTAGTTGTACATCTGGGCCTTCCACATCTCTTTCTGTCCTTGTTAGAGCCAGTTGTCCTTTGTCTTTGAAGACTGTAGTGTACACCTTTGTATGAAATCTTCGGTTTTTTGGCAATTTCAAGCATTGTATAGCCTTCATTCCTCAAACAATGATTGACTGAAGAGTTTCTAGAGAAAGCTGTTTCTTTTTTGCCATTTTTGACCTAATATTGACCTTAAGACATGCATACTGTGGCATCTCGAAAACAAACACAATGTTAAGCTTCATTTAACGAACCAAATAGCTTTCAGCAGTGTTTGATATAATGGTAAGTGATTTTCTAGTACCAAATGATCAATTTATCATGATTACTCAAGGATAAGGTGTTGGAGTGATGGCTGCTGTCTAGATTTGATAAAAAATGACTTTTTTCAAATAGTGATGGTGCTGTTTTTGACATCAGTAATGTCCTGACTATACTTTATGATCAGCTGAATTCCACTTTGGTGAATAAAAGTACCAATTTCCTTCTGAAACAGCAAAATATGTACATTATTCCAAACTTTTGGCCGCCAGTGTATTGATAATAATAATAATAATAATAATAATAATATTTTTTATGAGTTAATGGTTAAGTGCTCATGGAAAAGATGTGTTTTTAGCCATTTTCTGAAGACTGAGAGTGAGTCTGCTTCACGGATGGAGTTGGGAAGGTCGTTCCACCAATGTGGTATGATGAACTGAAAGTCCGTGAAAGTGTTTTGGTGCCCTTTTTGTGTTGATACAACAAGGTGCTGCTCATTAGCCAACTGTAGGCTTCTGGTAGGAATGTAGCTCTACAGAAATTATTTTAGGAATGCTGGGGCAGACCCAGTGAATTTGATTGAATTTGATATGTGCATCAACCGGCAGCCAGTGAAGAGAGACAAGGAGTGGTGTAACATGCACTCTTTTTGGTTCATTAAAAACCAGATGAGCTGCTGCATTCTGGACCATTTGCAGGGGCCTAATTGCACATGCAGGGAGGCCTGCAATGAGAGCGTTACAGTAGTCCAGTCTAGTTATGACAACTGACTGAAACAAGAAGTTGTGTGGCATGTTCAGAGAGGAAGGGTCTTATCTTCTTGATATTGTAGAGTATAAATCTACATGATTGTGCTGTCTTTGAGATGTGGTCTATGAAATTGAGTTGGTTATCGATGGTTACCCCTAGATTTCTGACCATTTTGGTAGGCGTTTCTCACATGGAATGGGAATGATTATAGAATTTAGGAATTATTATGATTATAATTATTATATTAATTATAGAATTATGATTATAGAATTTAGGAATTTAATGTAAATCCTTAACAAGATTATTTTGCACAAAGCTATTAACACAAAGTAAACAGCAAGTGACAATATCAAAGCAGCTGTTAAACTGCAACTTGTTATTGATCATTACAATAAAAAATGAAAAAAGTCTATAACATTTTTGTTATAGTCTTATATCCAATGAGTCAAAAGTTTAGACACATACTTATTGTTAATTATATATTTATTTTTACACATTACATATCATTAAACTCTGACATTACACCATTGTTTATGGATTATCTTTAACTATCTGCTCCAACTTATTAATAAAAAATATTTTTTTAATTAAAATTGTTTCGTGAAGATATTTGAGTATAAAATGCTTTAATTGTTGAAATTAATTTAAAAAAAAAAACAGTATGGACACACGTGCTCTTCCAGGATAATTCGGAATGCTGAGAGGATTATTGGCGCTCCCCTGCCCACCCTGCTAGAACTGTACATATCCAGAGTGAGGAAAAGGGCTGGTAAAATCATTCTTGACCTCATTCACCCAGCACACTTCCTTTTCGAACAGTTGCCCTCTGGCCGACACTACAGAGCACTGAGCAACAGAACAGTCAGGCACAGGAACAGTTTTTTCCCTCAGGCCATCCATCTCACAAATAGTTAAAACTGCCCCCAAATACTTTCCTTTGGTCAATACAACCAGGTGCAATATTCAATCCATCCATTCCTGCTTATATCCATATCTCATATATATTATTTAACATTTCCTCTTGTTCTTCAATACATTACATCACCTGCACATAACTGTATATCAGTATATAGAATATTCTAACAACATCAATGTGCTATTGTATATTTCTCTTTTTATCTGTTATATCTTTTTTTTTTATGTCACTATGTATATATGTTTAAATGTATATGTTTGTATGTATGTATATACGTTGCATTCTCTTGTACTGGAAGCTTCTGTCACCATGACAAATTCCTTGTGTGTGTAAGCATACTTGGCAATGAAGCTCATTCTGGTTCTGATCCTTAAAGGTGCACTCAGTAACTTTTGTCTTTGTGTCATCTTGGACTTACACTGACACCTAGTGTCTTGGATGCAGCATCATTTAAAATCAATAGTTTTCAGTTTCAGATGCCATTGTAGAGATTTATTATTCAGTCAGCCATGATTAATTAATCAATGAGTGAAAGTGTCCAATAACAGGACGGTTATTGAGATTGAGTAGTATTCAGCTGGTCATGTGATTCTATCATGGCAGCCCCCATGTGCGGACCCTCTCCATGTAGAATAAAACAGCTTTTATAAGGTTACTGATATGACTGGAGTCTTCATTTTAATGTGAGTGATCATGCGTTTATTCATATACTGCAAAATTACTGTCCATGTCTTTAGGAGTTAAACTTTTTTAATGAGGAAAAAATTACTGAGTGCACCTTTCTGATTAACAAATTATTGATTCAAACAGTTAACAAAGAAAAGCAAAACATATATTCACAGAATCAACATTTAACCCCCACTATTACCCCTCCCCCTTCTAATCCCCAACCCCACCCTGACCCTCAACAAACATCCCTGTGGTCACTCATGAGTATATACACACACACACACACACACACACACACACAAAAGAAAAAATATAATAATCACACACATTTAAAACTATATTTTTCTCTCCACTGCCCCTCCCTGAGAGCCCTCCAAGAACGCCAAATAGCTGCCCCATTTCCCATCAAACTTATCAAAGTTCCCCAGCCTTCTAGATGACACTTCCTCGAAAGCCCCCACCCTCTCCATCTCCGTGCACCACTCTTGAAATGAGGGCGCTCCAGCCAACTTCCATCCCCTTAAAACAATCTGTCTGCTGATCATAACACCGGCCAGGACCCAATTTTGTGTTTATCCCGCCGCATTGTCTGGGGCAAAATGAAATTTGAGTGCCCAATACATCACACATAAAACTCTGAACCTTCAACCAATTCTTTGATCTTAACACACCACCAAAAACATGGGTTATGTCTCCATCTTCTGATTGGCATCGCCAGCAGGTGGGTGTGTCTTTAAGACCAAGCCTATACAATCTAGAGGGGGTCCAATAGAATCGATGTAAAATCTTGAATTGCATAGGGCACACCCTTGTATCACTAGATGCAGACTTGATGTTTTTTCGAATCCTAGCCTACACTCCCTCCTCCAATACCAAGTTTAAATCTTTCTCCCATAATCTCTTGATAGAAGATAAAGCTCTGTCCCCCAGACTCTGAATTAGCAGGGAGTAATACACTGATGCCTCGTGACCTTTTCCAAAAGCAGTACTCACCAATCCCAGAGAATCTGCCGCTTTAGGGGGGTGTATGCTACTCCCAAAAATAGTACAGAGCAGGTGGCACAGCTGTAAATACCTAAAGAACTGAGATCTGGGAATCCCAAAATGCTGAATCAAATTTTCAAAAGATCTCAATACTCCACTCTCATATAGGTCACTGAGTGTATCAACCTCCCTCACAATCCACTCTGTCCAGCAAAAAGGGGACTTATTAATACATAATTTTGGGTTCAGCCATATGCTCGAGGCAACATTTAAATAAATGTCCGAATTAAACACTCTGGACACTTTTGTCCACACCAAGTGCAAATGTGAGATAATGGGGTGTGACTTAACTTCTCAGGTTAGTTAGATAGAAAGGCTTTGCAATGGTGAAATAGGGGCAAAAATTTCCCATTCAATACAAAACCAGGAAGGGGCTCTCTCAGGTGTAAGCGACCAATGTGCCAAATGTCTGAGACCGAATGAATAATAATAAAACAAAATATTGTGTAGGCCTAGTCCACCTTTGTCAGTCGGCCTATGCAAATTTACTGAAATTTAATCTGGGACGTTTACCATTCCAAATGAAGGATTCGCTATGCTATCAAATTGCTTTTTCAACATTTTACAATATACAAAATCCAGCAAAGCCTTTTGTCTGAAAGTGAACACCACACAACAACAATCCTGCGTGCACGCTCCCGCAAAACTCTTAAAGTCAATTGTGACGCAAGCACGCCCTCCACGCAAGCTCCGCCCCTTCATCCTGGTCGTGTTTGTATTTACAGCTCAAGTTCTTTCAGCTTTTATCAATAAACATAGTCCAAACTCAACCGGATAGAACAGAGGGCATCGACATGGCCTTTCAAGGGTCTGAGGGATTGGAAGAGGAGATCGAGGAGTCCGAGGACACGCTGAGAGTTTCCCCAGCTGAGGAAATGCCCGTCGATGGGCCTCCCTTAGCAGAGGAGCCGGAGCCGCTACTGTTGCCGTGGGACCGCTTCTCCACCTGGCTGCACTGCATCTGCGTGGTCGGCTTCGATCTGGAGCTCGGACAAGCCGTGGAGGTACAGGACATTGTGTTATTTGTCCTGTATTGTTGTCAGTTAACCTGTTAGCTGGCTAACTCGCTGCAAGTCAAAGGGAAACCTGCTAGCATCAGTGGCTAACAAAAATAGTTGAGTCATCAAAAATAACCCGGCGTTTGAGTATTTATTTATTTATCAGACTTCCTGTATTGAATACGTTGGAAACACAATTTACGGTTTCATAATCTAATTTACTGTAATTTTATTTTATTAATATATAACCAGTGCAAACCGCTCATTAGCACTATGTTAATGTACAAAATATATTTTATTTTTTTATCAGTACGTTTTAACCCTTGTGCGACCTTCGGGACATTTTTGGCTTTTCCCTTTTTTGTTTTTTCGATCATTTTGGCTGTGTTAATGCCAACAGCATACATTTTGCCAAAGGTGTGCATTTTTGGGGGGAATTTTGATATTTCAACCTCAGTTCCTATAATACATCTATAATACACTGTGTACACACAATAGTGTCCCTCAGGACCTTCAGGACAAAAATGTCCCCATAAAAAACTGCAATATTTGATCCCAGTGCCATTAAAGCATAAAATAATGAATTCTATGATATTATGCTTTCATTCCGGAGCCCTGGCTTCAAAATGTACATTTTTTTTTATATTTTCCACCAGATGGTGCCATTTTTCTCATGTTTAGCCTGTGGAGCAAATACAAGCTTTTTCCCTATTTTCTGTTTGCTGTATTATAGAGCATTGTAGGCCAACTGAATAAATGATGCAGCCAAAATTGTGTGTGTGTGTTGGTATGGATGTCAGAGTGTGTTTTGTATGCGTGTATTGAGAAATTTGTGTGTGTGTGTGTGTGTGTGTATGTGTGTGTATGTGTGTGTGTGTGTGTGTAAAACAACAGTGGCATTATGTGAACAAACTGGCATTTAAAGCATTAAAATCCTGAAAATGAATATTTGGTAGTTATGATCAGGACTGATGTTGGTTAAAAAGTCAGTGAAAGTGCAAAATAATATTAATGTTTAATATTTTTATGGCAGTTTTTTACGCAGACATTTTTGGTCCTCTATGGTGCTGAGTGTGGTTTTTTAATTTTTTGAATCTGACACTGCACAAAAAATAGTAATGCATCAAAATCAATGTTGTTGCTAATCATTGACATATCCCAGACTGTGATAGTCCAATATATAAACAAACTGACATTTAAAGGGTTAAAATCCTGAAAATGAATGAATATTTGGTAGTTATGATCAGGACTGATGTTGGTTAAAAAATTAACTCATTGAAAGTGGAAAATAATATTCATATATAATATTATGGCAGTTTTATGATGCAGACATTTTTGTCCTCTAAGGACCTCTGAGTAACTTTTTTTTAAATTGACACACAAGGGTTAATGGGTCACTTAGATGTTTTAAACTATCGCAAAGACAATCTAGCACTACATCCTGATGTAATTTACTGGGATTATAGTTTTATGCTTTATACAGCTGGTTTGCAATTTAATGTATGAATGGGATCAGCAAATAATCCATAATTATGCTGTCTTTATCTCTTTGTGTCTGTGAACTGTAATATTTGTCTCTGTTTATGTCTGTCTGCTGACGATTTAAAGGGATAGTTCACCCAAAAATGAAAGTCCTGTCATCATTTACTTACCTTTATGTGCTTTCAGTCCTGTATGACTTTCCTCCTTCTGTGGAACACAAACAATTAGATATAAGCTAGAATGACAGTCTCAGTTCACAATCCCTAATTTTCTGCCTAACATATATAATATCTAATATGGGACATGTTTGCATTTGACTTTGAAACAACACAGTCACACATTCTGTGTTCTAATGGACTGTTATTCTTTTCTACTGTAGGTGATTTACCCTCACCATTCAAAACTGACTGAAAAAGAGGTGAGTGAAGATTCTAACTGTCGATTATTCTGTTACATCATCCTGTCGGAATATGAAGATAAGAATGTTCTTTGTTCTTTTTTTTTTCTTCAGAAAACAAGTATATGCTACCTGTCATTCCCAGACTCCAATTCAGGTAAACTGCATTTCTTGATTTGAATTTTTATACTTGTGCGGTGTGCATTGTTAATCTAATGTTTAAAAAAAATGCACAAAGATAAAGGTATAGCAATGTGATTGTTGTCAGTAGTCTCAGAAGATGAATGTTCCCCTAACATTTGCTTTTACAAATGTCTTGGATCTGACAGAAAGCAGCTCTACCATTTACTTTCCTTTTACTGTATTTGCGTATTAGTTAAGCCCAAAGTGTCTGTTGTAATCAGGCAGTACAGTTGGGGTTTGTGACTTGTTTTCCTGTGGTTAAGGTTTAAATTAGAGAAATGTAATTGATGTTTTATGACTTGTGTGTCTTACGCTAATGCGTGTGTGGGATGAGAACTTTTTTTTTTTTTTTTTTTTTAAATTAACAATTTTGATAGACTCTCATAAATAAACACAGAAAAACAAAACATGTATACACAGAATCAATCTTAACCCCCACTATTACCCATCCCAATCCGCAACCCCACCCTGGCCCAACAACATCACAGTGGTCGCAAATTGTAAAGACATACAAAAAATAAATAAAAAATATAATAAAGATAATCACCCATCCATAAATGATATATACCCGCCCCATTTCTCCACAAACCCGTTTACTCGTGTACTTCCTCATTCTACTAAATGACCCCTCCTCAAAGGCCGCCACCCTTCCCATCTCCGAGCACCACTCCTGAAAGAGGGTGCTCCAGCCGACCTCCAGCCCCTTAAAATTATCTGTCTGGCGATCATGACACTGGTTAAGACCCAACTCTTTATGTGTCTGTTTTCAATGTTAATGATTGCCCCATCGCCCAAAATACAGAGTCTGGGGCAAAATGATACCCAAGTGCCTAATACATTGCACACCAGACTCTGAACCTTTAACCAAAACTCCTGGATCTCAACACACCCCCAAAAGATATGGGTTATGTCTCCGTCCTCTGATTGGCATCGCCAGCAGGTGGGTGTGTCTTTAAGACCAAGCCTGTACAATCTAGAGGGTGTCCAATAGAACTGATGTAAAATCCTGAATTGCATAAGGCGCACCCTTGCGTCTCTAGATGCAGTCTTGACGTTTTTTAGAATCCTAGCCCACGCTCCCCCTTCAATTCCAGGTTTAAATCTTTCTGCCATAATCTCTTGATAGAAGTTAAAGCTCCGTCCCCCAAACTCTGAATTAACAGGGAGTAATACACTGATGCCTCATGACCTTTTCCAAAAGCAGTAATCATCACTCTCATAGTATCTGCCGCTTTAGGGGGGGTGAATGCTATTCACAAAAATAGTACAGAGAAAGTGGCACAGCTGTAGATACCAAAAAAAAATGTCCCAAAATGTTGAACCACATTTTACAAAAAAACACTACTCATATAGGTCACAGAGTGAAGTAACTCCCCTCACAATCCACTCTGACCAACAGAAAGGGGACTTATTAATATGTAGTTTAGGGGTCAGCCATAAGCTCGAGGCAACGTTTAGATAAATATCTGAATTAAACACTCTGGACATTGTCCATACCGAGTGCAAATGCGAGATAACGGGGTGTAATTTAACTTCTCTGGTAAGATTGATAGAAAGGCTTTGCAATGGCATAATGGCAGCAACCGGAGTCTGATCATTCGCCACTAACCACATGATATTGATGAAATGCCTAATGTTATCAGAAGAGCTGTAGCCCCGAATAAACCCCACCTGATCTATGTGTATAAGAGAAGTCATAACTTAATATATTAGCCAAAATTTTTGACAATATTTTAACGTCTAGCTGGATCAGGGAAATTGGATGGTAACTTTTACACACTCTTGGATCTTTGTCCTTTTTAAGAATCAGACTGATCCGGGCTTGTGTCATGGTTGGAGGAAGCTTTCCATTCTTTAATGATTCCATATGAACTTCTAACAAAAGTGGAGCCAGTTCTGTGGCATAAGATATAAAAAATTCAGCGGCAAAACCTTCTGGCCCCGGAGCCTTGCATGTAGGTAAGGCCTTAATTACCTCGTCAAGCTCCTCCGAGGTTATCTCAGAATCAAGAGAATGTTTTTGCTCAGTCGTCAGTTTAGGAAGATCTAATGGTTCCACAAAGCTTCTAATATCTTCATAAATAGACGAAGACATGGAAATATAAAGATCAAGATAGAACTCTTTAAAGGCATTATTAATATCAATGACTGAGGTAAATATTTAACCACCAGCAGATTTCACTGAGGAATGGTAGAAAAAGACTCTCTCTGCTTTATATATCTAGCCAAAAGTTTTCCTGCTTTGTCCCCCGACTCAAAATATGACTGTCTTGCCCTGAATAACCAAAACTCCACTTTCCGCGACAAAATAGTATAATATCTGTATTTCAATCGGGTCAATTCTCTGAGGCCATCAGACGACATTCAGCACTTCATCTCTGCCTCGGCACTTTTAATATTCCCTTCTAACTCCACGAGTTCTCATGCTTTGGATTTTTTGGTGAATGAGGCATACTGTATGATCTGACCTCTAAGAACCACCTTAAGTGCCTCCCAAGCCACACCCACAGAGGATACTGAGGACCAGTTGGTCTCCATATAAACATTGATTTCAGCCTTTAACATTTGTTGGAAATCAGGATTTTGCAAAAGGGAAACATTAAAGTGCCAACTATATGATTTCTTTTTCTCCGTATGTGGCAACACCTCTAAACTCAATAGGGTGTGATCTGAGACTAAAATGTTTCCAATTGAGCAATCAACAACAGATAAAATGAGGGACTTAGAAATAAAAAAAAAAAAATAATAATAATAATCTTATGTAATAATAAAATAATAATTCTAGAATGAATCTTATGGACTGATGAAAAAGATGTATAGTCCCTACCAGATGGATTCAGAAGTCGCCAAATATCTGCAAGACCAAGCTTTTTACACTTCCTGTGAAGCGTCAATGTTGCTCTAGGGGGCTTGCACACTTTTGCTTCACTATGATCAAGGACTGAATCCATCAAAAGGTTAAAGTCTCCTCCCAATATTATATCATGAGTGGTGCCAGCGGCTTGCAACATCCCTTTCTATAAAAAAGCCCTGATTTTCAGCGTTAGGTGTGTAAATATTAGCCAAAATCAACCTTTGCCCCTGAATTTCAGCTAAAACAATAATGACTCTTCCAAATTCATTAATCCATTTGATACATTTGAATTGTAAATGTTTACTTATCAATGTAATGACTCCCCTGCTCTTACTTGAGCCAGCATTAAAGAAAACATGTCCACCCCATATCTTCCCAAATTTTTCAGCTTCCTGCAGGGAAAGATGCGTTTCTTGAAGAAACACTATCATATTTCTTAAGTTTAAGAAAAGTAATAACCTTCCTTTTTATGGGGTGCCCCAACCTATTCACATTCCACGTGGAGAGAGATAGTACACTCATATTAACATCTGACATTCTGACGTTAGAAAACATAGATTGTGTGTCAAAAAAAGATTATAAAGACCACATTCCCAATTAGTGCAACAATCAAACCCCGAACTTTCCCCAGAACCAAACAAACAGGAAAAAAGAAAAACGTGCGCATTAACCCCACGCACAACAGCGCCAACCAGCATCCATCCCTCTAAACTCAAAGTCCATGTACACCTACGAGAGTCCCCGTGACAACTTTGCCGTCGGATTGCTCAAGTCCGGTGCTTCTATACATCTTTTGTGAGACAAAATGACATAACAGAAAATACAAGCTCCAGCCTCTAGCGGAACCGGCAAAAAAAAAAAAAAAAAAAGGACTGTTTCCTCAGACAGTCAAAGGAATGTTCAGTGAGCCAGCTGTTCATGAGTGCAGCAGATGACTTAATCCTTCCAATGTCCTGCAAAAAATACTTCACAAAACTAACTCCAGCTGCTAGGCGGAACTAGCAGAAAAAGAAACAAAAAAGGCGCTCAGTTTCCTCGGACAGTCAAGTGTATGTACAGCGAGATGAGCTCACTCAGGGGCCACATGAGAAACATCTAATGGCTTACTCACCCCATTGCCTCTATGAAAGACAATGCTTGCTGCGGGCATGTAAAAACTTTGCGGCCATCCTTAGTATCTATTCTCAATTTGGCCAGGAACATCAGTGCAAAAGTGACCTTCCATTGATGTAAGAGATTCTTGCATTCTTTGAATCGACCATGTTTCTCTTTTGTCGAATTCGCAAAGTCCGGGAACAAGAAAATGTTGTGATTCTTCCAAGAAAGCCTTCCTTTGCCCCTTGCCTTGCATAACACAAGATCTTTATTGGATGATCTCAGAAATTTGGCCAGAATTGATTGGGGCCTGTCTCCCTCAGAGGATCTCCGAGCCGGGACTCTGTGAGCTCGCTCAATTTCCAGCTTTTGGCCTGTTATGTTGAGCAGACTTGGGAAGAGCTTGTCTAGGAATTTCACCATATCTCGGCCCTCCTCGTGCTCAGGAATTCCAACAATTCAGGCGTTGTTTGTCAGCTACGATTGTCCAAATCCTCCAGTTTTTCCAAAATGCGTTCCAAGTCTATTTTGGTCGCTAGCGGATTAGCAGCTAATTCCCTCTCCGATGACTCCAGATAATCAATCTGTCTCTCGACGTCCTCGATTCTTGTAACCAACTCAGAGAATTTAGTTTCCATCGCAGTAATTGATCGACGAATTACAGCAAGATCCTCTAAGTCAGCAACAATTTTCGGCAACATCACAGACATGTTGGACAGTTGACGTTGAATTTCTCCCACCGCACCGTCCAAACCGAGTCCCTGGTCTGCAGGCCTGTCTGGGGTTTCAGCTTGAGCATGTAAGTGTCTTTTAATATCTCCAGAGCCCGAGGATTTTGAATTCTTTGCCATGTTAACTTCAAAGAACAAATATGTAATAGGGTGTATCGAATCTCACCGGTTTATGAAAAACTAGTAAAGTGCACAGAGCTCATCGTTTACACGTCCGCTCCTCGCATGGCATCACGTGACTCCCCGGAATGAGAACTTTTAACATCCTCCCTTCAGCTGAAATACCACAGACACATTCAGGGACACTGTGTGGGCTGTGAAATACAATCTGACTGCTCTCTATTACAGATATTAATGGACCTTCATAGTGTAGGTCAATATCTGTGGTGGAACATTTGTAAATGTGGCAAGATCAATTGTCTTTTGGAATTATCTTGCTCCCTACTTGCCTTTTTATACTAGGTTGTTTTTTGTTTGTTTTTTGAAGTATGAATTGAATTATTTTCTGAAATATTGGTCATTGATAAATAAGGTTGTCCGAGATTATGAAAATTATAATTTATTTTTGTTTCAGTCTACCAGTAA